>NC_064920.1:171486208-171846208 GCF_023897955.1 Schistocerca gregaria
AGATGCAGACGCCATCAGACACCTTTTCACAGGCTGCCCAGTTCTTATAATAACCCCGATAGCCACGGAGGGCGGGGGTTCGCATTGATGGAAACCAAGTTTCCTGAATAGCAATGCACAAGAAAGGGTGAAGGCTGATTAGTTGTCGGAGCTCAGCTAGATGGTGGAAGAAACCGCTGCAGTTCCACTGGAGGTTAATATTGTCCATCAATGGGCAAGGCGTGAATGGACTGCGGAGGCAGATTAAGCCTCCTGGGCCTCTGCTGGTACTGAGTCACTAACTGTGCAACAGCTATCGGTAGCGCCCGAGGGACTGGCAAGATCCTGGTCCTCAGTGGACGCCAGAATCTCCACCTCATCTTCAGACGCAGAGTGGGAAGGTTGCGGTGGGACAGGTGCCAGCGCAATGTCAGGATGCTTGGGAGCCTTTTCTTGGACTGCTTTGCGCGCTGTGCCTTCGGTGGTTCTGGCTGGGAGGGCCTCACTGGGTCAGTCTCAGGGACTGAAGACGACCATGACGCCCTACAACCAGCGACCGCTGGTTGTTTGAGAGACTTGCAGGTGTCTGCTTTGGCACTGGGCAAAGCCTGGGATGGGAGGGCCCCAAGGGACCCTCTCCGGGCGAGAGGAGCCAAGGAAGTCTCACATTTCTCCAGCTGGGAAGGGGGGACAGATGTCCTCTATGGTTATTGTGGTGTTGCTCCTGAGGCAGATGGAGCAGGAGCAACAGGGAATAAAGTGCCCCCTACAACCAAAGGGGCCAATGAATTCTGACAGAGCTGAGATCAAACTGTAGGTGACGACATAGTAGAGGTTCAAACCGGTGTTGCAGCAGCGGAGTAGGTGGATGACATTGGCACAGAATGTAGCCACTGATATTTTCGCCTTGCCTCGGTGTAGGTCAGGTGGTCCAGGGTCTTATATTCCATTATCTTCCTTTCCTGCTGGAAGATCCTACAGTCCGGTGAGCAGCGGGAATGGTGTTCTACGCAGTTAAAACAGATAGGAGGCGGGGCACATGGAGTATTGGGATGGGAAGGACGTCCACAATCTCGACACGTGAAGCCGGAAGCACAGCAGGATGACATGTGGCCGAACATCCAGAATTTAAAACACCGCATCGGAGGAGGGATATATGGCTTCACATCACAACGGTAAACCATCACCTTAACCTTTTCGACTAAGACATCACCCTCGAAGGCCAAGATGAAGGCACCGGTGGCTACCTGATTATCCCTCGGAACCCGATGGACGCACCAGACGAAGTGAACACCTCGTCGTTTGGAGTTGGCGCGTAATTCATCGTCGGACTGCAGAAGAAGATCCCTGCAGGATATAATACCCTCGACCATGTTGAGACTCTTATGTGACGTGATGCTAACTGAAACATCCCTCAACTTGTCATAATTGAGCAACCTTCGTGACTGGGCAGAGGATGTTGTTTTGATGAGTACTGAACCAGAGCGCATTTTGCGCAAGCCCTCCAACTCTCCGAACTTGTCCTCTAAATGCTCCACAAATAACTGGGGCTTGTTCGACATAAACGATTCCCCATCAACACGCGTACACACGAGGTACTGGGGTGAATATTCTCCACTTCCATCTTTAGCTATACATTCCTCCCATGAAGTGGACAGGGAGGGAAATGATCTCAGATCGTATTTCTTCCCGTTGAGGTTAGACCTCAATCGCTTACATCCAAATGGTACGCACTAACAGAAAACTTTGAAAGGCGATGGTTAAACCCCTTAGGGGACCATCACATTAAGGCCGAAACGTTTGAGACTCCTTTTAGTCGCCTTTTACGACAGGCAGGAATACCGCGGACCTATTCTTACCCCCGAACCTGCAGGGGGGTTTTCACGAAGGCCCTGAGCGTCTGGTATGACAGTGGGATGAAAGTTTAACAGTTCTGGTGATTACTTTGAAATGATAAACGGTTTATTTTCCTTCATCAGTCACGTTTTGATTTGACTACTCCTTATAAAATAGCATGGAAAAATGAGGGGCCTGTAGAGGGTATCCGGAAATTCCCGTTACAAACTTCCAGAACTTGTGGCGAGGAGTGAGTACATAATATTTGGAATAGGAGCCATTCTACGAAGGTTTCAGTTCAGATGTGTAACGCATCCACGTCTGCTGAGGGCAAGATAAATGTCGCCGAGTTGCTTGCCCTGGCATGCGATATGGTACACTGGATGACGTGTATTTACATGAGACGGCCGCCGGACGCCACCTACCGTCTGCCTTGCGAACTTTAATTTACGAGACTCCTGTATAGACAGAGGAAGATCTGCTGCAACGAGTCCTGGCCGCTGCACTACAAACTAAAGAGACATCGCCGGCCGGGGTGACCGAGCGCTTCTAGGCGCTACAGTCTGGAACCGCGCGGCCGCTACGGTCCGCAGGTTCGAAACCTACTTTGGGCATGGGTGTGTGTGATTTCCTTAAGTTAGTTAGGTTTAAGTTGTTCTACGTTCTAGGGGACTGATGACCTTCGAAGTTGTTCCATAGTGCTCAGAGCTATTTGAACCATTTTTGAAGAGACAACACATAGGTTGGGAAGTGTGTGACAGAAAATGCTTTGTAGGTACAGTGTGTGTAACAACATTCATGGTCACCAAATTGAGCCGCTGTTACAGTGCATCAGTATTATTCTCAACATACGGTATCCTGGGTACTTTTCTGTGTTGGAGTAATGTAAGCACGTAATGTTTAATTGTTAATACAAACAAATTCGCTTAAGCGATAAATGGATGATCCCTTGTGTTTCATTTCTAATTTTTACCTAATAACTGTACTACGTCATGACTAGTTTGTTGGTTGGGTTGTTTCGTGGGGGGGGGGGGGGGGGGGGGAGACCAGACAGCGAAGTATTCGGCCTCATCGGATTAGGAAAGGAAGTCGGTCGAGCTCTTTAGAAGGAACCATACCGGCGTTTGTCTGGAGCGATTTAAGGGAATCACGGAAACCTAAATCAGGATGACCGGACACGAGATTGAACCGTCGTCCTAAATGCGAGTCCAGTGTGCTAACCAGAGCGCCACCTCGAACGGTCCTACTTCAGTTCTTTAAGCAGAAGTGGATAAGTTGAACATCTGAACTAAAACCATCGTACAATTAAAACGGTAGGTTTCCGGACAAGTATTCATATTCAAAATGTTATGTACTCACTTCCCTCTACATGAGCAACTAGTTTGTAACGGAAATTTTCGACCACCCTGTAGATATAGGAGGAGGTTCTTGTTTTCTTTGTGTGTGTGCAGGAATGTGGGGTAACCTGTATCACTGACCAGTAGTAGAAGACAAAAAGTGAAACAGTACTTCAGTGAAACTTGTGTGATCGACTTGGCTTGCAAAGATAATCAGAAATAAGAATATAAATGCTTTCTATGTTGATAAGTTTCTTTTCCCGGCAGGTTTATATCACACATTTATTGTATTCACTGAAGTAAGCGAAGATGGCTGGCTCTGAGCACTATGGGACTTAACTTCTGAGGTCATCAGTCCCCTACAACTTAGAACTAGTTAAACCTAACTAACCTAAGGACATCACACACATCCATGCCCGAGGCAGGATTTCAACACTGCAGCGCCTAGAACCGCTCGGCCACTCCGACCGCCTAAGCGAAGATGGTTACTGGAAGGCAACGGGTCACTAAATAGACATCCATCCGTTCCTGTTTTTGGCCTTCAGTCCTCTCCGTGGTTTTATTGCAGTGAGCCAAAATTTCCACTCCAGCGCCAAACTTTGTCTCTACGAGTGCCTGCAACCAATATCATCAATAACTGTCCTTTCTTCCCATGGTTTACACTCACCGAAGCTCCATCAAGTAACATAAAACTTATTCTTTCATTCTTAATACATGACCCATAATCCTGTCTCTTATTTTTGTAAAAGTTCTCCTCATTTTCCTCTCCTTGGAGATTCTGTGCAGAACCTTCTGTTATATTATCTAATCAGTCTGCCTAATTTTGAACATTCTTCTACCGCACCACACCTCAGATGCAGTGATTCATTTCTTCGGTTGCCATCATATACCTCCATTACGTGTGTGCTTCAAACGTAGATTCTCATAAGTTTCTTCCTCAGATTAAAGCCAACGTTTGCAATGGTTGATACCAGAAGACTTCTTTATGCAAGCAATGCATGCCCTCTTTGCTTTCTCGCTATTCTCATTTCTTCTTCTTATGACCAGAAATAAGCAAGATTTGACAAAAATTAATGGTACACATAATTAGAGTAAAAGTATATGGGACATTATGAAACGGGAGACAAGGAACAAGTCAGTGTACAAGACACCACAAAAATTAAACTACATGACTTCGCTTTCTACATATAGCAACTAAAATTGCGATAAATATTTCATTTTATGAATCAAGGAAATGCATTAGAAAGCCATTCCTCAAAACTATAAGCAACTAGAAATAACACCAACACTCTTCACTGAAAAGAACAGGAGAAAAAATAAGAAAAAATGAAAATCCCATATGGTGTCGATAAAATTTTAAACGAAAAATGGTCCAGCTGGATAAGTAATGTCCTTGGTGAAACATCTAACTCAACAGTGACGCCGGAAACTTGGGCAGACAGACTGAAATATGCAAATGCTGAACCTCTTAACAACAAGCCTTAAATTGGCCAATATCCTTACTGAAGTCTATTTCCAAAATATTTCAAGAAGCAATGTACTTAAGACATTTTACACTTTAAACTAGTAGCAGTACATTACGGTCTGGATTCCAATATGGAATGCTGTTTTAACACTCACTGAGAAAACACACTACTGGCCATTAAAATTGCTACACCACGAAGATGACGTGCTACAGACGCGAAATTTAACCGAAAGGAAGAAGCTGCTGCGATATGCAAATGATTAGCTTTTCAGAGCATTCACACAAGGTTGGCGCCGGTGGCGAAACCTACCACGGGCTGACATGAGGAAAGTTTCCAACCGATTACTCATACACAAACAGCAGTTGACCTTCGTTGCCTGCTGAAACGTTGTTGTGATGGCTCGTGTAAGGAGGAGAAATGCGTACCATCACGTTTCTGACTTTTATAAAGGTCGGATTGTAGCCTATCGCGATTGCAGTTTATCGTATCGCGACATTGCTGCTCGCGTTGGAGGAGATTCAATGACTGTTAGCAGATTATGGAATCGGTGGGTTCAGGAGGGTAATACGGAACGCCGTGCTGGATCCCAACGGCCTCGTATCACTAACAGTCGAGATGACAGGCATCTTATCCGCACGGCTGTAACGGATCGTGCAGCCACGTCTCGATCCTTGAGTCAACAGATGGGGACGTTTGCAAGACAAAAACCATCTGCACGAACAGTTCGACGACGTTTGCATCAGCATGGACAATCAGCTCGGAGACGATGGCTGCGGTTACCCTTGAAGCTGCATCACAGACAGGAGCGCCTGCGATAGTGTACTCAAAGACGAACCTGGATGCACGAATGGCAAATCCAGATTTTTTCGGATGAATCCAGGTTCTGTTTACAGCATCATGATGGTCGCCTCCGTGTTTGGCGACATCGCGGTGAACGCACATTGGAAGCGTGTATTCGTCATCGCCACACCGGCGTATCACCCTGAGTGATGGTATGGGGTGCCATTGGTTACACGTGTGTGTCACCTCTTATTCGCATTGGCGGCATTTTTAACAGTGGGCGTTATATTTCAGATGTGTTACGACCCGTGGCTGTACCCTTCATTTGATCCCTGCAAAAACATACATTTCAGCAGGATAATGCACGACCGCATGTTGAAGGTCCAGTATGGGTCTTTCTGTATACAGAAAATGTTTGCCTGCTGCCCCAGCCAGCACATTCTCCAGATCTCCCACCAATTGAAAACGTCTGGTCAATGGTGGCCGAGCAACTGGCTCGTCGCAATACACAAGTCACTACTGTTGATGAACTGTGGTATCGTGTTGAAGCTGCTTGGGTATCTGTACCTGTACACGCCATCCAGGCTCTGTTTGACTCAAAGGCCAGGCGAATCAAGGCCGTTATTACGGGCAGACGTAGTTGTTCTGGATAATGATTTCTCAGGATCTATGCACCCAAATTGCGTGAAAATGTAATCACATTTCAGTTCTAGTAATATATATTTATCCAATGAATACCCGTTTATCATCAGCATTTCTTCTTGGTATAGCAATTTTAATGGCCAGTAGTGTATTAAAGGCCTAAAATAATAAAGTACTCTCAATCGACATTTTCAGTGAACTTCCCAACGTGTTTAATTGTGTACATTAATTGTGTTTTACATAAGTAATGGTTTTACCAATAACTGTTTTGAATCTTACTTAACAAACAGAGAGCAAAAATTGTTGGAAGGGGAGACAATTTGAACTACTGGAGAGAGATCACGAAATGAGTCACAATATCTTCAGTTTTCGGTAATTCCTAAATCTTATGTATGTGAATCGCCTTCCACTTCACAGTTGTCAAGCAGAATTTGTACTTTTACAAACATTACCAGTGTTATAATAAATTTAATTACAGAGAAACCGAAGCAGAGATTTTTAATGATATTTTTAAAAGGATTATTAACTGATTTTCTCAAAGTGAGCTTGTAACAACGAATATGTATATAAAATATCTTCTGCACTATACAAAATTTTCTCTGTTTAATATCCTATGATATCTTGTACTGAATTTCTGATTCTGTAAGCTTTATTATATAAACTATATTTAATATGTAATTGATATGGTAGAGTATTTATTTCTGCCTGTATGTAACTGATAGTCATTTTTATGAAAATATTGTAAATTGCTGAGTAATAGAGAATGAATCATTATTTAAACGTATCGATAGCAACGACGAAATAGCGGTAGCTGTGCCATTGTTTATCTTTGCGTATGGAGAGTCTGTTTCGTTGCGAGCAGAGAGGAAGCTGAGCAGCTTGAGTCACAAAAGAGTGCGCAGGTGTTTGTTGGGCGGTGCTGGAGAAGTGGTGCGCAGTTATTTTCGGGTCAGTCGAGACCTTTCTTTGCCGTTATGTTTCTTAAGATTCTGGAGATTCATTGCTGTAGCAGTCTGCCACCGATTAGTTATCCCCTTTCTAGCTAATCAGTGTTTCATTTGTATCGTCAATATTTTTTGTATTAAATATTACATGGTACTCATTTCCCCCCTGTGTTGTACATGAGCGATTTCAGTACATTCTACCCATTTGAAAATTATCGTCAGTCTTCAGCTTATGTTTAGAGTAGATTCTTTCTTCAAAAGGGCCAGTTGTACACCTTCCTTCAACTTTCTTCTTTCTTTCTTTCGCTGACGCCATAGTCCCGCTGCGATCACAGGGTCGGCGTGGTTACGATGGATTTGGAAATGTTAGTGTTAGGGGTGGTCGGATGCCGTTCTTGCCGCCACCCTGTACCCCCCAGGACGGAATCAGTGTACCCCAACTGTCTGCATCTAGTGTATAACCGTGAATAGATCGGACGTGTTTAAATGTCTGTGCTACGTGTAACTGAGGCGGAACGTGGGGATCAACCTGGTATGCACCTAGTGGGATGTGGAAAACCGCCTAAAAACCACATCCAGGCTTGGTGGCACACTGGTCCTCTTCGTTAATCCGCCAGGCGGATTCGATCTGGGGCCAGAACACATCACCGAGTCCAGGACGCAGTGCATTAGCTCTCTTGGCTATCCTGGCGGGTCACCCTCCTTCAACTAATGGGTGTCATTTTCTTTCAGTAACAATAGCCTTACTCACTATAAAATTTCATTATACATATGCAATCACGGTCAGTTACATCGCAGCCTGGTAGGCCGATTAGGAAGGGGGAGGTTACCCATGGCTATGCTACTGACAGGACCAAATCCCTTTAGCACGAATTTTGCACTGAGCAGATTCCTATCGAATTAAGTATTTCCGTTACGAATAAAATTGCTCAAGCACAGCAGTGGTAAATAGAGGAAATAAGCCACAAATTATCTAAATTTGCATTAATCAGTAATAAAGGCAACATGATGGGCACTAATGAAACTTATAATTTGGTTGTGATTACTGGGGAACAATCGGTAGAGTAAAGGGGAAAGCTGGCAGCAGATCCCACTGATGAGCAATCGGCGGCTAGCATCACAAACGTTACCGCTGAAAGATATTACAAAAGGAAAATGTAATTCCTGGCATTGACAGATGCTGCAGAATTCATAATAAAAATCAATACTGAATCCAGTGACGGTGGATATGACGACCCAATAAGAATGAACCACAGTTAGAGTTAAAGCCAAAAATAGCTTGAAATAAAAACCATTTGTTGAACATATTGATCAGTACAATTACTGCTAAAATTGGTGCTCAGTCTGAATCAATAAGAGCTTAATCAGAATCAACAAAAACTCAATCCAAATTAATCAATGTGCAATCCAAAGCTATCATGATTTTGAACAGTAGTATTGGAGTTATTAACACGAAAGTAGGTGAAATGAAGAAAGATATAATTGTCATGAATAACGAAATCAGTAATCTGAAGCAGGATATGACAGAGGTACAGTTAAAAATAGGAAGCATAAATACGTTTTTCGAGACGGAGGTACAGAGAATTGAACAGAAACTGAAACACACTGTTGATCCAGTTATTGAAAATAAAGTAATTGAAAAGGTATAATTAGCTCGAAAAGACGATACGGAAGAGGCTATGAATTTGCTAACTTTTAGTATGAGATGTGGACACTACAGCGAAGAAACAGCTGACTAAGTGTGAAGAGGAGAAAAGGTAAGTGAAAAAGATTTCGATTTCCACTTGCTAAGTAGTTACAAAAGTAACCGAACTAGAAAAGCAGCACTATGTTTCATGCCATGCACATAACACTGAAATCTTAGCGAAGAGGAGTGTTCGATCCAATCAAAAAAAAAAAAAAAAAAAAAAAGGATAGATTGCACGCTACCGACTTCATTGAAAATTCAAAAGCGTATTTACTGAATCGGGGATGGATCAGAGAAAAATTAACGCTGTAAGCGACGTGCTAGAGGGCAAGGCTAAGCGATGGTACTGATACCTTGATATTGTGAACCTGTGCATTCAAGAATTTAAGAATGCGTTCTTGAAAAAATATTGGTCATGCCAGAAGCAGGAGAGTGATTTCGTAGTGTCAAAAACCAACGACACGAACTCTCGCTCCTTGATGAAAGAATTTTGTGAAAACCTTATCGACGAATTAGTATATTTGCGTAATCGAAGAAACTAAATCGGAGAATAGCGGAAACTGTAATAGTTTTGTTAATAGCAACAATTACCACAACAGCGAAATCTGTGATAACAATAACCACGGCAATAATGGTAACCACCACCATGGTACCAATAAGTCACACCACTATAACAATAACATAGTGTGAGCAACAATATTACAAATGATAAAGTCCAGTATCACGTTAAAGTGGCATGTGGTTCTCAGGATGCAGGCAGGAACAAAATCAACTATTGGGACACCTGGATAGAAATAGGTCTGTCGTACTTAATCAATTAAACCATGAACCGCACCGGCTTTTAATCAATTAAACCATGAACCGCACCGGCCTGGGGCCCATCGGCCGTGGAAAGTCCTTAGTGGCCCAAAAGAAAGCGTACGCAACGTTGCTATGATAGATCCGGATGGATAAATCGGCTGCAGGAGAATGTGGAAGAAGACAGAGCGAGTAATACACTCGCAGTAACGGTAACTGAAGATGAAACGGCAGTCGATAAAGCGATCACTGTCTGTAATAGTGATGAAAGTAGAATACCGGTCAACGAGGAAGAGGCAGCCGTTATTAAAACCACTCCGCTGCCAAAGGATCCTGTACAGTGTGATTCTCCAGCGAAATTAAACAAGCCGATATTGGATAAAACATCCGCTATCGCGCGGTGTGTGTGTGTGTTTGAGGTTTACGGGCGCTACACAGCGTGGTCATCAGCGCCCAAACGCATAGAAACTGGAACACAAGCGGCGAAGGGACGAAGACGGACGCCGAACAAGGAGAACGGCTAAAAGACACAGGCCTGACGCAGTTCCAAATGCGCACATACAGAGGCAAAACAAGAGGAGAAGAAACACACTAAAAAAGGAAAGGAAACACAAGGAAAAGAGAACAGATACCGAAGGGAAACAAGGAGGTAATCGTGACTGGCGGACCTCTTACCTAAAACCTGGGTGAGCCAGTCACCCAGCAGCACATTAAAACCTTCTCCCTAAAATCCGAGGCAACAGATTGGACAGGACACAAAACCGTAAGACCTTAACCACAGTCGCTGCGTCGTCTTGCAAAATAGAGGGCAAATCCGGTGGCAAGGAAACCACCGCCCTCTGGTCAGAGAATAAAAGACAGTCAAGTAAAATGTGGCGGACAGTAGTCTGGACGCCACAAGCACTGCAGATTGGGGGGTCCTCCCGCCGGAGTAGAAAACCATGCGTGAAGGGACTGTGTCCAATGCGGAGGCGAGTGAGGAGAACCTCATCCCGCCTGTATGACTGGTAGGACGTACGCCATGGTCGCGTAGTGGCCTTTACCAGACGCAGCTTATTGTCAGAAACTGCCAACCACTCCTCTTCCCATTGATACATAACACGAAAACGCAAAAGGGAGGTTACAGCATGGAGGGGGACGGCACATTCAACAACGTGAGGGAGGGAACATGCATCTTTGGCAGCCACATCCGCCAGTTCGTTTCCCCTAATACCCACGTGCCCCGGCACCCAGCAGAAAGAAACCTCCTTCCCCTGCCGTTGCAGGTGGAGTAGGGCATCATGGATGTTCTGGACGACCGTATCCGCTGGGTACAAGTGTTGAATGGTCTGAAGGGCACTCAGGGAGTCAGAAAAGATGAGGAACTTAATACCGGGAACACATCTCATCTGCTGCAATGCCCGCAAGATTGCAAACAATTCGGCATCGAGGATGGTAAACGCCGCAGGAAGCCGTAACTTGACGACTCGATCAGGGAAAACAACAGCACAACCAACAGAGTCCCCCTGTTTAGAGCCATCTGTGAATACAGGTACATGGTCCGGATGCTGGTTTAAAATATCGTTGAAACCTTCCCGTCTAATATTGGATGTACGTTTGCTTGCTGACTGAACGCTGCGTCTCTTAAAATCTTTTAACTGCTGCTCTGTCAAGACTACCTGCTGATTATTACGACGAAACATAAAATGTGTTGTCGCCGTGGCCCTCAGTCGTTACCTGAAATTATTAAGACTGATTCTTACCTTTAATTATTTATACTGGATCGCCATCTGACTGCTACAGCAAACTGTGGAATGAATATACTTACTTCCCTTTAACATAATTATAAGCTGCTGGTGGAGTTTCATAATACTTTGTGACTGGAATTCTTTAAGTTGAAGTTAATTTAGATTTGATAAAAGCTGAAGCTCAGTTTAGACTTTTCTTTTAAGATAACAATAAATTCCGTAAAGCATTTACGTGAATGATTTTGGGATAGAAAATTCTTAATGCATTTAATCTGGTAGAAGTTAACTATATTCTGAGAACTATCTTGACAAACAATTACAAGGGGTATAGTTCTTTACAAAAATTCTTAAAAAGTAGCGTTGCGCTACATACCTAATTTTCCATCAAAATTACATAACTATATTCTGAGAACGATCTTGACAAACAATTACAAGGGGCATAGTTCTTTACAAAAATTCTTAAAAACTAGCATTGCGCTACATATAGCGAGTGGCTGGCGAGCACACCACTTCTTTCAAAGTGTTAATTCATACCTCGCTTACAGCGACCTCCTCTCATGTCTCGCTAGCTACGACTGCCTCGTCTCACATCTTACTCGCAATTGCTCGCTTCCAACGCTCAATGCTACAAAAGTGCGGTCTCGCCGCCAACAATGGTTTTTGGTGCAGACAATCCCTGCTACCATTACAGATGTATTACTGCGCGCTGTTTCCCGCTCTTTCTCAAAATGTATCTATGCGCGGTTTCCCGCTCTTTCTCAATAATACACAATGCAATTTAATTAACAAAACAATTTAAATAAGGAACAGTTCAGATAATTACATGCTAAAACAGTTTAAATACGCCTATTACATAATTACATCGTAAAATAAGGAGGTAAAAACAAACGCCGGAGTGCAGTTCCTCCGGTTCTCCGACAAGTCTAGAAGGATGCTGGGCCTCTGGAGCAACCAGGGAGGCAGGCGAGCAAAACCTTGTCGTTGGGGGGCCACACGCTCCACACCAAGGGACTCAAGCAAATGCATGGCACGAATCCCAAATAGTCTTCTTGCCCTGGGACGACTGGAAAAGAGACGTTCCATAGGCGGTCGGGCAACGGTAGGGTACGCAGGGGAGGTAGGACAGGCAAGGAAATGACACACCCGTCGCACCATGAGGAGTTTCCGCCGGATGGCGAGCGGCGGTTCCCCTGCCTCAGCACACAGGCTGGCCATGGGACTGGTACGGAAGGCACCAGTGGCCAGCCTGATACCCTCATGGTGTACTGCGTCAAGGATCTTCAGATACGAAGGCCTTGCTGACCCATACACGGTGCAAGCATAGTCAAGACGCGATCGGACGAAAGCCCTATAAAACTGCAGCAGACGCGCCCGATCTGCTCCCCAGGACCGATGGCTCAGACACTTCAAAATATTTAGTGCCTTCAGGGCCCGCACCTTGAGGTCTTTAAGGTGAGGCAACCACGACAACTTGGAATCAAAAGTGAGGCCCAGGAACCTCACAGTGTCTCTGAAAGGAGGAACGGTGTCCCTCAGGCGCAATTCAGGGGAGGTAAAAAGACGCCGAGAACGATTAAAATGAACACACACAGATTTGTCTGCAGAAAAGGTAAAACCCGTCTTTGCAGTCCATGCCTCTAAGCGCTTTATCGTAAGCTGTAACTGCCGACTAGCACTGACAAGACTGGAGGAAGAACAGAAAACAGCAAAATCGTCCACAAACAAGGAGCATTGGGCAGGACTCCGGATAGTGGACGTGATACTGTTAATAGCAACGGCAATGAGGGTGACACTTAAAACGCTGCCCTGAGGAACACCATTCTCCTGCACGTACAAATCCGATAGCACATTACCAACCCGATACCGAAAGAGGCGGTGAGAAAGAAAGGACCGAATGAAGATGGGGAGACGGCCACGAAAGCCCCACTCATGGAGTTGATTGAGGATAAGGCGGCGCCAAGTAGTGTCATACGTCTTATTAATGTCAAAGAAGACCGCTAGACAATGCTGGTTACGTAGAAAGGCATGCTGGATGGCGGCCTCAAGCAGGGTCAAGTTGTCTATAGTGGAACGACATCTCCGAAACCCACACTGAGAGGGGCTAAAGAGCTGCCTGGTCTCGAGCAGCCAAACCAGGCGGCGGTTGACCATGCGTTCCAACGTCTTCCCAACACAGCTCGTCAAGGCAATACTCCGATAACTACTGGGATGCATTCGGTCCTTCCCTGGTTTGAGGAGGGGAATCAAAATTGCCTGACTCCACGAGTCAGGGTACGTGCCGGATAACCATATCATATTGAAACAGTTCAGGAGAACTTCCTTGGATGGCAGCAACAGGTGCCGCAGCATGCTGTACCGGATTTGATCATAACCAGGCGCAGTATCATGAGCCACAGACAGCGCAGAATCCAGTTCCCACATTGTGAAGGGGCAGTTATAGGGTTCAGAATTTAGAGACCGGAAGTCCAAGTGACCCCTGTCGATGGCAGTGCGGTAGCGGCAGAAATCTGGATCACAGTTAATAGTGGCGGTAGATTCCGCAAAATGCATGGCCAGTGTCTAGGCAATGTCTCTCGGCGCCGTGAGGAGACATTCCTGATGCAGCAATGCTGTGACAGGTAGCTGGCTGAGTTTCCCGGAAATCCTCCTGATGGCTTCCCATACTTTCGTAGAAGTAGTGGAGCGAGAGATGGAATTCAAGAACGATCGCCATGACCGTCGTTTGCTCTCTTTAATCACTCGCCGAGCTCTGGCCCTTGCCACCCGAAAGGCCGCAAGATTGTCAGCTGAGGGATGGCACTTGAAGCGGCGCAGTGCTGCACGGCGGGCGCGGATGGCTGAGTGGCACTCAGTGGTCCACCAAGGGACAGGACGCCTCTTGGGATGACCGGATGACCGTGGGATTGACAATTCAGCAGCATGTGAGATCACGGCTGCAACATGGTCTACCCATTCGTGGAGGCTGGCACGGTGTTCCAAAACAGCCAGTTGGCTGAAAAGTGTCCAGTCAGCTCTGCAAAGGTGCCACTGGGGCGGCACTGGTAATGCCACAGCCTAAACCAGGAGGTGAATCCAGAGGGGGAAGTGGTCACTAGAATGGAGGTCAGCTGCAGCCTCCCACAGAGCAGAATCCGCGAGTGCTGGAGAGCAAAAGGAAAGGTCAATAGACGATGACGATCCGGAAGCAGTACAGAAATGAGTGGGAGCACCAGAGTTGAGGAGGCACAGTTCTTCAGACATCATGACGCTTTCCAGAATGCGACCCCTGGGGCAAGTAGTCGGAGAGCCCCATAAGACATTATGAGCGTTGAAGTCCCCCAGAAGAAGAAATGGGCGGGGGAGTTGGCTAATAAGGTCCGTGAGAGCCCCAGAGTCTATCGCATCCGGAGGTGGTAAATAAACAGAACATACTGTTAGCCTCCGACCCACAAGAATGTCAACTGCAACTGCTTGCAAGTCGGTGAAGAGAGGGAGCTCAGATGAGGGGTGCACGTCACGGACAAAGACCGCAACACCACACTTTGCCCTTTGCCCCGTCAGATCATCTTTTCGATATACAGTATAGCCGCGTAAAGAAGAAGAATCAGTGGCCCGAAAATGTGTCTCTTGGAGACATAAGCACAAGGGGCACTCTCGTATAAGGAGTTGTAATTCGGCCACATGCGTCCTGAACCCATTCAGGTTCCACTGTAATATGGGAGCCAGTGATCAGGGTGGCTGAACTTTCACCCTGCCTCTGTGCTTTGGAGGAGAGACCGTACTGGCCGGAGATTTATTCCTGGGGCGAGAAGATCGCCCCCGGTCGACATCAATGTCCATAAGATCCGATGACGACCCACGGGAGATGTCAGACAGTACGATGGCATCATCATCGGACCGACGCTGACTAGTCTCCTCAGGTGGCAGAACCTTCATCTTCTGAGGCTTTGTCTTGGGGGGCTTGGAATGCAGAGCCTTGTCAACAGTTGGAGGTTGACTCGCCTGGGCAGTAGGCGCCATATGGGGGAAGGCTGGAAGTACCTCAATGTCAGCAACCACGGCCTTGTCTGATGTAGCGGGGAGAGCCGCAGATTGCAAAACAACCGCAGCAGCACAAGTGCACTGGCAAGCGCAGGTTTTAGTGCTAACACTAGCAACCTCCGTTTGTGTAGCAACAGTGGCCAGTTGTACCGGTTTTTTGAGAGCGGAAGCGAAAGATGTTGAAAACACAGGAGGTTGCATGGCCTTAAAGAGCTTCTTGGCCTCACCATAGGGGATGCGCTTAGATGTTTTAATCTCCTGTACCATCCGTTCTTCGAGATAGATGGGGCAGATCCGGCTCCAGACATGGTGACTCCCAGAGCAATTCACGCACTTCACAGGCGATGAACAATCGGCTCTGTCATGGGCAGGCTGACCACATTTACCACAAGTGGCTATCCTATTGCACCCCAACGTAGTATGCCCAAAGCGCTGACATTTAAAACAGCGCATTGGGTTGGGGAAATATGGCCGTACGCACAAACGTAAGAACCCCGCTTTAACATGCTCCGGGAGTCTCGGGCAACTGAATGTGAGAATAAACGAGTCAGATTTGGCGAGGTCCCCATTGACTCGTTTCATAATGTGCTGCACGTCAACAATTCCTTCGTCAGCCCACTGAGATTTTAGCACGTCTATGGGGATATCCACCAAGTCCCTACACGTCACAACACCCTTACTATAATTCAAAGTGGAGTGGAGCTCGTCTCGACAGCGTACTCTCCTAGACAATTTGCTTTCCGAAGGGCAGCGACTTGACGGGAACCAGAAGTTTCAACTAACAGAGTCCCATTGCGCAGTCGCTTTACAGATTTCAGTGTTCCTGCAATTCCCTCAAGACCCTTGTGGATGTAAAAGGGAGAAACCCTCTCAAAGCTACCCTCCTTCCTTTTAATAATCAAAAACACATTCTGATTATCAGCATGTGCTCCGTTACTACAGTCTGTTAAATCTCTAGCAACACCAGGCGCTGGAGGACTCGCAGCGCGTAGCCGGTTTTTCGATTGGGTGTGTTTTCCTACCAGCGGCCCACCCAAGCCACTGGTAGGGGGAAATGTAGAGGTCGAAGGGTCCATTGTTGTCCCACGAGCAGCTAGGGAACTAAAAGTCCGCTCAGACAGAGCCCCGCGTGCCTGAGTAAGCCTTATACAACTGGGGTGCGGCAGGTGCCCCAGAGGTTGCCCGCTTGCGACTGTTCCACCCCAATAGCCATGCATCTTCTAGGCGCGGAGCACACCGAAAGATTGAGGGGTTTTTATAGAGGTTGGCCTTCCTCGCAATCCAGGCGGTCAAGCCAAGGTTACCATTCCCCGCAGCACACAACATTTCACCGCCGCGCCGTACGGTGGTCGCTGAAGCATGTCCGGGGGTTACGGTGACAGGAGACTGGCGGCGCAGACCAGTCCCCAGCTCAGGACCCCGGGGTCGCCAGGCCCGTACTCAGCAAGTGAACGCTGAGCCCCTGGGGGCCGGAACGCGAGGAGATATGGCTAGGTTAGTTCGATCGAATATGCGACGACCTGAAGAGCTACATAGGATTATATGGGAGGTGTGCTAACGGAAGTGCGAAGAATATTTCTCCCTCCTTAACACACATGAAGTTAGCAGTTACGAAGAAACTGGAAGCTCTGTACTGAAGAGGCAAGCTTGCCCAAATGTTGTAATATTTGATATAGCCAAACCCAAAGACGCTGATCCTAAACAAAACAGAGGCCAAATATTTGAAGAGGGGCAAGACGAGTTTCCCGTTTACTACCGGTTACGACTAATTGACCGCCACGTAGATTACGACATCTACGAGGTTAAGGCTGACGTCATACAGTCAACAGAAAGTGGTATGGGTTGCATGAGCAAGAAAGAAGAATTAGAAGCAGAAACAGAGCACATTTCTCGAAGTAATTTTGAAGATGATAACCATCTTTCCGAAGAAAATTCACCTGACTTGACAGTTAGCGAATTGTTGGTAATACAAAGTTCGTTAATTGAAGAAATTGATAAAAGGGTTTCAGTATTGGGGTCAAAACAGCTTCAACAATCGCAGGACAAGAGTATGGAAATAATGAATGTCGAAGAGCAGAAAAGTGAAAAACCACCAGATAAACCGCTATTGGTATCGCAGCCGGAGGGGTTTTTCTGGAACGACCTTGATATGAACAAGGACTCGTTATTGGAAAACTAAGAACTACACACAGACAAGTATAGGCAAGTAATGCTGCCCGTCAATATGCGTAACCTAAAAATGTACATTTTAATAGATACTGTGGCAAGGATAAATGCTTCGTTCGGAAAAACATTCGATTTGTTAAAGGGAAGACCAAGAGTAGTAGTAAGGCTCGTAATGTGAGTTAAAATAATCGGTGCAATCGGGAAGAGCAGCAAACCTAATCCAATTAAATATTTGGCTGTTTCAAAATTCAAGGGAAACAATTTGAACATTAATTTATCGCCATGCCAGATTCTAGCACCGGGATAATAATGGGCTTAGACTGGTTATTGAAATACGACGGAGTAACTGACTGCAACAATTGTTTATTTCAAAAGATAAGGCTGAAATTAGTGTGAGTTTTAATGAAACAGGCGGTGAGGTGATTAGTCGGTACCAACTCATTCACACATTTACTTGGCCTGATGAGGTTGGTTTAACAGAAATATGGGAGCGTATTTTCACCACAATCACAGGGCGTGAGGCACATAGATAAACGGATTTGAAAAGATTGTGAATGGTTTGATGAACGAATCTACAGGAATCACACTGGAAGAAATCATATTAGACCATAAGTGTAAGAGTTTGGTCGAAGATATAACTGATTTCCCACCGCGAGATACTATTGACACTAAGGTTAAGAAAGAACGTTTACGAAATCTGATGAAAAAGAAAAATGATGAGCCAATACAGCATCACGACGGGAAGGGCGGTTTGCTAAATTTGCTATTGGCAACCTCGTTCTCGTTGAAGCCAACGAGAAATCAAGCGAGACTGATAATAAAACTTCAAAATTTAAATTCATTTATAATGGACCATTTATGATTGTTAGTATGCATCACAACAACGCTTACTGTTTAGCTTTTCCTAACTCCAACCAGCTGTTAGGTGTACGTAACTTTGTTGACTTGAAGTAGTATCAATGAAGAACTGATTAACCTGAGCGATAATTATTAGCGTAATTTTCAAAATTTATTCCATATTTATTTCGTGGATCAGACTGTCGTCAACGAGTTTGAAGAAATACGACTATATCGAGAAATTGAGATAAAAGCGTAAATCTTCAGGAAGCAACTTCATTCACTTAAAGTAACGTAAAATATCACTGGCAAAACTAATAACTAAAGACACAGCACAAATTAAGAATGCGCAATTTCATTTATTCTGTAATTAGCTTAGCGGGTGACATTGGCGTGTTGGTGTGTATCTAATTGTTGTTTTTTTGAAAGTAAATTTAGTTGTTCATTTGCTTGAAGTAAATTCACTTCAATCTTTCAGTACTCAAAAGAAAATTCCTTGCCTTTTTCTAAATTTTGCGTTACGTTTCTCTGAGTTTACTAAAAGTAATTTTTTACATAACGAAGTTTAAGATAAGCAATTTATTTATTACTAACTCCATTTAACTTTAATTTTTAACCTTAGTATCTCAGAATAAGTAACTCTAGAGCCAATGTTTTCTTATTCACGTTTTTTTCTCGTGAAATGTTGTGTTGAGGAAAAGCGTGAGAACCTTCTATGCCACGCCAGTGATTATTTGCTAAAATTTCTTTTTTTCGAGATTCTGGACATGCATTATCCTAGCGGGCAGGTGACCACGTAATTACCCATTTTTTAGCTGATTAGTGTTTTCTCTGTTTTACCAACATGTTTTGTATAGCATATCACATGGTATCCTTTTCCCGTTTTTGTTGGTACGTGAGCAATTGCACTATATTCCACCCATTTCAAAATTATCATGAAAATTTAGTTTAAGTTTAGAATAGATTCTTCCTTCAGAAGAATCTGTAGTAAGGCTTCCTCCAACTTACTGTTGTTATTTTCCTTCGGTGATAGCCCTACTCACTGGAAAATTTCATCAGACACATGCGATCGCTGTTCGTTGTATAGCAAACCATTAGGCCGATTAGGAAGGAGGAGGTTACAAGCGCTCCATAAATTTTGAGCAAACATGCTCTACTCAGTACTGTTTATTAACAGATTCGTACTAACAACGGAGTCTGTAAGAATGTTACAAATATTTGGGTGTACACATAGATGAGAATTTAGACTGGATGGGACATATTACTGACTGCTCAAACAACTATGATCACCTAATTTTGTTCTTCGTGTAATTATGATCTTGGAAACAAACAAATCAGCCTTCTGACATTCTTTGCATATTTTGTCACAATACAGTATTAAGTGATTCTTTACTCGGGTAGCTCATCTCTTCGAAAACAAGTATCGATTTCAGCAAAGCGATCAGTGGAAACGATATGTCCTCATGTAGCCAGTTCTTCAAGAATTTAGACTTTTAACGGCACCAAATCAGTGCACATATTCGCTAATGAAATTCTTCATAAATAATCTGATATCCATACCAACAGGAGGAGTAAAAAATAACCTTTAGTAGCCATTATGAAAAGAGTCAGAGGCGTTGAAGGTAGTACAATTTGCATGATAAAATCTTCTCGGGTTGGCAGCCGAGGAAATGTATCGTTCCCCAGTAACGTTGCAGTAAGTTTCTTACTTGCTATCATCAGGCGAAGTATCGGGTTCACGTCTCGTCCGTGTTTTTATAGCCCCTGAAGCAAGGTCTTCTTAACATCGTCGGCGCCTGCCGGGCAAATCAGGTATACGACGGGGCCGATGCGCTCTCGTCGTATTCTTGCTAATGTTGCTTTCCTCTGACTCGTATCTCCACTGCCTCTTTAATAATTTAATAATAGACTCCGAGAAACGTTTCGCTCCACACAGCATATTGACATTTTCAAATTAAAACGTGTGCTCTTCACTGAGGCAATTCTCAGCTACCGCGGACTTTTTGTCCGAAGTGAACGCTTCTCACATGTTCAGAGATGCGATGAGTGATGTAACGCTGTGTCTGTCAGACAGGTTTCCAAATGCACAGGAAAAATGCTGTATACGCCCGGTGTTCTTAGACCCAAGTTGTCCTTCATCGATCCCAGCATATTCGTGATTTTTACTGGATGACGGAAGATGGTATTCACCTTGTTCTTCTCCAGTACCCTGGCAATCATCGCCTTGGGCGGCCCTGCATAGGGGAGGAACCCCAAGCCCTTGTTGTCCTCTTCTTCCTAAACGTCATCCTTCTTCTTCTTGCTCATCGTGAGAGCGCGTCTAATCGACGTTTCAGTGTAGCCATTCTTCTGTAAGGTGCTGCATCTCAGTACGTAGGCTGTCCTTGTCGCAAGTATCATGAGTTACGCTGAAAAACTGCTGCAATGGACAGTTTTGAGGGTCTACTCAACAGGACACGCCCGCACTACACAAAGGAAGCAACTGTTCGGGTAAACTTGATATGAACGTGGAATTCTGCATAATGGCGCCCTTATGGTGTTTATCCTCTTTTTCTTTGATTGTAGGGAAGTCTCTTTGGGGTCAGTGACTAACTGGCTCCAGAAATCGAATGTAGATCGGGAAACGTTCGTCCTCGCAGATGGGGAAGGAAAAGGATAGTAAGGTATTGCAAAACTGTGAAACATCCACGGCCAGGTTCCTGCTTTAATACGCTTGTTAAAGGTAGCAGTAACACAGAGTTGGCGACACCTTAAGTGAGTTGCAACGAAGTACCGAATTCTGATTGGAATACGTATCACAAGGATAGATTATACGGCAATGGCGTCGCCTTCATTGCCATAGAAATTTAGAAACATGTAGTTGGGATATCGCAGATTCCAAATGTGATATAATGTAGGTGACGTCAAGCGTCAGAGGTTGGTGAACGAAGTTAAATCGGTTAAATCGGATGCTTCTATAGACCATCTGCTTCAGGACCTGTGTCAGCCCTCCTAGTTCAGTGGTCGGCGCGTTTGACTGCCATGTAGCGGACCACGTTCGATTCCAGAAGGGGTCAGAGTTTTCGTCACCGAGGGACTAGGTGTAGTGTTTTCCTCACCATAATCTATAAGCAGGTCGGCCAACGTGGTGTCATATGAAAGCGCTCGCAACTTGGCTGCCGAATATGCTCATCAATACCATTCGATCATTTTCATTACATTTTCAGGGGCTTTAAAGGCTGAACTCACGTAGGAACTTGCAAAATACTAAGAATAAATTCTCGGAGCTTGCTTTCATTGTAGAGGGAGAACTAAATTTTCTGTCTCTACAACTCTGAAGCCAAGCGATCAAAATTTGTGCCGGAGACATGGAATTGTGAGCAATTGTTTTGAATGTCTTGCCTGAAAATTGCTTTGAACGCATACTTACAGAACTGAGTTTTGAGGGAAACATCTTATAGCTTCTAGCAACAGAGCGGAACTTCTGGTATCAATTAGTGTGTAGTAGTAGATGAGTGATCACAATGCCGCACAGCGTTGGCTATCAGTGTTAGAAGGAACGTTAACGAAGATAGGGAAATATTTTAACTTACCAAGAGTGGCAGGATACAGATAACACATCACCTGAGCAAATATTCAACTCTGAGGAATACGGTGTGTAAAAATGTATATAATTCGTAACAGTTGTTCAGTACTCCTTAGACCAGTAAATGCCGAGCAAGGTGTTAAGAGGTCGCTCAACAATCGTGTTGGAAAGTTGCTAGGAAACCAAAAAGTCTTCATCACATATCAACTGATATGACAAAGGGCGCTCAGAAGTAATTGTCTCAGGTAAGGAAGGTAAGCGGAACACAGTCATCTATTCAGTCACTAAATGATCGTACTGACGACGAAACGGTGAAAGACTAAATACTGAATTCAGTTCTTCGATACTGATTTGTCGCGGAATTTCGTGACAAGGTTCCTGCTTTTAGTTTTGTCACAGATGTTCAGCTGGCATATACCGAGGTAAGCAATCGCGGAATAGGAAATCAGGTAATATCAGTAAGCAGTAGAAAGGTACTGTATCTGGACCGTGCCAGGCTCTACAAAGAATTGCGAAAACACTTGCACTGATTGTGGCAGCAGTTTGTCGTATGTCGTTGGAGCGACGAAGGGTATCCAGCAATTACAGAAAGCACCGGCCATTCCCGCTTTCAAGAAGTGTCTCAGGAGAGATGCTCGTAATTATTGGTCTGTGTCACAGACACCTTTGTACTGTACAATTATGGAACGTGCTTCATGTTCAAGTGTTATGACTTTCGCAGAGAATGAAAATCTTTTCTGTGAGAACTAACACGGGTTCCGCAAACAGAGATGTTGCGCAACTGGTTACCGAGTATTAGAGCAGATGTGTGACTGGATTCACGACTGCCTTTCAGACTGAACCCGTTACGTTGCAGTTGACGAAAGAAAAACGACAGATGTGAAAGTGATATCAGGTCTGCCACGCGGAAGTGCATATAGTACATGTAAGTGATCCAGAAGAAAGTGTCGGAGACTCCGCAAGGCTATGCACAGATGGTTCAGTTGTCTATGAAAAGGCACTGATGCCGAAAGAATGTAATGAATTCCAGGAAGACCTGCCGCGGATAGATCGTTGGTGCATGAATTGGCACTTGACCCAGAACAGAAGTAAACGTAACGCATTAAGTGCGGATAGGCAACAAAATTCAGTACTCTTGGATCACATTATTTGGGACAAGCAAGTGGAAACAGAAACTATCGTACAATACGTAGGTGTCCCCATCCAAAGTGACCACATAAAACAAGTTTATTGACAGACGGAGGCCAGTCTTTCATCAAACCAATCGTAAGGAACTGTTGGGTTAAAAATCACTTAAGCAACCGATTCTTGAGTGCAGGTCATCGGTTTTGGGTCCATAATGAACTAATAGAATACGTAGAGAAGATCCAACGAAGAAAGGGGCATTCCTCACGTGAAATTTTAGTTGCGTCAAGAGCGTTAGGGAGACTCGCGACGAACTATACTGGCACACGCTACAAGACAGGTGATGTCTATCACGAGAGGTTTATTACACACGTGTGCAAAGTAACTTGTGCCGCTACTTTGTAGTACTGTCCAATAAAAATATGTGGCAAAAGAAAATAATTGATAAATAGCTGGAACGATTTGCTTTTCATGTTGTTACGTTAAGTTACAACCAGAAGAACAGGAGTGGGAGTAACGATTAGAAGATCAGAACAGAGAATGTCGATGAAAAAAGACGACGAAATTTGCTTCCAAAGAAAGGAAAAGGGTCCGAGAGTAACTTAAAGTGTCGTCGAATACGGTTTTGCTCTAAAAAGTAATTGTTATAAAGCGGTTGTGTTTAAAAGGTGGGATAAAGGATACCAAGGAGATGGAAATGGAACTAAAACATTTCCTCCAGGCAAGAAAAAGAATCGCTATAAATATTTATCAGTCTGCTGTCCTTCCCTAGTTAGTTACGTGTTGTATAGATCACATTCATGACAAACATTATTACGTGGAGCGTGTGAACAGAACAGACATCGAAAATTGGGGTGTCCCTCATAAGAATCGTGAGGCGTATTTTTCCTGCTGTTTTAACAGAATTTAGCAATTTAGTTTTTCCTCTGTGTAGATGGAGTCGGTCCAAAGATATGCTGCTCACCACGTCTTTACTGTGATGCCAAGGGTCAACGGAGGGCGCCTGATGGTTAGCCATTCCAAACAAAATGATTTCTAAAGTGCAACTTTACGTGGCCGTTCAGAACAGCTATCTCCGTTATCAGTGCAGTGTGGTATTCATTTTATTTATATGTAATGACAGTGCATGGAGCCACGAAGAATAATCGGCACACGAGCAGGGACATAGTTAACGAGACGGGGCAAGTCGGGCAGGGAAAATGAGGCTAACAATGGTTTATCGGCTTCAGAAGTGCTATAAGGCACTGGAGATGACAGGGGACGAACCTGAGACCTCGTCTCAGCACGCTGCACTCTGGAACATGACACGCACACGCCTTCAGCAGTAACGAACGTGCTCTTCTGCTACCGAGGCTCTCCTGTGCTAGCGTCCTGTTTAGTTTGTGTTGCTGTAATGGCTATTTCTGACAGAGTTCCGTAACACTAATGTGCAATCTGTAGGAGTAGCGTTCAAGAAACTAGTAAACAGGACACAAGTTTTGTTTCAGCGTGTATCTACATGTCTGGACAAGAGGGCCTGTACCAGTTTGAGGAAATACACTGACAATTATGTGACCACCAGCCAAAAGCCTGAATAACGGCAGTTTTCAGCGCGAGACGTAAAGGAAAAGACTCAATGAGGTTCTGAAACCTACCTATAGGGATGTGGAGCCATACTAAATCCTGTGCTGTGGCAGCAATGGCTGTGTTTCGCAGCTGAGACTCCACGACGCGAACAGCCCGATCGAAGTGGTCCCACAGGTTCTCGATTGAATCTAAATCTTGGAATTTGGTAGCCAGAAAAGTACGATTATCTCACTCTAGTGTTCATCGGACCAAGCACATACACTGTGGCTGTGTGACATCTTATTATCCCGGTGCCGAACATTCTCCACAAGAATAGGCGCAGAATTATGTTGGTCCACTGTGACTCACAGAACGACGAGACCACCCAGGGAAAGCGACGAAAACTTTCCCCACACCATAACGCTCCCTCCTGACTGCGGAGTGTATACTGATATCGCTAGGGACGTAGCGCGGGTGTATGTTGAAAAAAGTTTGTCACACTTGTGTAGAACGTTTTGGGCTGTAGTACGACCAGCCGAAGGCACTGAGGATATTCCGACAAGTGCGCTGAATGCTTTTAGTGGAGGACATGGGCAGTAGGCTGATACATTCTGAGTAGGTGGTGGTGGTGGTTATTGGGAAGTTTAAGGGGGACTAAACAGCTTAGGTCATCAGTCCCCGATTCCAAAAAACAGGCGAAACAAAAATTTACAGAACAGGTAAAACCCCAAGGGGGGAGGAGACGCCCCCCCCCCAGTCACTAGAAGAACATCAATGTGGCAGCGAACACTAGAGACAAGAAGAGTACAGACGAACACCGGACAGAAAGAAACGGAAGAAAAGAAGAGGGCCGGAGACTGGTTAACTGACCATGCGAACAAAAATTGGGAAAGAGTCAACCATCTGAATACACACATTAAAATCTGCAACCAATGAGAGACTCGAGGACAAGATACACAGAAAGGGAAAGGGGCAGGTCCCCCTTAAATGGAACCATAAAAAGGACTACCACGGATAAAATTTAAAACGTCGTCAGCCATGGAGGCATCGTCACATAAAACCAAAGGCAACGTGCCCGGGAGATTAAAAGTCTGCCGGAGGGTGCGCAGGCGGGGACACTCCAACAAAATGTGGGCGACCGTCAACTGGGACCCACACTGACACAGGGGGGATCCTCCTGACGCAAAAGTTAGGTATGGCTGATGCGGAGCCGACACAAGATGACAGAGTCCCTGCGAGAAGCCCGCAGGGAGGACCGCCACACATCGGTCGCCTCCTTAACAGCCCGCAGTTTATTCGGCAAAGTCAGGCTACGCCACTCGTCACGCCACATCTGAAGCACCTTACGGCGCAACGCCAGCTGCAAATAACGAGCCGGTAGGCCGATCGACAAAGTGGGGGCGTCGACCGCCCCTTTGCCCAGCCTGTCGACACGTTCATTCCCCGGGATGCCATCGTGACCTGGCGTCCAAACAAAGACCACTGAACGACCAGAGTGGGTAATGGCAAAAACAGACTCCTGAATAAAGGATGCCAGAGGAGAAGAGGTATAGCAGCGGTCGATAGCCTGGAGGCTGCTCAGGGAGTCACTGCAGATGACGATGGACGTACCTGAGCAGGAACGCATATGCTCAAGAGCGCGCAATATGGCCACCAGCTCTGTAGTAAAACTACTGCAGCCAGCCGGCAAGGAGCGCTTTTCAACATGGACAGTGTGAGCAAAAGCGTAGGCAGTACGACCATCCACCAGGGAACCATCAGTGTAGACAGGCTCAGAGCCTGAAAATGAGGCGAGGAGCGCAGAAAACGGTTACGGAGGGCCACATGCGGAACCGAGTCCTTGGGTTCCCGTGCCAAGTCCTGGCGGACGGACGGACGGGTCATACACCAGGGAGGCGTGGGTGCACAGGCCCGGAAGGGCGGCAGAAGAGGGAACGACCCCAGTTCCGACAGCAGGGACTGGACACAGACAGCAATGGAAAGCCCAGACCTAGGTCGCCGGTCGGGCAGAGGAAGGACCCTGGCAGGGAAAAGCAGGCGATGATTGGGATGGCCCGGTGAGCAATGCACGTGGACAGCATAGTCGGCGAGCAGTCGGTGGCGGCGAATACGCAGTGGGGGAACCCTGGCCACCAGCAGTAGACTATCCACGGGGCTCGTACACAAAGCGCCAGTTGCAAGCCGAACCCCACAGTGGTGTATGGGATCCAACAACGTAAACACTGAGGGTGATGCAGACCCATAGGCCAGGCTCCCATAATCAAGCCTGGACTGCACAAGGGCTCTGTACAATCACAATAGCGTGGTGCGATCTGCACCCCAAGACGCATGGCTCAGGCAGCGGAGGGCGTTGAGGTGCCGCCAGCACTTTTGCTTCAGCTGAGTAATATGAGGAACCCATGTGAGCCGGGCATCAAAGACAAGTCCTAAGAAGCGGCTAGTGTCCACCACATCAAGTAGGTGACCGTCAAGGTAAAGTTCCGGATGAGGGTGGACCGTCCGACGCCTGCAGAAGTGCATAACTCAAGTCTTGGCTGCAGAGAACTGAAATCCATGAGTCACAGTCCATGATGCCGCCTTGCCAACGGCTGCGTTCGACGACTCCTGTAGTCGTTGAGGTAAATGAGATGCAGAAATTGTCGGCATACAAAGAAGGAGACACTGACGACCCCACAGCTGCAGCCAGACCATTAATGGCCACTAGAAATAAGGAAACGCTCAACACCGATCCCTGCGGGACTCCATTTTCCTGTATATAAGATGAACTAGAGGCGGCACCGACTTGCACCCGGAAAGAGCGGCGCAATAAAAAGTTTTGAAGAAAAGCTGGGAGCTGACCACAACTACCCCACTCGCGCAATGTAGCAAGGATGTAATGCCTCCGTATTGTGTCATATGCCTTCCGCAGATCAAAAAATACAGCAACGAGATGCTGACGGCGGGAAAAGGCCGTACGAATAGCAGATTCCAGCCGCACCAAATTGTCCGCAGCACACTGGCCCTGACGGAAGCCACCCTGGGATGGAGCGAGGTGACCGCACGAGTCAAGGTCCCAACACAAACACCGCCCCACCATACGTTCGAGCAATTTGCACAAAACGTTGGTGAGGGTAATGGGACGATTGCTGTCCACCGCCAGAGGGTCCGCACCGGGTTTCAAGATGGGGACGAAAACACCCTCTCGCCACTGCGACGGGAACACGCCCTCGCTCCAAATGCGGTTAAAGATGGTGAGGATGTGTCTCTGGCAGTCCCCGGAGAGATGCTTCAGCATCTGCGCGTGGATGCAGTCTGGTCCTGGCGCTGTATCAGGGCATTCGGCGAGGGTTGGTTGGTTGGTTTGTGGGGGTTAAAGGGACCAGACTACTTAGGTCATCGGTCCCTTGTTCCACGACCATAATAATACACGAAGAAAAGTCCAACAAGCAATAAACACATAACGGAGACGACAAGGGACGACACAGTACAAGAAAGACATAGACGAAGACCAGAGAAAAGAGATTAAAAGACACACAGAGTGCGACGGTCATTGGCCGACCATGAAAATAAAACTGGAAAGGCCAACAACCAAGGGACACATTAAAACACCACAAACTAAAACCCCAGGCCAAAAGCCACAGTCGACACTAAAAAAAATAAAAAGGGACTCTCATATTGAATGATAAAAACCCCCTGCTCGAATAAAACGGAGAACTAAGTCAGCCATAGTAGAGTCATCGGTTAAAAGAGCAGGGAGTGTATCAGGCAGCGCGAACGTCTGTCTGAGGGCAGTTAAAAGTGGGCAGTCTAGTAAGACGTGTACCACGGTCAGGGCCAATCCGCAGCGACAGAGAGGCGGGTCGTCACGGCACAAGAGATACGCGTGCGTGAGCCGGGTATGTCCTATGCGGAGCCGGCAGAGGACGACAGCGTCCTTGCGAGACCCCCGCATGGAGGAGCGCCACACACTGGTTGTCTCCTTGACTGCCCGAAGTTTGTTGGGAGAGGGCAGGGTGCGCCACTCATCACGCCAAGCAGCAAGGACCTTCTGCCGCAATACGGATCGGACGTCACTCTCTAAAAGACCGATCTCCATGGCCGGGGAACTGACCGCCTGTTTCGCCAGTTCGTCAACCCGCTCGTTACCCGGGATGCCGACGTGACCCGGGGACCAAACAAAGGTGACAGAGCGGCCGCAACGGACGAGAGTATGGAGGGACTCCTGGATGGCCATCACCAGATGGGAACGAGGGAAACACTGGTCAAGAGCTCGTAAACCTCTCAGGGAGTCACTACAGATGACAAAGGACTCACCTGAGCGGGAGCGGAGAAACTCTAGGGCACGATAGATGGCAACCAACTCGGCAGTGTATACACTGGAGCCAGCTGCCAATGACCGTTGCTCACAATAATCCTGTAGAGTGAGAGCGTAACCAGTGTGACCAGAGACCACCGAACCGTCGGTGTAAGCCACCGCCGCGTTCGGAAACTCGGCCAGGATGGAAAGAAAGCGGCGGCGGAGGGCCTTCGGAGGCACTGAGACCTTCGGACCCTGTGCCAAGTCGAGCCGAAGGCACGGTCGGGGCACACTCCACGGGGGCAGACGGAGATTGGCCCGGAAAACAGGCGGCAGAGGAAAAAAGTCAAGGCCACGGAGAAGGTCCCGGAGGCGAACCGCAATGGGACACCCTGACCGGGGCCGCCTGTCTGGAACATGGACGATCGAGCGCGGGAACAGGAGACGGTAGTTGGGATGCCCTGGCATGCTATAAACGTGCGCGGCATAGGCGGCCAGAAGGCGGTCACGCCGGAACCGCAATGGAGGGACACCAGCCTCCACAAGTATGCTGTCGACAGGGGGTTGTCCGGAACGCTCCCGTGGCGAGGCGGATCCCGCAGTGGTGTATGGGATCCAGCAATCGCAATGCTGAAGGCGAGGCAGAACCGTACGCCACACACCCATAATCAAGGCGGGACTGGATCAGCGCTTGATATAGGTGGAGGAGGGTGGACCGGTCGGCACCCCACCAGGTGTGGCTTAAGCAACGGAGAGCGTTTAAGTGCCGCCAGCATGTTTGCTTCAGCTGCCTAATATGGGGCAGCCAAGTCAACCGGGTATCGAACACCAGTCCCAAGAACCGATGCGTCGCGACCACAGCAAGAGGTTCACCGTCAAGGTAAAGGCGCGGCTCAGGGTGAACCGTGCGACGCCGGCAGAAATGCATAACGCAGGTCTTCGCGGCCGAAAACTGGAAGCCGTGCGCCACAGCCCATGACTACGCCTTGCGGATGGCACCTTGCAGCTGCCGTTCAGCAGCGGCGATGCCACTGGAGCTGTAATATAGGCAGAAGTCGTCCGCATATAAAGAAGCCGCGACGGACGACCCCACCGCCTCAACGAGCCCATTGATGGCAATTAAAAACAGGGACACACTGAGGACAGACCCCTGTGGGACCCCGTTCTCCTGGACCCGGGAGGAACTATGCGACGCAGCTACTTGCACGCGGAAGGAACGATACGAAAGAAAATTCTGAATAAAAATCGGGAGCGGGCCCCTAAGGCCCCACCCATGAAGTGTGGCCAGGATGTGATGGCGCCAAGTCGTATCGTATGCCTTCCGCATGTCGAAGAAGACGGCAACCAGATGTTGGCGGCGCGCAAAGGCTGTACGGATGGCAGACTCCAGGGAGACCAGATTATCGACGGCAGAGCGGCCTTTACGGAACCCACCCTGAGACGGAGCCAGAAGGCCCCGAGACTCGAGGAGCCAACTCAACCTCCGGCTCACCATACGTTCCAGCAACTTGCAAGGAACGTTGGTGAGGCTTATGGGGCGATAGCTGTCCACCTCCAGCGGGTTCTTGCCAGGTTTCAATACGGGGAGGACTATGCTTTCCCGCCATTGAGACGGGAAAACACCCTCGACCCAGACGCGATTGAAAAGATCTAGGAGGCGTCGCTGGCAAGGCACTGAGAGGTGTTTCAGCATCTGGCTGTGAATGCGGTCTGGTCCAGGAGCCGTATCAGGGCAAGCAGAAAGTGCGCTCTGGAATTCCCATTCGCTGAAAGGAGCATTGTACGACTCCGCATGGCGCGTGTGAAAGGAAAGCCTCCGACTTTCCAACCGCTCTTTCCGGGAGCGGAAGGCCAACGGGTAGTTCGTTGACGCGGAACACTGAGCAAAATGCTCTGCTAACCGGTCCGCAATCGTGTCGGAGTCGGTGCACACTGCTCCATTCAGCGAAAGCCCAGGGACAGAGACAGGTGGCCGATAGCCTTGGAGTCGCCGAATCTTGGCCCAAACCTCCAATGCAGAGGTACGGACGCCAATGGTGGAAACATAACGTTCCCAGCACTCCTGCTTCCGTTGGCGAATAAGGCGTCGGGCTCGGGCGCGGAACTGTTTAAAAGCAATGAGGGTCTCCAACGACGGGTGCCGCTTATGGCGCTGAAGAGCCCGCCGGCGATCTCGAATCGCCTCTGCGATCTCGGGCGACCACCACGGCACAGTCCTCCGCCGAGGTGACCCGGATGGACAGGGAATCGCAGATGCCGCCGCAGAAACGATGCTGGTGGTGACCGACTGAACCACCGCATCAATCGGATCAGTGGAAGGAGGTGCGATCACTGCGACAGATGTAAATAAGTCCCAATCAGCCTTATTCAGAGCCCATCTGGAGGGGCGTTCAGAAGAGTGACGCTGTGGCAGTGACAGAAAGATGGGGAAATGGTCACTACCACATAAGTCGTCATGGACCCTCCAGTGGATGGATGGTGAAAGGCCGGGGCTGCAAATAGAAAGGTCAATGGCCGAAAACGAGCCATGGACCGCACTAAAGTGGGTCGCCTCTCCCGTGTTTAAAAGGCAGAGGTCAAGCTGTGACAGAAGAGTCTCGACATCTCTGCCCCGGCCAGTAATCGCGGCGCTACCCCACAAGGGGTTATGGGCGTTAAAGTCGCCCAGCAACACAAAGGGAGGTGGCAGTTGTCCTATCAATGCAGCCAACACATGACGAGAGACATCACCATCCGGCGGAAGGTACAAACTGCAGACAGTAATAGGCTGAGGCGTCCACATCCTTACAGTGACAGCCTCTAAGGGTGTATGAAGAGGCACACACTCGCTGTGGATAGAGTTAAGGACGTAGACGCAGACTCCACCAGACACCCTCTCATAAGCTGCCCGGTTCTTATAATAACCCCGATACCCTCGTAGGGCAGAGGTCCGCATTGCCGGAAACCACGTTTCCTGGAGGGCAATGCAGAAGAAAGGGTGACTGCTGACGAGTTGGCGGAGCTCAGCAAGGTGGTGGAAAAAACCGCTGCAGTTCCACTGGAGAATCACTTCGTCCATGGGCGAAATAGGCGTGAAGGGACCGAGGAGGCAGATCACGTCACTGGGTCACCTGCTGTCACCGATCGAGGACCAGTACAATCGGCGTCCTTGGCGTCTGAGGGTATGGCGAGATCCAGGTCCTCAGCGGACGCCAGGATCTCCACCTCATCCTCAGACGCAGAGCCTGTATGGAGCGGTGGGGTGGATGCCACCGCGCGTTCCTTGGCCTTAGAGGCCTTCTTCTTCTTCGTCTTCTCTCTCTGCTCCTTGGGCTTTACTGGCTGGGAGGGCTCCACCGAGTCAGTCTCCGGGACGGAGGAGGAGCGGGAAGCCCTGCGACCAGCCGCTGGCCTGCTTTTCAGCCATTGGCTGACGTCACCCTTCCCAGAGGTGGAAACCTGGGAAGGGAGGGACCCGAGGGATCCCTTGCGAGAGAGAGTCGCCGAAGAAGTCGGACGCTTCTCCGGCTTAGAGTTGGGGACTTGTGTCCCCGATGGTTGGGGGGTCGTTGCTCCTGAGGTAGGTGGTGCAGGAGCAACAGATGGGGAAGTGCCCCCCACCATCAAGGGGGCAGGTGTAGTATTCCGGCTCAGAGTGTTCAGTGGAATCGGTGCAGCAGATGACAAAACTACTGTTTTGGCAGCGGTGGCATAGGAGCTGGTCAGAGCCACAGGATGTAGCCTCTCGTATTTCCGCTTAGCCTCAGTATAGGTCATGCGGTCCAGGGCCTTATATTCCATGATCCTTCGTTCTTTCAGTAGAACCTTGCAGTCTGGCGAGCAAGGGGAATGGTGTTCGCCGCAGTTCACACAGATGGGAGGCGGCGCACATGCAGTATTAGGATGTGAAGGGCGTCCACAATCTCTGCATGTCATGCTGGAAGTACACCGAGATGACATGTGGCCGAACTTCCAGCATTTGAAACACCTCATCGGGGGAGGGATGTAGGGCTTCACATCACATCGGTAGACCATCACCTTGACCTTTTCGGGGAGGACGTCACCCTCGAAGGCCAAGATGAAGGCACCGGTGGCTACCTGATTATCCCTCGGACCCCGATGGACGCGCCGGACGAAGTGAACACCCCGCCGTTCTAAATTGGCGCGTAGCTCGTCGTCTGACTGCAAGAGTAGGTCCCTATGGAATATAATGCCCTGGACCATGTTGAGACTCTTATGGGGTGTGATCGTGACGGAAACATCCCCCAACTTGTCACAAGCGAGTAACCGCCGTGACTGTGCAGAGGATGCCGTTTTGATCAATACTGCCCCAGAGCGCATTTTGGACAAGCCCTCCACCTCCCCAAACTTGTCCTCCAAGTGCTCGACAAAAAACTGAGGCTTGGTCGCCATAAACGATTCCCCATCGACTCGTGTACAGACTAAATAGCGAGGTGAATAAGGTTCGCTGCCAACCGTAGCCTTTCGTTCCTCCCATGGTGTGGCCAGGGAGGGGAACGATTGTGGATCATATGCCTGAGCGTTGTATTGAGGCCGAGAACGCTTAGAGACTGCTGGCGGCTGGCCGCCAGCAAGAGATGATGTACCACGCTTCATCGCGGGTCATCCGCCCTGATGCCACCTACTCCGACCAAGGGCCCTCCCCACGGGCGCCACCCAGCCTCAGCAACGACCACCTGGCGGGATGGCCATTGCCGGGAGTCCCGATGCCCCAAGGAGACAGGCATCTACTCCTTGGCATACGCGGGGAGTTAACGGCGCAGGCATCAGTAGAGCGATCCCTGTGTTGTCAGGGGGCTACAACCGACAGGGTACATGGCGGCCCCACCACAACGGACTGGCTACCATGCTGGATTTCAGGTGAAATGTAGCCCATGATCGTCATTGGCGCATAAAGCGACACAGCAGAGCAGACTGCAAAAACCGCACCCAAGAACAAAGCCACGCCCTAGAGATGGTGAGTGGGCGGGACAGCTATGCGACGACGACAAACCAAGCTAGAGATGGTAATGAGCGATGGACACATTGCACCTTGTAGGGCGCCCTTCCCCAATCAGCTCGCTCTTCGGAAGAATTTAGAAGATGGAGGTCAAACCCGGTAGGGGACCATCACATAAGGCCGAAACGTTTGAGACTCCTTTTAGTCGCCTCTTACGACAGGCAGGAATACCGTGGGCCTATTCTTACCCCCGAACCCACAGGGGGGAATCGGCGAGGGCAGCGAGGAATTACCTCTCGCTGAAAGGAGCATTGTATTTTTCAGAACGACGTGTGTGGAATGATAACGGCGTCCGCTCGGCGCGCACCTTTACAGAGCGAAAGGCTGGAGGGTAAGTTGCAGTCGCAGAGCTCGTAGCAAAGTGCGTGGCAAGGTGGTCAGCAATGGTGGCTGCGTCCATGCAGACAGCGCTGTCCAGGGAGATTCCAGGGACACCCTTAGGGGTGTGGTATCCATAAATCCGCGGGATGCGGGAGCACACGAGTGATGGGGAGATACGGGAGCCCAAGGATGAAACGTACCTCTCCCAGCACTCCTGCTTACGCCGTGCAATAAGACGACGGGCCAAGGCCCGGAGCTTCATAAAGGCGATGAGGGTCTCCAGAGACGGGTGCCGCTTATGACGCTGGAGAGCCCACCTAGGGTCGCGAATAGCCTCAGCAATCTCCAGCGACCACCAGACGACAGCCCTCCTCCGAGGGAGTCCAGAAGAGCGGGCGATGGCAGTCTCGGCCGCAGAAATAATTGACGAGGCCAAGACACGGACTACCTCGTCAATGCCACCCTGTGGTGGAGAATCAATGGTCGCAGCGGAATTAAAAGCCGGCCAGTCAACCCTGTTGAGAGCCCAGCGGGGCAGGCGCCCAGAAGAATGACACTGGGGCAGTGATAAATAGATGGGAAAATGGTCACTACCACACAGGTCAGGATGCACTCTCCAGTGAAGGGATGGGACAAGTCCGGGGCTGCAAAGAGGGAGATCGATGGCCGAGAAGGAGCCATGGGCCACAATAAAATGCGTGGGAGCACCGGTGTTCTAGAGGCTAATGTCGAGCTGAGCCAACACATGCTCCACAGCGCAACCGCGGGCATCGGAGACAGTCCCACCCCATAGAGGGTTTTGGGCATTGAAATCGCCCAGAAGCAGCAATGGCGGCGGGAGTTGAGCCAGCAGCGCAGTCAAGACATGTCAGGGGAGCTGCCCATATGGAGGAACGTAAACAGAGCAAACAGTAATAGCCGGCGAGAGCTCAATTTTGACAGCGACTGCCTCTGAAGGCGTAAGAAGGGGTACTGGCGAGCTGCAGACACAGTGGTGAACAAAGAGGCAAACTACACCTGAAGCTCGTTGACAGTCAACGCGGTTCTTATATTATCCCCGATAACCGCGAAGGGTAGGGGTCCGCATTGCTGGAAACCAAGTCTCCTGAAGAGCAATGCAGAGATCAGGGCAAACACTCAGAAGCATCTGGAGCTCAAGCAGGTGGCGGAAACAACCGCCGCAATTCCATTGGAGAATGGAAGCAGGAAGGGTCTGGGAGGGCGTGAAGGCGACTAAGAGGCAGACGGCGCCGCAGAGTCAACGGCCGCCACTGGGGGAGAGTCAGCTGTGTCCATAGGAGAGGCCCCCAAGGGTTCCGTGAGGGCGAGATCCGCGGCAGAGGCGAGGATCTCCATCTCATCCCCAGAGCCAGAACTATTGACAGCAGGCTTTACTGAAACTGCCGGAGCGTCCTTCTTCTTAGACACGTTCCGTTCCTTCTTCTCGCGTCTGTCCTTTGACTTAGAGGGCTGGGAGAGTTTCTCTAAAGGAGCGTCGCAGGCTGACGACGAGGCAGGAGCGCTATGACCAGCAGGTGGAGGAACCTTCAGCCACTGGATGACATCCGGCGGGGTAGCAGAAGAAACGGAAGAAGGGAGGGTCCCAAGGGACCCCTTCCGCGCGAGAGGAGGTGGCAGAGACAACGCCGGCGGAGAAGGAGGGGGAGGGCGAGGGGTCGAGCCACCTGGTTTTGAGCAGATGTCACTCCCGAAGCACGAGTGGGGGGAGTGACAGAAGGGGGTTTGCCCCCAACTCCTAAGGGGGCAACAGAGGAAGGCTTGCCCCCAGACACGAGGGGGGCAGACAGTGATGTACGGCCCCGAGGGCCCACTGAAGGGGGCATAGATGAGGCGACAACTGCCGCCCACGAGGGCGACGATAACGTGGCTGCAGCATAAGAAGTTTGAAGAGCGACAGGATGCAACCTTTCAAATTTCAGTTTTGCCTCACGGTAAGTAAGCTGGTCCAGGGTCTTAAATTCCATAATCTTCCGCTCCTTATGAAGAACAGGGCTGTCCAGCGAGCATGGAGAGTGGTGTTCCCCACAGTTGACACAGACAGGCGGAGGCGCACATGGAGAATCGGCATGAGAGGGGCGTCCGCAATCTCGACATGTGGCGCTGGATGGGCAACGGGAGGAGATATGCCCAACCTACCAGCACTGGAGTGTGTGTGTGTGTGTGTGTGTTTGAGGTTTACGGGCGCTAAACAGCGTGGTCATCAGCGCCCAAACGCATAGAAACAGGAACACAAGCGGTGAAAGGACGAAGACGGACGCCGAACAAGGAGAACGGCTAAAAGACACAGGCCTGACGCAGTTCCAAATGCGCACATACAGAGGCAACACAAGAGGAGAAGAAACACACTAAAAAAGGAAAGGAAACACAAGGAAAAGAGAACAGTTACCGAAGGGAAACAAGGAGGTAATCGTGACTGGCGGACCTCTTACCTAAAACCTGGGTGAGCCAGTCACCCAGCAGCACATTAAAACCTTCTCCCTAAAATCCGAGGCAACAGATTGGACAGGACACAAAACCGTAAGGCCTTAACCACAGTCACTGCGTCGTCTTGCAAAATAGAGGGCAAATCCGGTGGCAAGGAAACCACCGCCCTCTGGTCAGAGAATAGAAGACAGTCAAGTACAATGTGGCGAACAGTAATCTGGACGCCACAAGCACTGCAGATTGGGGGGTCCTCCCGCCGGAGTAAAAAACCATGCGTGAAGGGACTGTGTCCAATGCGGAGGCGAGTGAGGAGAACCTCATCCCGCCTGTATGACTGGTAGGACGTACGCCATGGTCGTGTAGTGGCCATTAACAGACGCAGCTTATTGTCAGAAACTGCCAACCACTCCTCTTCCCATTGATGCATAACACGAAAACGCAAAAGGGAGGTTACAGCATGGAGGAGGACGGCACATTCAACAACGTGAGGGAGGGAACATGCATCTTTGGCAGCCACATCCGCCAGTTCGTTTCCCCTAATACCCACGTGCCCCGGCACCCAGCGGAAAGAAACCTCCTTCCCCTGCCGTTGCAGGTGGAGTAGGGCATCATGGATGTTCTGGACGACCGTATCCGCTGGGTAAAAGTGTTGCATGGTCTGAAGGGCACTCAGGGAGTCAGAAAAGATGAGGAAGTTAAGACTGGTAACACATCTCATCTGCTCCAATGCCCGCAAGATTGCAAACAATTCGGCATCGAGGATGGTAAACGCCACAGGAAGCCGTAACTTGACGACTCGATCAGGGAAAACAACAGCACAACCAACAGTGTCCCCCTGTTTAGAGCCATCTGTGAATACAGGTACATGGTCCGGATGATGGTTTAAAATATCGTAAAATAAGGAGGTAAAAAAAAACGCCGGAGTGCAGTTCCTCCGGTTCTCCGACAAGTCTAAAAGGATGCTGGGCCTCTGGAGCAACCAGGGAGGCAGGCGAGCAAAACCTTGTCGTTGGGGGGCCACACGCTCCACACCAAGGGACTCAAGCAAATGCTTGGCACGAATCCCAAATGGTTTTGTTGCCCTGGGACGACTGGAAAAGAGACGTTCCATAGGCGGTCGGGCAACAGTAGGGTACGCAGGGGAGGTAGGACAGGCAAGGAAATGACACACCCGTCGCACCACGAGGAGTTTCCGCCGGATGGCTAGCGGCGGTTCCCCTGAATCAGCACACAGGCTGGGGATGGGACAAATACGGAAGGCACCAGTGGCCAGCCTGATACCCTCATGGTGTACTGCGTCAAGGATCTTCAGATACGAAGGCCTTGCTGACCCATACACGGTGCAAGCATAGTCAAGACTCGATCGGACGAAAGCCCTATAAAACTGCAGCAGACGCGCCCGATCTGCTCCCCAGGACCGATGGCTCAGACACTTCAAAATATTTAGTGCCTTCAGGGCCCGCACCTTGAGGTCTTTAAGGTGAGGCAACCACGACAACTTGGAATCAAAAGTGAGGTCCAGGAACCTCACAGTGTCTCTAAAAGGAAGAACGGTGTCCCTCAGACGCAATTCAGGGGAGGTAAAAAGACGCCGAGAACGATTAAAATGAACACACACAGATTTGTCTGCAGAAAAGGTAAAACCCGTCTTTGCAGTCCATGCCTCTAAGCGCTTTATCGTAAGCTGTAACTGCCGACTAGCACTGACAAGACTGGAGGAAGAACAGAAAACAGCAAAATCGTCCACAAACAAGGAGCATTGGGCAGGACTCCGGATAGTGGACGTGATACTGTTAATAGCAACGGCAATGAGGGTGACACTTAAAACGCTGCCCTGAGGAACACCATTCTCCTGCACGTACAAATCCGATAGCACATTACCAACCCGATACCGAAAGAGGCGGTGAGAAAGAAAGGACCGAATGAAGATGGGGAGACGGCCACGAAAGCCCCACTCAAGTAGTTGATTGAGGATAAGGCGGCGCCAAGTAGTGTCATACGTCTTATTAATGTCAAAGAAGACCGCTAGACAATGCTGGTTACGTAGAAAAGCCTGCTGCATGGCGGCCTCAAGCAGGGTCAAGTTGTCTATAGTGGAACGACATCTCCGAAAGCCACACTGAGAGGGGCTAAGGAGCTGCCTGGTCTCGAGCAGCCAAACCAGGCGGCGGTTGACCATGCGTTCCAACGTCTTCCCAACACAGCTCGTCAAGGCAATACTCCGATAACTACTGGGATGCGTTCGGTCCTTCCGTGGTTTGAGGAGGGGAATCAAAATTGCCTCCCTCCACGAGTCAGGGTACGTGCCAGAAAACCATATCATATTGAAACAGTTCAGGAGAACTTCCTTGGATGGCAGCAACAGGTGCCGCAGCATGCTGTACCGGATTTGATCATGACCAGGCGCAGTATCATGAGCCACAGACAGCGCAGAATCCAGTTCCCACATTATGAAGGGGCAGTTATAGGGTTCAGAATTCAGAGACCGGAAGTCCAAGTGACCCCTCTCGACGGCAGTGCGGTAGCGGCAGAAATCTGGATCACAGTTAATAGTGGCGGTAGATTCCGCAAAATGCATGGCCAGTGTCTGGGCAATGTCTCTCGGCGCCGTGAGGAGACATCCCTGATGCAGCAATGCCATGACAGGGAGCTGGCTGAGTTTCCCGGATTTCCTCCTGATGGCTTCCCATACTTTCGTAGAACTAGTGGAGCGAGAGATCGAATTCAAGAACGATCGCCATGACCGTCGTTTTCTCTCTTTAATCACTCGCCGCGCTCTGGCCCTTGCCACCCGAAAGGCCGCAAGATTGTCAGCTGAGGGACGGCACTTGAAGCGGCGCAGTGCTGCACGGCGGGCGCGGATGGCTGAGTGGCACTCAGGGGTCCACAAAGGGACAGGACGCCTCTTGGGATGACCGGATGACCGTGGGATTGACAATTCAGCAGCATGAGAGATCACGGCTGCAACATGGTCTACCCATTCGTGGACGCTGGCACGGTGTTCCAAAACAGCCAGTTGGCTGAAAAGTGTCCAGTCAGCTCTGCAAAGGTGCCACCGGGCGGCACTGGTAATGCCACAGCCTCATCCTGGAGGTGAATCCAGAGGGGGGAAGTGGTCACTAGAATGGAGGTCAGCAGCAGCCTCCCACAGAGCAGAATCCGCGAGTGCTGGAGAGCAAAAGGAAAGGTCAAAAGCCGATGACGATCCGGAAGCAGTACAGAAATGAGTGAGAGCACCAGAGTTGAGGAGGCACAGTTCTTCAGACATCATGAGGCTTTCCAGAATGCGACCCCTGGGGCAAATAGTCGGAGAGCCCCATAAGACATTATGAGCGTTGAAGTCCCCCAGAAGAAGAAATCGCCGAGGGAGTTGGCTAATAAGTTCCGTGAGAGCCTCAGAGTCTATCGCATCCGGAGGTGGTAAATAAACAGAACAGACTGTGAGCCTCCGACCCACAAGAATGTCAACTGCAACTGTTTGCAAGTCGGTGACGAGAGGGAGCTCAGATGAGGGGTGCACGTCACGGACAAAAACTGCAACACCACCCTTTGCCCTTTGCCCCGTCAGATCATCTTTTCGATATACGGTATAGCCGCGTAAAGAAGGAGAATCAGTGGCCCGAAAATGTGTCTCTTGGATACATAAGCACAAGGGGCACTCTCGTATAAGGAGTTGTAATTCGGCCACATGTGTCCTGAAACCATTTAGGTTCCACTGTAATATGGGAGCCAGTGATCAGGGTGGCTAAACTTTCACCCTGCCTCTGTGCTTTGGAAGAGAGACTGTACTGGCCAGAGATTTATTCCTGGGGAGAGAAGATCGCCCATGGTCGACATCAATGTCCATAAGATCCGATGACGACCCACGGGAGATGTCAGACAGTACGATGGCATCATCATCGGACCGACGCTGACTAGTCTCCTCAGGTGGCAAAACCTTCATCTTCTGAGGCTTTTTCTTTGGGGGCTTGGAATGCAGAGCCTTGTCAACAGTTGGAAGTTGACTTGCCTGGGCAGAAGGCGCCATATGGGGGGAGGCTGGAAGTACCTCAATGTCAGCAACCACGGCCTTGTCCGATGTAGCGGGGAGAGCCGCAGATTGCAAAACAACCGCAGCAGCACAAGTGCACTGGCAAGCGCAGGTTTTAGTGCTAACACTAGCTACCTCCGTTTGTGTAGCAACAGTGGCCAGTTGTACCAGTTTTTTGAGAGCGGAAGCGAAAGATGTTTGAAACACAGAAGGTTGCATGGCCTTAAAGATCTTCTTGGCCTCACTATAGGGGATGCGCTTAGATGTTTTAATCTCCTGTACCTTCCGCTCTTCGAGATAGATGGGGCAGATCCGGCTCCAGACAGGGTGACTCCCAGAGCAATTCACGCACTTCACAGGCGATGAACAATCGGCTCCGTCATGGGCAGGCTGACCACATTTACCACACGTGGCTATCCCATTGCACCCCAACGTAGTATGCCCAAAGCGCTGACATTTAAAACACCGCATTGGGTTGGGGAAATATGGCCGTACGGGCAAATGTAAGAACCCCGCTTTAACATGCTCCGGGAGTCTTGGGCAACTGAACGTGAGAATAAACAAGTCAGATTTGACGAGGTCCCCATTGACTCGTTTCATAATGTGCTGCACGTCAACAATTCCTTCGTCAGCCCACTCAGATTTTAGCACGTCTATGGGGATATCCACCAAGTCCCTACACGTCACAACACCCTTACTATGATTCAAAGTGGAGTGGAGCTCGGTCTCGACAGCGTACTCTCCTAGACAATTTGCTTTCCGAAGGGCAGCGACTTGACGGGAACTAGAAGTTTCAACTAACAGAGTCCCATTGCGCAGTCGCTTTACAGATTTCAGTGTTCCTGCAATTCCCTCAAGACCCTTGTGGATGTAAAAGGGAGAAACCCTCTCAAAGCTACCCTCCTTCCTTTTAATAATCAAAAACACATTCTGATTATCTGCATGTGCTCCGTTACTACATTCTGTTAAATCTCTAGCAACACCAGGCGCTGGAGGACTCGCAGCGCGTAGCCGCTTTTTCGATTGGGTGTGTTTTCCTACCAGCGGCCCACCCAAGCCACTGGTAGGGGGAAATGTAGAGGTCGAAGGGTCCATTGCGGTCCCACGAGCAGCTAGGGAACTAAAAGTCCGCTCAGATAGAGCCCCGCGTGCCTGAGTAAGCCTTATACAACTGGGGCGCGGCAGGTGCCCCAGAGGTTGCCCGCTTGAGACTGTTCCACCCCAACAGCCATGCATCTTCTAGGCGCGGAGCATACTGAAAGATTGAGGGGTTTTTATAGAGGTTGGCATTCCTCGCAATCCAGGCAGTCAAGCCAAGATTACCATTCCCCGCGGCACACAACATTTCACCGCCGCGCCGTACGGTGGTCGCTGAAGCATGTCCGGGGGTTAAGGTGACAGGAGACTGGCGGCGCAGACCAGTCCCCAGCTCAGGACCCCGCAGTCGCCAAGCCTGTACTCAAGAAGTGAATGCTGAGCCCCTGGGGTAAGCATACCTTGAGATTGAGGGGTTGTTTATAGAGGTTTGTTTATTCCATCCTCGACATCCGGGCCGCCAAGCCAAGATCCCCACTCCCTGAGACACACAACATTCCACTGCCGCGCCGCAACCAAGTCGCTACAGATAACGAAGGACTCACATGAGCAGGCGCGAATATACTCTAGGGCACGAGGTGTGTGTGTTTGAGGTTTACGGGCTCTAAACATCGTGGTCATCAGCGCCCAAGCACATAAAAACATGAATGCATGCAGTGAAGGGACGAAGACGGACACCGAACAAGGAGAACGGCTAAAAGACACAGGCCTGACGCAGTTCCAAATGCTCACATACAGAGGCAAAACAAGAGGAGAAGAAACACACTAAAAAGGAAAGGAAACACAAGGAAAAGAGAACAGATACCGAGGCAACAAATTGGAGAGGATACAAAACCGTAAGACCTTAACCACAGTCGTTGCGTCATCTTGCAAAATAGAGGGCAAATCCGGTGGCAAAGAAACGATCGCCCTCTGGTCAGAGAATAAAAGACAGTCAAGTGTGTGTGTGTGTTTGAGGTTTACGGGCGCTAAGCAGCGTGGTCATCAGCGCCCATACGCATAGAAACAGGAAAACATGCGGTGAAGGGACGAAGACGGACACCGAACAAGGAGAACGGCTAAAAGACACAGGCCTGACGGAGTTCCAAATGCTCACATACAGAGGCAAAACAAGAGGAGAAGAAACACACTAAAAAAGGAAAGGAAACACAAGGAAAAGAGAGCAGATACCGAAGGGAAACAAGGACGTAATCGTGACTGGCGGACCTCTTACCTAAAACCTGGGTGAGCCAGTCACCCAGCAGCACATTAAAACCCTCTCCCAAAAATCCGACACAACAGATTGGACAGGACACAAAACCGTAAGACCTTAACCACAGTCGCTGCGTCGTCTTGCAAAATAGAGGGCAAATCCGGTGGCAAAGAAACCACCGCCCTCTAGTCAGAGAATAAAAGACAGTCAAGTAAAATGTGGCGGATAGTAATCTGGACGCCACAAGCACTGCAGATTGGGGGGTCCTCCCGCCAGAGTAAAGAACTATGCGTTAAGGGACTGTGCCCAATGCGGAGGCGAGTGAGGAGAACCTCATCCCGCCTGTATGACTGGTAGGACGTACGCCATGGTCGTGTAGTGGCCTTTACCAGACGCAGCTTATTGTCAGAAACTGCCAGCCACTCCTCTTCCCATTGATGCATAACTCGAAAACGCAAAAGGGAGGTTACAGCATGGAGGTGGACGGCACATTCAACAACGTGAGGGAGGGAACATGCATCTTTGGAAGCCACATCAGCCAGTTTGTTGCCCCCTGGAGTGCAGCTCCTCTGGTATTCCGACAAGTCTAAAAGGACGCTGGGCCTCTGGAGTAACCATGAAGGCAGACGAGTAAAACCTTGTCGTTGGGGGGCCACACGATCCTCTCCAAGGGACTCAAGCAAATGCTTGGCACGAATCCGAAATGGTCTCGTTGCCCTGGGACAAATGGAAAAGAGACGTTCCATAGGCGGTCGGGCAACAGTAGGGTACGCTCCATGTGGAGTTTCCGCCGGATGGCGAGCGGCGGTTCGCTGCCTCAGCACACAGGCTGGGCATGGGACTGGTATGGAAGGTACCAGTGGCCAGCTGATACTCTCATGGTGTACTGCGTCAAGAATCTTCCGATACGAAGGCCTTGCTGACCCATACACGGTGCAACCATAGTCTGGAAAGCAACAGTCACAAGGCGTATCCCACTGTGAAGGCTTGGGTCCAGCACCCACAACGCCGAAGTGGATAATGAACCATAAGCTAGGCTCCCATAATCCAGACGAGACCGCATTAACGCCTGGTAAATCCGTAAGAGAGCAGAACGGTGGCGCCCCAGCCGGTGTGGCTCTAGCACCGTAGAGCATTTAGATGCCGCCAACACATCTGTTTAAGCTGCCGAATATGAGGCAGCCAAGTCAGCCTCGCATCAAAAACCGCTCCCAAAAATCTATGTGTCTCCACCACAGCAAGAAGTTCACTGTAATGATAAAGCTGCGGCTTCAGGTGAACAGTGTGTCGCCGGCAGAAATGCATAACGTAGGTCTTGGCTGCCGAAAAGTGGAAGCCATGCGCCACAACCCAAGACTGCGCCTTGCGGATAGCGCCCTGTAACTGACGTTCAGTCGCGGTAATGCCAATACAGCTATAGTAAAGGCAGAAGTCGTCAGCGTACAAGGACGCTGAGACAGACGTTCCTACCGCCACAGCGAGCACGTTACTTGCAATTAAAAACAAGCAGACACTTAGGAGAGATCCCTGTGGTACCCCATTCTCCTGAACTCGGGACGAACTATGGCAGGCTGCGACTTGAACGTGGAAGCTTCGATCTGACAGAAAATTTCGGATGAAAATCGGCAGTGGCCCCGAAGACCCCATCCACGAAGCGTAGAAGTAGTAGTAGTAGTAGTAGTAGTAGAGAGGTTTTGGGCGCACGACAACAAGGTCTTCCGCGCCCGTTCAGTAACTTAGTGAGACGGGTGTCCAGAAAAATCCCAGAACAGGAATATACAACGGAACAGAAAACATGGGTAATAATCGTCGAAAAACATATGCTCACCCACACTAAAGCGTGGGATGAAGCAGAGCGTCAGCAGTAAAACATGGACAACACAGGAAGAAAATGATAGAAGAAGCGAAAACAATGTAGCAGATGGAAGTGGTTGGCTGACCGTAAGGAAATTTTAGGCCAGAGTCCAGACACATGACAAAACTTAAAAACCCTAGACACACACGTCTCATCATTAGCTAAAACAGAAGGCAGATCCCCAGCAACTTGTGCTTCTGCCCGTGCATCACGTTACAAAATGCAGTCTGTTAAAATGTGCCGGACAGAGATGTGCACACCACAAGCATCACAAAACGGTGGGTCCTCCCGCCGTAATAAAAAGCTATGTGTGAGAGGGCAGTGGCCTCTCCGAAGACGTGTGAGGGCCACCTCCTCCCGCCTGAGCAACTTGCAGGAGGAACGCCACGGCCGAGTGGTTGACTTTATCAACCGCAGTTTATTGGCCGTCACCGCCAGCCATTCGTCCTCCCACAACTCCATGCACTTCCTGTGAAGTGCAGCGATGACTGACTGCAAGGGAATAGGACACTGGACCACACCCTGCCCTCTGCAGGCCTCCTTGGCAGCCCGATCGGCCTGTTCATTGCCCCAGATGCCAACATGACCAGGCACCCAGCAGAAGGGTACTTCTGTACCCCGCCGTTGGAGCAAGTACAGTTGGTCATGTATCAGCTGGACCATCGCCTCAGTCGGATACAGGTTCTGCAGTGATTGTAAGGCACTAAGAGAATCGGAGCAGAGAAGAAATCGATCGCCCCATACACGATTCATCTGCTCCAGTGCCTTTAGGATCGCTTGGAGCTCCGCTGCGAAAACGGTATATTCAGCAGGGAGGCGAATCCGGGTAACTTTACTCAGGGAACACTACAGAACAGCCAAGGAAATTCTCCTGTTTGGAGCCATCAGTGTACACGACAGTGAAACCATGATGCACATCTCAAATGTTAAAAAAACAGACATTGGAATGTAAAATCTGGTGTGCGATCTTTCTTCAGATTAGTCAAATCTAAAATAAGTTTGGGTCTCCGGAGGAGCCAAGGGGGGGATCTGCTCCAACCGCGACGCAAAACACCAAGACCAGCAATAGACATCGCAGCGAGGCAGTCCTGTGCGTAAATCCCATAGAGCTGCGTCGCACGTTGCCGGTTATGAAATAACTGTGCCAGAGGAGGCTGAGCAATGGCAGGGTATGCAGGGGTGTATGGTGTGGACAAAGTTTTATACGCCTGGCGCACTGTAAGTAGCCGTCGCCGCATATGAAGTGGCGGTTCACCAGCCTCTGCACACAGGTTTGGTATGGTGCTTGTTCGGAATGCCCCAGTGGCCAATCGAATCCCTTCATGGTGCACAACGTCCAACATCTTTAAGTAAGAAGGCCTCCCAGACCCATACACCGTGCACCCATTATCGAGCCGAGATCGCACAAACGCCCTGTAAAACTGGAGCAGACAAGTCCTGTCAGCTCCCCATGTACTGTGGCTAAGACATTTTAAAACACTTAAAGCCTTAAGCGACCGACTTTTCAGGTCTTTAAGATGAGGTAACCACGTGAGCTTCGAGTCAAAAATGAGCCCCAGGAACCTCACCGTGTCTTTAAAAGTGAGAATAGTGTCCCTCATCCGCAACCCAGGAAAGGGTAAAATCGATTGAGAACGGTTAAAAAGAAGACATACAGACTTCTCGGTGGAAAACTTAAAACCACTCTTCCGCGCCCAGTCATCCCAAGGTCTAATCGTAAGTTGCAACTGACGAGTTGTCGTTGCAAGGCTTGAAGAAGAGCAAAGCAAAGAGAAATCATCCACAAACAAAGAACACTGGACAGGACTTTTCACTACGGACGTAATGCTATTAATAGCGATGGCAAAGAGAGTCACATTTAAAACGCTACCCTGAGGGAAACCGTTCTCCTGCTCAAAGCGATCAGACAGGACGTCACCAATTCGGTATCTAAAATATCGTGGCGAGAGGAAAGACTGAAGAAAAAGAGGAAGACAACCCCGAAAACCCCAATCGTGAAGTTGCTCCAGGATGAGACGCCTCCAAGTGGTATCGTAGGCCTTCTCAATGTCAAAAAATACACCTAGAAGGTGATGACGGCGTAGGAAAGCTTGTTCTATAGCCGCCTCCAGTAGGGCCAGGTTATCGAAGGTGGAACGAAACTTCCTGAACCCACACTGAAAGCGACTAAGGAGTTGCCGGGATTCTAACATCCAGACAAGGCGGCGGTTGACCATCCGCTCCAAGGTCTTCCCTATGCAACTAGTGAGGGCAACACTACGGTAGTTACTCGGGCTCGTGCGGTCTTTCCCAGGTTTTAAAAAAGGGATTAAAACTGCCTCACGCCACGCGTCAGGAAAGTACCCCGACGCCCTGGAACCTGACTGGTTGTTGCAGTAACTGTGGCAAAATACGCTGCCATAGTCTGGGCAATGTCTCGCGGATCCGTGTGGAGAGTGCCGTTATTCATTACAGCAGCTATGGGACACCTCCCTCCTCTGCCAGAAATTCTCCTGATGGTCTCCCACACAATGGAACTTTTGGTGGAACGATTAATGGTGTTCAGGAACTGTTGCCATGACCTCTTCTTGCTCTCACGAATAATGCGGCGACACCTTGCCCTCGCCACCCGAAATATTGCAAGATTCTCAGCAGTCGGCCGAGACTTGAACCGACGCAGAGCTGCACGCCTGGTCGTGATGGCAGAGCCGCAGGCGGCACTCCACCAAGGCACAGGTGGCCTCTTCCGGGGGCTGCAGGTGTTAGTGCCAACACTCACCACCTCGGTCTGCGTTGAGGCATCGACTTTTGGAGTACGCTTCAGAACCAGGGATGCGAAAGATGTACCAAATGTGGGAGGTTGCATCGACTTATACATCTTCTTTGCCTCAACATAGGGGATTCGCTTGGTTGTTTTGATTTCCTGGACTTTGCGTTCCTCTAAAAATATTCGGCAGTCCCTAATCCAAACAGGGTGGTTCCCAGAGCAATTAATACATTTAGCCGGAGACGAGCAACCAACTCCTTCATGATCAGCCTTACCACAGCTGCCACAAGTCGCTTCGCCTTTGCATCCTAAGGTGGTATGCCCAAAACGCTGGCATTTAAAACAGCGCATTGGGGTCGGGAAATAAGGCCTCACACATAGGCTAAGGAAGCCAGCTTTAACATGTTCAGGAAGTTTTGTGCTATTGAAGGTCAGAATAAAGGAGTCGGATTTGACGAGATTGCCATGTGTTGGACATCAACGATACCTTCCGGAGCCCACTCACGTTGCAGATCGTCCTTGGGAATGTCAACTAGATCCCGGCATGTCACAACACCTTTGCTGTAGTTCAAGGTGCTGTGCAATTCAGTGTCTATGGCATACTCTCCAAGACATTTAGCAGATTGGAGGTTAGTTGCTTGCTGGGAAGTGGAAGTTTCCACTAGCAAGGTCCCATTACGTAAACGCTTCACCGATTTCAAGGAGCCACAGATGCCCCCCAATCCCTTTTGTATATAGAAGGGCGAAACCTTCTCGAAACTACCCTCCTACCGTTTCACAATGAGAAACACATTCTGAGCACCAGAATGCATCCTGTTACTAAAGACTTCACTTGTCAAAGATGTGCTGCAATCAGGGGGGCTGACTGCACGAGCCCTCTTCAGAGACTGGGTGTTAGAACCCTCCCGAGGCCCACCCTTTCCGCTGGGAGGAGGAAAATAGGATTTCGAAGGATCCATCTCGGTCCCACGAGCAGCTAGGGAACTAGAAGTCCACCAAGGCAGAGCCGTGCGTGCCTAGGCAAGCCTTATACAACTGAGGTACTGCAGGTTCCCCAGAGGTTCCCCGCTAATGACTGTTCCACCTCAACAGCCATGCATCTCATCGGCGCGCAGGACACCTTGAGATTGAGGGGTTGATAATAGAGGTTTATTCCATCCTCGCGATCCGGGCGGCCAAGCCAATATCCCCACTCCCTGAGACACACAACATTCCACCGCCGCACCGCATAGTGGTCGTTGAAGTATGCCCAGAGCTTACGGTGACAGGGGACTGGCGGCGCTTACCAGTCCCCAGCTCAGGAACCCCGGTGTCGCCAAGCCCGTACCCAGCAAATGAATGCTGAGCCCCTGGGGGGAAATGGTGGCACCTCGGCCTGTTGTCACTGACCCATCCCGCAGAGGATTATGGGCGTTGAAGTCGCCTAGTAACAAGAAAGGTGGTGGCAACTGGGATATCTTGGCAGCCAGGACATGCTGGGCGACATCACCATCTGCTGCAAGGTCAAGACTGCAGATGGTACCAGCCTATGGCGTCCACAGCCGAACAGCGACAGCCTCTAAAGCTGTTTGTAGAGGTACAGACTTGCTGTGAAGAGAGTTCAGGACATATATGCAGACGTCGCCAGACACCCTTTTATAAGCTGCCTGGTTCTTATAATAACCCCGATAGACATGGAGGGCGGGGGTTCGCATTGCCGGAAACCAAGTTTCCTGCAGAGCAATGCAGTGGAAAGTGTGAAGGCTGATAATTTGGTGGAGCTGAGATAGATGGTGTAAGACACCGCTGCATTTCCACTGGAGGATGATATTGTCCATGGCTGAGAAATGCGTGAAGGTACGGGGGAGGCATATTACGCCTCCTGGGCCGCTGCTGCTACTGAGTCACTACCTGTGCAACAGCTATCCATCGCGTCTGAGGGACTGGCGAGATCCAGGTCGTCAGCGGACGCCAGGATCTCCACTTCATCCTCAGACGCAGAGTTGGAAGGTTGTGGTGGGACAGGAGCCACCGGAATGTCAGGATGCTTGGGAGCCTTTTTCTTTGACTGCTTTGCGCGCTATGCCTTTGGTGGCTCTGGCTGAGCAAAGCCTGGGATGGAATGGTCCCAAGCACCCCAACCTGGCGAGAGTAGACGAAGAAGACTCACGCTTCTCCAGCTGGGAAGAGGAAACTAATGTCGCCGATGGGTGGGGTGTTATTGTTCCTGAAGTAGATGGAACAGGAACAACTGAGAGTGAAGGGCCCCCCCACAACTAAAGGGTCCAGTGGATTCTAACATAGCTGAGAATACGTGGCGACAGGGGAGAGGATCGTATCGGTGTTGCAGTAGCGGCATAAGTTGATAGCATTGGCACAGATGTAGCTGCTCATATTTCCGCCTAGCCTCCTGGTAGGTCAGGCGGTCCAGGGTCTTGTATTCCATTATCTTCCTACAGTCCGGTCAGCAGGGGAATGGTGTTCTCCGCAGTTAACACAGATATGAGGCGGAGCACATGGAGTATTGGGATGGGAAGGACGTCCACAATCTCGACACGTGATGCCGAAAGTACAGCGAAGTGACATGTGGCCGAACTTCCAGCATTTAAAACTCCGCATCGGGGAGGGATATATGGCTTCACATCACAATGGTAAACCATCACCTTAGCCTTTTCAAGTAGGACATCACCCTGGAAGGGCAAGATGAAGGTCCCGGTGGCTACCTGATTATCCCTAGGACCCCGATGGACATGCCGGACTAAGTGAACCACTCGTCGCTCCAGGTTGGCACGTAGTCCATCATTGGACTGCAGAAGAAGAACCCTGTGGAAGAGACTATTATGGGGTGTGATTCTAACTGAAACATCCCCCAACTTGTAACAAGTGAGCAACCTCCGTGACTGGGCAGACGATAGTGATTTGATGAGTACTGACATAGAGCGCATTTTGGACAAGCCCTCCACTTCCCCGAACTTGTCCTCTAAATGTTCCACAGTAAAATGAGGCTTGGTTGGCATAAAAGATTCACCATCAAACCCGCGTACAGACAAGGTACTGAGGTGAATAATCCCCACTGCTGTCTTTAGCCATACATTCCTCCTGCGGAGTGACCAGGGAGGGAACTGATCTCAGATCATATTTCTTGCCATTGAGGTTAGACCTCGATCGCTTAGAGACTGCTGGTGGAGGCCCACCAGCGAGAGATGATGTACCACGCTTCATTGCGGCTCATCTGCCTTGCTGCCACACACTTCGACCAGGGGCTCTCCCTATGGGCCCCACCCAGCCGCAGCAAAGACCACCTGACCGAATGGCCTTTGCAGGGAGTCCTGATGCCCCAGAGAATAGGCATCTACTCCTCGGCATACATGAGGAGGTAGCAGCTCAGGCATCAGCAGTGCGATCCCTGTGTAGTCAGGGGGCTACCACCGAGATGGTACATGACGACACCACCACAACGGACTGGCTACCGTGCAGGATGTCGGGTATCTCATATCCATATGTGTCATGAGGGCGAAGATGGAAGTGCATACTGGAGGGCATGTATGCTAGCTGGAACACACTGCAGCTGATGTGGCCAGAAGCTGAGTGTAAGGCCAACTCCATGACAACATCGATTGTGTCAGATCTTAGGGCAAGATGGATATACAATGCACCACCTAAGGTGTCCTTCCCAAAATGGTTAGCATTAACGGAAAATTTTGAAAGGTAGTGGTCAAACGCCTTAGGGGATCATCACGTTAAGACCGAAACGTAGGAGACTCCTTTTAGTCGCCTCTTACGACAGGCAGGAATACCGTGGGCCTATTCTTATCCTCGAACCCGCAGGGGGGTGGGGGCGACCAGCACGGGGCTATGGAGGTGAAATAGTACACATGGCAATTTGCGGGATCTAATGGATATTGAAAGGGATGTCCACCATTCTGGCCACTACTGTCACTGACTGACTGTCTTTGTACATACATGAAAATGTCTGAATAAAGGTGCTCGAGTGGCACCAGTGGTTTTGCCGAACTGGAGGGAGAGGGCAGAGGAAGGCGTGAAACAAGAGGCCTGAAAAAGCATAAACACTCTTTGATGCTTGGGATTACGCTCAAATTCCGTCGAATGGGTTTGAATAACGACTCCACCATACATACCAGAGTAAAATCGCTGTCGCACTACTTTCCAAAGCTCCATTATGTCGTTAGAGAAGAGCTGAACTGTCTGGTAGTTATCAGCAGTGTCTAGATCGAAGTCCTGATGGACAATGTGTAACAAACCGTCGTTTTTAACCGCTAAATATGTGTAAATGAACCCCCAATGAAAGGAGTGGTGTCATTGACGTCTTCTGGTCATCCCCAGAGAACTTTACGCTATGAATCTGAGAGGCGATGTGCCTGAAAAGTACGACCGCTACTAGACGTTTTGCCGCCCTACGCGAGAATAGAAAAACGACGCCTACTCTTTTTTACTGCAATAGGCCATCGGTCTCCCCGATATCACCCCCCCCCCCTTCCGTCCACCCCACCCTCCTCCGACTTCACCAATCCCTCACAACAATCCAAATCTCCTGCTATACTTTTAATCGTTAAACTAAGGCAACCAAACGTCTTCATTTTTAATACTTTTCCCACAATGTCTTTATAACTGATAGAGGATAACAGAAGTCCGCAATTTCTTATTTTTCATCATCAATTTTTGAACTTTTCCGACGGAAATATTAATAATGTGCTGAACACTTTTAGCTGAAACTCAACTGAATATATCAGTGTAAACATATTTGGCATCAATTTGTTATTTTATTTAATGGCGAAAAAATGGACTAATAAAGGTGTGGAGATATCTCTTGATGTGAATGATTTTTTCCTTTAATTTAGACCCCACACGAATGGGAAAAATGCCGAAGCATCGAGCTAGGTCAGCTGAGTAATCACGGTGTTATTTCTCTTCCGTTTTAATTGAAATAATATGAAGTACGAATCTCACCTTTTTCAGCATCCATTCTCTCTCGATTAAATTAATAAATGACACATTGTTTGCATTTTCTCTTAAGAGTTCTATAACTTTTATTAGTCGAATCGGTAGTGCAGTGATCTAAGCGATTTCGTCTTCGTACTCAGTAGTGGCTGCTTTATTTTAGAATTAGTTGGAGGCAATATATTTACTTTCATCAAAGTAAGTAATGACTTAAGCAACATATCACTATGCTTTTGACAATATTTCAGTGTTTAAGTATGTCTTCTTTTCCATTTTTTCTCCTCTTTTCCTGAATTTTTTTGCTGTTTCATTAGTAAGTAATCCTTTCCGCGCTTTGTCTTCCCTAAAATTTTGGCGGCGTACTAGTCCAGCCTAATGGTAGACACAGCGCTACTGAAACGTTTTCCTCGACCGTCTATAAGGAAATCGCGTCATTTCAGCGTTGGTTATCGCTGTTTAGAGCTCCATCACAAATGCCTCAAAAGAAGAGGTGAAATGAAGGTAAGAGGGGCTGTGACCACCATCCCATGGTGTGTGACGTCTACACTGGCGTTGGGCAGAATTGTGGTGAAGTTTGGTGCCAGTGTCACATCGTTAACCAATCTCTCACATCACGTGAACTTCTGGGCAGGGATCTGTGTTTATGCATGTGTCGACATCTGGCGGTCTGAAGCATCGCCAAGCCTGAGGGCGACGTTGCAATGCGCCACGCTTTTGCACCAATAAATAGGAGGGCTGCATGCGCATTTGAAGCAGATTTCAAGCTTCTGTGTCGCAATGGGAGATAAATGCGGTTTTTTTTCAAAGTGACCCTTTAATTGTGTTGTATGGTGTAATTTTTTTCCCGAAGTAGAGTACCTGAGACGATCAAGACCACATCCGTCGCATCTAAACGGAGTTGGGGCTAGATTAACTTAATCAAGTAGAAAGTTTTTCTTCTATAAGCCAAGTACTATTATGACTTCAAAATTTTAGGGAGCGTAGCCAAAGATACATATTACGACATGCACAAACGATAGGGGCAAACTGTATTCACTGACGCTTCAAAAAATTAAAAAAAAAGAAAAAATTGTGATAACCTGACCTGTTCGGTCCTAGTGTATAATATTTCAAAGATGCCTACATATTTCGACACTCGATATATGAGGGTACCAAAGATGTAAAATTTATTTGTTGTGGTAGTTAACGATCCATGTTTGAAAAATTGATGTTAAATGAAGCATTAAGTTTACTGAATGCGGTTAATGATACATGATATGAACATCTACAGTAAATGTAGCTTCCAGGAGAAACTCTCTTTCTGCATCAGTCCATCAGTCTGTCTATTAGCTAAATCAATCTCAAACGAGAGGAAGAGAGAGAGAGAAAGAGTGAGATGGAGAGAGAGAGAGAGAGAGAGAGAGAGAGAGAGAGAGAGAGAGAGAGAGGAAACGAATGCTGATACAAACATCTGAATATGGATTTTTTGAACTCAGTACGATTCTACATCAATTTACCTTAGTAAGATATTACAGAATTTTCTCGAAGAATGAAACTGGTCATAATTATGTCATGAAACCCTTTTAAGTCCTATGAATTTGACTATTTTCCTCAAGTGCTTCATAGCTTTTGGTTACTAGTGTCAATTTAACTTATACATGTTTAGAAATAGGACTGTTTATATTACTGTCTACTGCCTATTTACACATATATTGATTAGTATAGTGGCAAATATGGTTCTGAAAAACAGAAGGAAGGAAGGAAGGAAGGAAGGAAGGAAGGATGGATGGATGGAAGAAAAAAAAGGAAGTAAGGAACATTAGAATTTAACGTTCTGTCGATAATGAGTTTATTAGAGACAGAGCCGAAACTCCGATTATGAAAGAATGGGGAAAAAAGTCTGCGTACACTTTTCAAAGGATCCATTCCACAATTTGCCAGGACTGATTAGGGAAAACCACGGAAAACCGAAATCTGGACGGCCACACGCTGATTTTGGCTACCAGAATGCGAGTACAATATGCTAACGACTGTGCCACCTAGCTAGGCGTTACGAAAGATAATCTATTTTGTAATGAAGTGTCGTTGCTTCAAAATTCCATTCCTGTGTTAGATAACAGATAGTAAGAGCAATTAATATCCGAGAGAGAGGTAACATAAACTTAACTAGAGTAGACTACATTTATTAGAAGCACCTGATATCGTCGAGAGAGTGGCGTGGTAATTGGCCGCAGAGCACTCAGTTAATTTTTCGATTAAGAAATGGACTATCGAAGTAATTTAATTAGCATCGTACGCTGAACTTCATACATAGTGCGGCTGAGTGATGGAGTACTCGACAACCAGCGACAGTAACAAATAAACCTATTGCCCGACCTTAATCTTTTAGTCTGTGATGTACTCAGTCAAGAATATTAAGATGTGACCGAAACATTATGTCCAAGGCCGTAGAAATGGTGTTTTAATGTGATTGTCTTACTATATATTCAAATCGAAGCTCTTACGTATTCTCTTGTAGTAAACACAGCTTAAGATGAGTGAGTATACTTTCAAGAACGCCATCAAACCTCTGTACGTGGTGAGCAGATTATGTGGTCTGCTCGCGACAAGTAGGGAACACAAAAATCTGGAAACCACCAGTTGTAAAGTCACAACAGTAGTGTGGTTAGTGTGTATCGTGGTAATTGGCTTGTACTGTAGCTACAGCCACATCTGGACACATACACTACCATATATTATCCATATTCAGAAAGTGCCTGGAGTGTTGGGTTTTCTTTTGACGTGGATGCAATCAGCTGCTCTGTTAACCTCATGTCTAATGACGAGGTACAAGCTCGTAAGTGAAATTATCAATCTCATCGAGACAGTTGACGGGTTACTTACGCAGCACCAGAGCAGCTATAGAAGGCAAGCATTCGTGCAGACTCGGCGGGTCTCACTTGGTATGTTTGTAGGATTTATTGCACTCGTTCTGGGTCTTATTGTGTTCAGTGCAATGGAAGGTTATAGTGGTAGTTGGCACTATAAGACTACTCCTTACTTTGGAACCTACGCTTACCTTTGGCAGCTGCAGTTTTGTGGGATAGTAGCTGTGGTGCGACACCGGATGGGCGCCATCTGTACGCAGTTGCTGAGCAGTTTGCGGCCACCGTTGCGTAGCGAGGCGGAGCTGGAGGAGGCGGCGACTTCCGGATGTCAATGGTGGGTGTCGGAGGATAAGCTGCGGCGGCTGCAGCGCGCCAGGCTGGCTCTGCACCGCGTTGCCCGCCTCTGCGGACACCACTTTGGCCTCGCCCTGTCATTACAAGTCCTCAGCCACTTGATACAAATAGTGTCGCTAGCCTACACCGTTGTACTTTTGATAAACAAAGCTCCCGATCTGACGAGAACCATATTCCTGGGTTGTTCAATGCTGCTCGTTATGTGTAGCAACCAACTGGTAATGTGCTGGTTGTGTTCATCTGCAGCAGAGCGAGCAGCCGCTGTCGGCGTGTTACTAGACAGGTGTCAGTCACTCGCGCGACACGATACAACACTACGTGCCCTTCGTTTGTCCGTGAAGGACCTACAGTTTTCCGCTGCCGGTTTCTTTAATATTGATCTGCGTTTATTCGTGACTCTTTCCAGTGGTTCTGTCACATATGTCATAATACTCTCTCAATTTGATATGTAAAAATGAAATGTGGTAATAATGTGTTCCTGCAGGGCATGGTGTGTGTGTGTGTGTGTGTGTGTGTGTGTGTGTGTGTGTGTGTGTGTGTGTGTGTGTGGTTTTGGGGGAGGGGTCGATGGAAATGAGGTTCTCTGCATCCTTACTGAGATAAATGAATGTGGTTAATAGGTCTAAGATCTAAAGGAGAGGTAACATACAATCTTAACACAAAATTCACCCACGCAGTCAAAGTATTTTAAAATTATTATTTTTATATTGTCCATTCATATGCCGATAACACAAGACCCAGGCTGAAATAACTTATCGTTTCATGAATAGATGAAAGAACCGATCATCCGGATAATACGTTATAAACTCCTCACCTTTTTTTTTTTTTTAGAGCAAGTCAAAACTTCCACAGAGTCTTTAAAGTCATGATGTTACTTTATGTACATCTGAAGTATTAGACACATTGACACAGTAATCGGTTTCTAAGAAGATGTGTTCACATTTACCTACATGAAATAATTAGCCAACCAGTGAGTAAACCTACTGTCTCTTTTCTTTTTTAATTTGATGAGGAGATCTCTAGGAATGTTGTGGACTCGTCAGCGCTAATATTGGACAGCTAGTGTCTTGGTACTATGATGCGTAATATGCACACAAATACATAGACAGAATTTTTATTACTTACTATGTTTCCCATATTATTCCCTAATTATTATGACATTCACATATATGTGTGTATGTGAGCAGAAAGTACATCACATTCATGTAATGTTTGATTTTTTAATGCCATTCACTGAGTGTGCATCACATATCAAATTTCTGTTTATCACCTTCACTATTTTGGAAAATTTGGAAATTTTGGGTAAGGTCTTATGGGACCAAACTGCTGAGGTCATCGGTCCCTAAGCCTACACACTACGTAATCTAACTTAAGCTACAGACAACACACACACTCATGCCCGAAGTAAGACTCGAAACACCGATGGGTGGGGGAACCGCATGGACCGTGACAAGGTGCGTCAGAACACACGACTACACCTCGTGGCCCTGCACTATTTATTGCAGTCAGTCTGTTGATTTAATGCAAATATCAGGCCAAAAGAATGTGTTACACAGCTAATTGCTGGCATATTTTTGTGCTATATCATCATAAATCAGTAACATAGTAACATGTGGAATCTAAATTCAGCACAAGAGTGACAATAGCGCACCTATTATAGATGTGATATGTAATTACTAGTGTTTACCATTATATGGATTTAATTCTTCGCATTATTTCAATATATGTTCTTAATAAAAACTTTTTCGCTATGCAGTAGCTGATATTTACACTCAAAAAATCGTCCTAACGAATATTTTCTTCAAAGGTTCCACCATCTTTATTAACCTAGTTGCGTGCATAAAACTGTATGTCTTCTCTCAGTAACTAGTGTGAAAGTCATAAATTTCTCGTGCTTTTTAAATTTTTTCTTGGAATGCCGCTCTGTATCAACTGATTTAACCTGAAATTTTATTACTTTTCTTGTTAGTATAAATTTACAGAACACTTCATTTTTAAATTAATAAATGTTTGTAATGCTTGTTATGACACTATTATTATCTCCAAAAAGTTCCACACCATCTGGAAGCAGAAATTTAACTGTCTTGTAGTGCAACACATAAGGAAGAATGCCTACATGGTATAAGTTATAGCAAAAATCACCAGGCAAACATGCACATATTCGAAAAGCAATATGAGACAGTAATTATGTACAATATTTTTGCAAACACAAGATAATATGAAATTCTACAGTTTCTATACTGTAATATTTTCATCATTTTATGATGTTTGTTTACAACACAGATGAACTAACTAATTACTGTAATTTATTGAAATTAATATTTAAGTCAGAGAGTTTTCTGCAAATTATGATGAGTAAAAATTTCTTTGTAAATTGCCAAATATTTTCGCAAATGATATTACTAAAGGAAATTCTCAGAGGTAATACATGGATTACATTTTGTGCAAATAGCTGTAAGAACATGGAACACTAATAAGCACTTACTGAAGTACAAACAGTTTTGACATAGTAATAACCATTGAGATTACTCTTAACTGTCTTATTACATGGGAAAATGCAAATGCATATTATTTTAAGACACTGTACTCAATAATAAATTTTTCTCTAAGACATATTATCCGATGAACCATAAACTGCAGAGTTTATCTGATCTCAAATACATTTAGGGAAACAAAACATTGTGTAATGCTTATAAACAGCATCAAACATACCTACAGTTATCTCATAAGAACTGTACAGTGTCATTCTTTATAACGAACAGATTTCCTATACAATATTAACATATATTGTTATGTGTAGTTTTTATGATTTAAATCGTTTACCCTGTGTCTATTGGTAATGGATAAACGAGATACGTAACTTCAGACACATAAGTTAATCAAATAATATTTATTTTTGTCAGTTATTTACATTGACTAAAGAAAATTAATTTTATTTTATATGTATTTTAAAAACACTAAAAAATATTTGTTATCTTTTATCTGTGTAAGAGAAAACCTGTTTTCATAAAACTGAAAAGGATTAATTAATATTATTATATTTTGTCTTTGTGCATTATATGTAGGTTACATATTTTTTTGAATACAAAGCTTTTCATCAATATTCATATTTCTCATTAATCATGCACATTTTCCTGAGCCCATTGCAGTTAATTCCACCTGTAATAAACTAATAATTTAAATTGAATGCATAATTCATTTGGAAGAGTTCCATCTCATTTGGTAATATAACTCATTCATAAGCAGTCTTTCCATATATATTTGTAACACACGTAATAAATTTAGACCTATATATTACAAAAGAATTTTCCACTCCACCCCTTCTATTTTTAGCCTTTTATCCTTGAAGATACAGAGATTATGTAAGCTTTTCACTGTTTAGGACTATTTAATTATACAGAATGGTTATTTTGACATAAAATTAGTTGTTGAACTTAGATTTATATTAATAGTTTGAAATGAGGTAGTCTTTGGAATATCAGGTGATAGAGCTGGTATACTTGATGATGAAATGTGACTTATGGAAGCCAGTAAGCGTCCTCCACTTAACTCTGTGTCAAGGAATAATTTTACTTTGGTTTCTATTAATACTTTATTTATTACCGATTTTCATTCAAACTAATCTTTTTGTTTGAATGAACTGCTTCATACCTAGAATTCTAATATTTAACAGCAGTCAGACCCGTTCCTCCATCACATCGTACATCTCACCTGCACAGTCTGGCGAGGCAATACGATAACTGGTAATGACATGAAAATACTTTTTTATGACATGATGAATGTTTTTTTTAATTTTATGGGCAAGGTGAATGGTTGTGCGGTGTGGTGGCACACCAGTCAGTTTTTTGGTTGTCTCAGTGGGACACTCAAATGGATGAACATTTCGTAGAATCCCAATGATTGGTAGAATCTGTAAGGTTGACAATTCAGAATATAAAAAAAGTTTAAAATAATTGTAAACAGACTTAAAAGAATCAAATTAAAAAGCAACTTAGAGTGAGACTGTTAAAATAGGGCAACTGTGTGTGTGTACAAATATTTCTGAACATTATGGAATGAAAGTTATGGAAGGAAAGGTGCAGTTGCATGGCAAGGTCCAGACAACGAGCAGCCAACAGCCATACACCAATGTGGTATCGTGGGCTGTAGCGGTGTCGAATACCTGAGTGCCTAGAGAAATGGGGACAGTATGCGGTGAGCATAAAATTAATTGCCTGTCTGGTGCACAAAGTAGTGTCGAAGCATAAACTTGTTAAGTTCTACTGAATAGCTGTGCACGAAGTGACAGAAGTGAAGTTAGTCTTGCAAATGTGGGCGAGAACCTTTTTAAATTTGTGAAACAGCTGTAAGCTGCAAAGCATGAATAAAAAAAGGTAGCTTTGTAATGAGACACTCTTGTGGTGTGACAAAAGTGAGAACAGTGACTATATCCTGAAAAAAAAAACGATTTAGAGTGATTTCGACGCTACACGTGGTTGATATTGCAACCGCATTAATCAAAATGAATTTACAGCTCGCAGTGTCACGCCATTCAACACGCATGATTTTGTATTGATGATAAAATATATAAAGTAATGAAAATAATGGATCCAGGAAGATGATATTATTTTCATTTGCTGCAAATATTCCTCCCATGTCTGACAATAGCTAAGTACTTCTCTGTGCCAGAAATCGTTAAAATCATCTTTCTAATACACAGATCAAAACGAAAGACAGGAATTCCAAAGAATGCTGCAAATGTCAGAACCAGCATACAGAGGATGCCGTCTGCAATATCTTGGAGCTTTTACAAATCACGAAATGCTCAAGTGCCCGCTGAGACTGTACAGAACGCATCACCTCTTGGATAATCACTGAAGTTTAATTTGCTGAAGATGAGAACTTGCAGTTCCAGTCATGTTATAAATCAGATATCTTAAGACGCCAGCAGTTTACTGACTTCCATCGCAGGTCCATTATAAAAGCCATCCGCTAAGGATACTGCTAATTCTGAATAATATTGACAACCACGGCAGTTTCTAGTTAGTCTGTGCTCTGCCTTTTTCCTTTCCTTCTGTTTATAGTGCCTTTCTCCCACATCGGCGCAGGGTCATTATGGTTATTAATGACACCACTCCATTATTTGCTGCGTAGGAATATGTGTGCACCAGCTGACTGTGTATAGTGTTATTTAAGTTGAAATGATCAAACTTTGTTCCAAACATGAGGACGTGCATTGTCCTGTTGGAACAGCAAGTTCCCTTGCCGGTCTAGGAATGGTAGAACGATGGGTTCGATGACGGTTGGGATGTACCATGCACCATTCAGTGTCCCCTCGACGATCACCAGAGGTGTACGGCCAGTGTAGGAGATCGCTCCACACACCATGATGCCGGGTGTTGGCCCTGTGTGCCTCGGTCGTATGCAGTCCTGATTGTGGCGCTCACCTGCACGGCGCCAAACACGCACCAAGGCAGAAGCGACTCTCATCGCTGAAGACGACACGTCTCCATTCGTCCCTCCATTCACGCCTGTCGCGACACCACTGGAGGCGGGCTGCACGATGTTGGGGCGTGAGCGGAAGACGGCGTAACAGTGTGCGGGACCGTAGCCCAGCTTTATGGAGACGGTTGCGAATGGTTCTCGCCGATACCCCAGGAGCAACAGTATCCCTAATTTGCTGGGAAGTGGCGGTGCGGTCCCCTACGGCACTGCGTAGGATCCTATGGTCTTGGCGTGCATCTGTGCGTCGCTGCGGTCCGGTCCCAGGTCGACGGGCACGTGCACCTTCCGCCGACCACTGGCGACAACATCGATGTACTGTTGAGACCTCACGCCCCACGTGTTGAGCAATTCGGCGGTACGTCCACCCGGCCTCCCGCATGCCCACTATACGCCTTCGCTCAAAGTCCGTCAACTGCACATACGGTTCACGTCCACGCTGTCGCGGCATGCTACCAGTGTTAAAGACTGCGATGGAGCTCCGTATGCCACGGCAAACTGGCTGACACTGACGGCGGCGGTGCACAAATGCTGCGCAGCTAGCGCCATTCGACGGCCAACACCGCGGTTCCTGGTGTGTCCGCTGTGCCGTGCGTGTGATCATTGCTTGTACAGCACTCTCGCAGTGTCCGGAGCAAGTATGGTGGGTCTGACACACCGGTGTCAATGTGTTCTTTTTTCCATTTCCAGGAGTGTATATGCCTGGTATGTTGTGTACAGTCAGACATCGTTGACAGGTAGTTTAGCTGCATATGAACTTTTATGTATTGCTTAATGGTTTAAATTCGTTACCTTTTCTCTTGGTCTGCTCCCTCAATAGAAAAAATACAATTTAAAGAATCGTACGCTGAATACACTGCTCTCACAACGAATGTTCTCCTTCTGAAACTAAGCGGAGGAAGGAATTACAATGTTTTTCGAAGTGATTACATTTATTTTTTTCCTACTCACGACCTTCTTCGTGATTTCCAACACATCTTTCTGGTACCTAAAGTCCCTGCAGCTATTACTGAAGCTAAGAAGCCTATCTTAATCCTTAATCCCAAACATTCCTACGACAGGTAGCGGCGTAGAGACTTAATCAGATAAAATGCTCGATAAGGAACGCAGGCCTTTCGCTATGGGAGCATTGAGATTCAAGCTACGCGAGTTCAGATAGTGCGCTGGATAGGAGTCTACATTCGGGCTCTACCTTAACGATTTGGTAACGTTAGCTACGACTACACCCAAGTACATACTCTTTGAAACACTGTGAAGTACATGGCATAGAGCACTTCCCATGGCAGCCCTATGCTAGGGTCTCTTCCTTGCCTGGGAAAAATGCTTACTTAAACACATCGGTGACGCTGTAGTTCGCGTTCGTGGTTTGGACAGGAGCGGTATACAGGGTTCTGAAGTATATCGCTAGATACATCACTTAATACGGGTTTCTGAAACGTTCCAAGCTGGCTTTCGAGGGATAATTTTCGTCTATCTTCAAGCGTCCACCAGATCAGATCTTGCAGTACTTCTGCGGAGCTCTTCAGCTGCTCAAACCAACCTCTGAGCATTCGCGATGCCCTTCTTTGAATAACCGAGAGAGATGGCGAGGTGCTTAATCGCATTTCTACGTTTACATCTACATGGGTACTCTGTAAATCACATTTAAGTGTCTGGCAGAGGGTTCATCGAACCACCTTAATAATTTTCACCTATATGCTTTCGTTCGAGCTCTGATTTTCCTTATGTTGTCATGGATATCGTTTCTTCCCATGTAGGTCGGAATCAACCAAATATTTCCGTATTAGGAGGAGAAAGTTGGGGATAGAAATTTCGTGAGAGGATTCTTCCGCAATGAAGAACGCCTTTTTTTAAATATCCATCCCAAGACGCGTATCATTTCATCGACACTCTCTACCTTATTTCACGATCATATAAAATGTGCTGCCTTTATTTTTTTTAACTTTTTCGATGTACTCTGTCAATCTTGTCTGGTACAGATCCACACAGCGCCGATGTATTCTAAAAGGGGATGGACAGGTCATGTGAAGGCAATCTCCTCAGTAGATCCGTTACATTTTCTGAGCCTATCTATCTATATGCAGGTCCCGGTCCAGCTACTGCCTGGTCTGTGTGCTGCTGAGTCCTCTCAATTAGGCTCGGTCCTCCCACCACTTTTCTTCCTCCACTTGCTGCCAGGTCACACCTCTCCTTTCCACAGATATTCGCTCCCATTTTCAACCGTATTGTAGTGTGGCCTCTATGTCTTTTTCCATCCATATTCAGTTCTTTGATAATTTTGGGGTATCTCTGTCCATGAATCCTCTTAACATGCCCATACCATCTAAATCTCTTTTTTTGAATTTGTTCTCTCATACTTCCTTGTTTAACGTCAGTAGTAGGTGGGTACGTAGGGGCCACCCCCTCTTCTAGGGTTAAATTCGACCATAATTCTATTTAACTTTTAAGGTCCTATTTAACCTTAAAAATCAATTCTCAATTTTTTATTTATGGTTCAAGTTCACCTTAAATTCATTTTATTTTTAACCTTGTTTGTGGTTAAAACCAACCACACAAACACCAATGGGGTTTTCAAAACTAATGTTAACACAACCATACAACACAATCAACAGTTATGGTTCAAACCAACCACACTCTCCCCAATGAGGTTTCCAAAAGCATATCTTGTTGAAGGTTAAAACTAGCCATAAAACGTAATCGAAAATAATGAACCTATTTTATGGTTCACCCAATCTTAAAAAGTTAACCTATTTTAAGGTTAAAACTAAACTTAAAAAACGTTATAAGATTTTATTAAAAAATATTGTTCAAAGTCATCATAAAAAACATTCAAAAATGTTGAGAAAGAGTGTGGCTAATCTTAATCTTAAACAAGATTTAAAAAGTATTAAAAATTATGGTGGAACCATCCATTTTATTTAAATAAATAATTTCACAAATGTGAAATAAAAAGTGGTACAAATAATGGTTAATCATAACCTTAAAATGTAATCGAAGATTTTTTCAAAACTTATTCCTACACCAAACCAACCATCTTCTAGGCTCCTATTAACCTTAAAAATTATTTTACTTACCTTTACGGGTTGGTTTGTGTTTACCTTAAAAATTATTTTTACCTGTCTTACAAAAGATTACTCTAACTATTATTTAAGATTGTGTCTACCCTTAACTTATCTTATTAACTGTAGCCTATTTTAATCTTAACTTATCTTATTATCTAATCTTATTTAAGTTTATGTCTACCTATTTATTTAAGTAAATTTCTATTTATTTGTTGCCTAATAACCCCAAGGATATGTTTCAATAATACCATCTACCTCAGGTTCAATCTTTCTCTTATCATATTCGAATTTGAATTCTTTACTAACATCCTTATTAATCAAGCATTTAGATTTTGTATCACTCGTAATCATTTTATATTTTTATTTAACCTTATCGATCTCATTTTCCACAATATTTTTCATGGTATTTATGTTCAAGGCTTTGGAGTTTTCATAGTATAGTGTGAAGCCTTTCACCTTCATAGTTTCCTTTCCTTTGTACGTCACGTACCCGTAGCTCTTAGGTCCTGTAGAAATCCAGTCTGTGATATGATCATCCTTACCCAGTTCATCAGTCCACTCCCCCAACATACAACCTGTTTCAATGGTATTCCTACCATCATCAATGTAAACAATACTATCCGTATCATAGTAGACTACATTTGACCCTTCCCCCAGGGGCTCAGCATTCACTTGCTGAGTATGGGCTTGGCGACCCCGGGGTTCTGAGCTGGGGACTGGTCTGCGCCGCCAGTGTCCTGTCACCGTAACCCCCGGACATGCTTCATCGACCACCGTACGGCGCGGCGGTGAAACGTTGTGTGCTGCGGGGAATGGTAATCTTGGCTTGACCGCCTGGATTGCGAGGAAGGCCAACCTCTATAAAAACCCCTCAATCTTTCGGTGTGCTCCGCGCCTAGAAGATGCATGGCTGTTGGGGTGGAACAGTCGCAAGCGGGCAACCTCTGGGGCACCTGCCGCACCCCAGTTGTATAAGGCTTACTCAGGCACGCGGGGCTCTGTCTGAGCGGACTTTTAGTTCCCTAGCTGCTCGTGGGACCACAATGGACCCTTCGACCTCTACTTTTCCCCCTACCAGTGGCTTGGGTGGGCCGCTGGTAGGAAAACACACCCAATCGAAAAAGCGGCTACGCGCTGCGAGTCCTCCAGCGCCTGGTGTTGCTAGAGATTTAACAGAATGTAGTAGCGAAGCACATGCTGATAATCAGAATGTGTTTTTGATTATTAAAAGGAAGGAGGGTAGCTTTGAGAGGGTTTCTCCCTTTTACATCCACAAGGGTCTTGAGGGAATTGCAGGAACACTGAAATCTGTAAAGCGACTGCGTAATGGGACTCTGTTAGTTGAAACTTCTAGTTCCCGTCAAGTCGCTGCCCTTCGGAAAGCAAATTGTCTAGGAGAGTACGCTGTCGAGACCGAGCTCCACTCCACTTTGAACTATAGTAAGGGTGTTGTGACGTGTAGGGACTTGGTGGATATCCCCATAGACGTGCTAAAATCTGAGTGGGCTGACGAAGGAATTGTTGACGTGCAGCACATTATGAAACGAGTCAATGGGGACCTCGTCAAATCTGACTCGTTTATTCTCACATTCAGTTGCCCGAGACTCCCGGAGCATGTTAAAGCGGGTTTCTTACGTTTGTCCGTACGGCCATATTTCCCCAACCCAATGCGCTGTTTTAAATGTCAGCGCTTTGGGCATACTACGTTGGGGTGCAATGGAATAGCCACGTGTGGTAAATGTGGTCAGCCTGCCCATGACGGAGCCGATTGTTCATCGCCTGTGAAGTGCGTGAATTGCTCTGGGAGTCACCCTGTCTGGAGCCGGATCTGCCCCATCTATCTCGAAGAGCGGAAGGTACAGGAGATTAAAACATCTAAGCGCATCCCCTATGGTGAGGCCAAGAAGATCTTTAAGGCCATGCAACCTCCTGTGTTTTCCACATCTTTCGCTTCCGCTCTCAAAAAACCGGTACAACTGGCCACTGTTGCTACACAAACGGAGGTTGCTAGTGTTAGCACTAAAACCTGCGCTTGCCAGTGCACTTGTGCTGCTGCAGTTGTTTTGCAATCTGCGGCTCTCCCCGCTACATCGGACAAGGCCGTGGTTGCTGACATTGAGGTACTTCGAGCCTCCCCCCATATGGCGCCTTCTGCCCAGGCGAGTCAACCTCCAACTGTTGACAAGGCTCTGCATTCCAAGCCCCCCAAGACAAAGCCTCAGAAGATGAAGGTTCTGCCACCTGAGGAGACTAGTCAGCGTCGGTCCGATGATGATGCCATCGTGCTGTCTGACATCTCCCGTGGGTCGTCATCGGATCTTATAGACATTGATGTCGACCGGGGGCGATCTTCTCGCCCCAGGAATAAATCTCCGGCCAGTACGGTCTCTCCTCCAAAGCACAGAGGCAGGGTGAAAGTTCAGCCACCCTGATCACTGGCTCCCATATTACAGTGGAACCTGAATGGTTTCAGGACGCATGTGGCCGAATTACAACTCCTCATACGAGAGTGCCCCTTGTGCTTATGTCTCCAAGAGACACATTTTCGGGCCACTGATTCTCCTTCTTTACGCGGCTATACCGCATATCGAAAAGATGATCTGACGGGGCAAAGGGCAAAGGGTGGTGTTGCAGTTTTTGTCCGTGATGTGCACCCCTCATCTGAGCTCCCTCTCGTCACCGACTTGCAAGCAGTTGCAGTTGACATTCTTGTGGGTCGGAGGCTCACAGTCTGTTCTGTTTATTTACCACCTCCGGATGCGATAGACACGGAGGCTCTCACGGACCTTATTAGCCAACTCCCTCGCCCATTTCTTCTTCTGGGGGACTTCAACGCTCATAATGTCTTATGGGGCTCTCCGACTACTTGCCCCAGGGGTCGCATTCTGGAAAGCGTCATGATGTCTGAAGAACTGTGCCTCCTCAACTCTGGTGCTCCCACTCATTTCTGTGCTGCTTCCGGATCGTCATCGGCTATTGACCTTTCCTTTTGCTCTCCAGCACTCGCGGATTCTGCTCTGTGGGAGGCTGCAGCTGACCTCCATTCTAGTGACCACTTCCCCCTCTGGATTCGCCTCCTGGATGAGGCTGTGGCATTACCAGTGCCGCCCCGGTGGCACCTTTGCAGAGCTGACTGGACACTTTTCAGCCAACTGGCTGTTTTGGAACACCGTGCCAGCGTCCACGAATGGGTAGACCATGTTGCAGCCATGATCTCTCATGCTGCTGAATTGTCCATCCCACGGTCATCCGGTCATCCCAAGAGGCGTCCTGTCCCTTGGTGGACCACTGAGTGCCACTCAGCCATCCGCGCCCGCCGTGCAGCACTGCGCCGCTTCAAGTTCCGTCCCTCAGCTGACAATCTTGCGGCCTTTCGAGTGGCAAGGGCCAGAGCGCAGCGGGTGATTAAAGAGAGCAAACGACGGTCATGGCAATCGTTCTTGAATTCCATTTCTCGCTCCACTAGTTCTACGAAAGTATGGGAAGCCATCAGGAGGATTTCCGGGAAACTCAGCCAGCTACCTGTCACGGCATTGCTGCATCAGGGATGTCTCCTCACGGCGCCGAGAGACATTGCCCAGACACTGGCCATGCATTTTGCGGAATCTACCGCCACTATTAACTGTGATCCAGATTTCTGCCGCTACCGCACTGCCGTCGAAAGGGGTCACTTGGACTTCCGGTCTCTAAATTCTGAACCCTATAACTGCCCCTTCACAATGTGGGAACTGGATTCTGCGCTGTCTGTGGCTCATGATACTGCGCCTGGTCATGATCAAATCTGGTACAGCATGCTGCGGCACCTGTCGCTGCCATCCAAGGAAGTTCTCCTGAACTGTTTCAATATGATATGGTTATCTGGCACGTACCCTGACTCGTGGAGGGAGGCAATTTTGATTCCCCTCCTCAAACCAGGGAAGGACCGAACGCATCCCAGTAGTTATCGGAGTATTGCCTTGACAAGCTGTGTTGGGAAGACGTTGGAACGCATGGTCAACCGCCGCCTGGTTTGGCTGCTCGAGACCAGGCAGCTCCTTAGCCCCTCTCAGTGTGGCTTTCGGAGATGTCGTTCCACTATAGACAACTTGACCCTGCTTGAGGCCGCCATCCAGCAGGCCTTTCTACGTAACCAGCATTGTCTAGGGGTCTTCTTTGACATTAATAAGGCGTATGACACTACTTGGCGCCGCCTTATCCTCAATCAACTCCATGAGTGGGGCTTTCGTGGCCGTCTCCCCATCTTCATTCGGTCCTTTCTTTCTCACCGCCTCTTTCGGTATCGGGTTGGTAATGTGCTATCGGATTTGTACGTGCAGGAGAATGGTGTTCCTCAGGGCAGCGTTTTAAGTGTCACCCTCTTTGCCGTTGCTATTAACAGTATCACGTCCACTATCCGGAGTCCTGCCCAATGCTCCTTGTTTGTGGACGATTTTGCTGTTTTCTGTTCTTCCTCCAGTCTTGTCAGTGCTAGTCGGCAGTTACAGCTTACGATAAAGCGCTTAGAGGCATGGACTGCAAAGACGGGTTTTACCTTTTCTGCAGACAAATCTGTGTGTGTTCATTTTAATCGTTCTCGGCGTCTTTTTACCTCCCCTGAATTGCGTCTGAGGGACACTGTTCTTCCTTTTAGAGACACTGTCAGGTTCCTGGGCCTCACTTTTGATTCCAAGTTGTCGTGGTTGCCTCACCTTAAAGACCTCAAGGTGCGGGCCCTGAAGGCACTGAATATTTTGAAGTGTCTGAGCCATCGGTCCTGGGGAGCAGATCGGGCGCGTCTGCTGCAGTTTTATAGGGCTTTCGTCCGATCGCGTCTTGACTATGCTTGCACCGTGTATGGGTCAGCAAGGCCTTCGTATCTGAAGATCCTTGACGCAGTACACCATGAGGGTATCAGGCTGGCCACTGGTGCCTTCCGTACCAGTCCCATCCCCAGCCTGTGTGCTGAGGCAGGGGAACCGCCGCTCGCCATCCGGCGGAAACTCCTCATGGTGCGACGGGTGTGTCATTTCCTTGCCTGTCCTACCTCCCCTGCGTACCCTACCGTTGCCCGACCGCCTATGGAACGTCTCTTTTCCAGTCGTCCCAGGGCAACAAAACCATTTGGGATTCGTGCCAAGCATTTGCTTGAGTCCCTTGGTGTGGAGCGTGTGGCCCCCCAACGACAAGGTTTTGCTCGCCTGCCTCCCTGGTTGCTCCAGAGGCCCAGCATCCTTTTAGACTTGTCGGAGAACCGGAGGAACTGCACTCCGGCGTTTGTGTTTACCTCCTTATTTTACGATATTTTAAACCAGCATCCGGACCATGTACCTGTATTCACAGATGGCTCTAAACAGGGGGACACTGTTGGTTGTGCTGTTGTTTTCCCTGATCGAGTCGTCAAGTTACGGCTTCCTGCGGTGTTTACCATCCTCGATGCCGAATTGTTTGCAATACTGCGGGCATTGGAGCAGATGAGATGTGTTCCCAGTATTAAGTTCCTCATCTGTTCTGACTCCCTGAGTGCCCTTCAGACCATTCAACACTTGTACCCAGCGGATACGGTCGTCCAGAACATCCATGATGCCCTACTCCACCTGCAACGGCAGGGGAAGGAGGTTTCTTTCTGCTGGGTGCCGGGGCACGTGGGTATTAGGGGAAACGAACTGGCGGATGTGGCTGCCAAAGATGCATGTTCCCTCCCTCACGTTGTTGAATGTGCCGTCCCCCTCCATGCTGTAGCCTCCCTTTTGCGTTTTCGTGTTATGCATCAATGGGAAGAGGAGTGGTTGGCAGTTTCTGACAATAAGCTGCGTCTGGTAAAGGCCACTACGCGACCATGGCGTACGTCCTACCAGTCATACAGGCGGGATGAGGTTCTCCTCACTCGCCTCCGCGTTGGACACAGTCCCTTCACGCATGGTTTTTTACTCCGGCGGGAGGACCCCCCAATCTGCTGTGCTTGTGGCGTCCAGATTACTGTCCGCCACATTTTACTTGACTGTCTTTTATTCTCTGACCAGAGGGCGGTGGTTTCCTTGCCACCGGATTTGCCCTCTATTTTGCAAGACGACGCAGCGACTGTGGTTAAGGTTTTACGGTTTTGTGTCCTGTCCAATCTGTTGCCTCGGATTTTAGGGAGAAGGTTTTAATGTGCTGCTGGGTGACTGGCTCACCCAGTTTTTAGGTAAGAGGTCCGCCAGTCACGATTACCTCCTTGTTTCACTTCGGTATCTGTTCTCTTTTCCTTGTGTTTCCTTTCCTTTTTTAGTGTGTTTCTTCTCCTCTTGTTTTGCCTCTGTATGTGCGCATTTGGAACTGCGTCAGGCCTGTGTTTTTTAGCCGTTCTCCTTGTTCGGCGTCCGTCTTCGTCCCTTCACCGCCTGTGTTCCTGTTTCTATGCGCTTGGGCGCTGATGACCACGCTGTTTAGCGCCCGTAAACCTCAAACACACACACACACACTACATTTGACCCTAACCTGCCTAGCATATCGTAAAGCCGTAGTCGTGCATTTGAAGTAGTGAATGCTGCTATAAACACATTAGTGGATAAACTATCCTCAACGAAATGATCTTTATACTTGTATCTCACTTGTACTATATTATCGTTGATAAATATCATATTGCTTACGTCAAGCCTATCATCCAACATTATCTGGTACCACCTTTTAACATCTACTACGTATTCACTCTGGGTCAAGTTTTGTCTTTGTCGGAATTTCCCCCACAATGAGTTTAAACAAATCTTAGAAACAGCCCGTTTGCCAGGTCGATATCAAGGCATTTCCTAACTGATGTGATGTACTCTTCAATTGAATTGAAGTCATCTTTCCACCCACTCGTTTCTAGCTTTATTTTCATAAAGTCTTTGACGTATCCTTTAAACAGATCATTACTCTTTTCTTTGAAATGCCATACCTCGTATACTTCTACCATCTCGTAACCTTTCTCTAAAGCTTTGTTAACTTCATCTGTTGTCCATGTTCCTGTTATTGCCCTTTCGTCGTCTGTGTGTTTACAAACACCACATTTATCCTCAATACACGCCCTACACAACCCAAACATCAGCTTATCGTTCTTTACCGGTAGCACAGGTTGGTACAGTTTCCTCGGTGGCAGTACTTTGCACTTAATCAAACCATACCAATTCTGATCGTATTTTTTTGGTTTATAAAATCTTATGTGGGTGGCCGACTGGGTAGTAATCAAAATACTGTACTGTAGGGTAGAGACTACAGACGTCTATGTATCGTAATAATTTACCTGTGACTTTAAGCTTGCTTGCATTTGTCCTTCCTTCATAAAAGGCATCTCGAGGATTGAGAGGTTCAACAATTTCAGTTTTCGTATTTAAGCTTTGGCGGTAAGCTCTCGATTTTACCCATCCACAACTCCAAATTTCTACTACTTTATAACAAGCATCTCGTAAGGATTGAGTTCGTGCCTGTGTCTTTGTCCAAAGGTCGTCCATACTCTCATTGTTTACATTATTAATGGTTTCACAATCATAACAGTCAGGACAACCGTGCCAAAAACTGCCATGATATTGGTATACAGTCTTGGTATCTTTATCGTACCCATCAACTTTTGCTCCTTGAATCCTTACTTCCCCTCCATTGAGAGCGTGCTGTACGTTTTTGAACGTGGATAACCAAGCAATGGACTCTTTGCTGAACATTTCTTTCTTATCGGTCTTAATAACAGCCATAGTATTTTCCTGAAGATAATTGGAACGGTAGATTGCCATACATACACTCGCTATCGTTATGTACTGAAATGGATCTATATTAGCAATCTCTAAAAATTGTTTCCTTAACTCCAAACAACCTCTACGCAGAATATCTACATCAGAGTTACAGTAGTCCATAAATTCCTTTTGAAAGTCAAATATATAATTTTCTTTAACCTTTTGATGATACCACTCAAGGAATTCTTTTCTAGCCTTCGCCTTCATAGTATCAATTCCGTAGTATTTGGTATCAGGTATAGGTCCTACATAGCTTTGATTCTTTCGTGTGTTGAAGAAATGGGGGAAGTAACCCTTCTTAAGTTCTTTCAGTCCGAATGTTTTAGGAAACTCGCTCAGGGGTGAAGCTACAAAATTATGGCTATCGATAATCTTAATCAAACTGTTTACCTCAAGCATCATTAACTTGGTTCCGTTGTATATGGTATATGGCTTCAGGGTGTTCTCTATGGAGTATTTCAAGATGAATTGAGCATCGTAACCTTTTGCATTGTGTGCTATGGCTATGTATCCTTTGTGATCCTTTGACAACAACCATTTACAAAATTCTTCGTTTGTCTTGAAGTACACCTTAGTCCCATCGATATAATGGACTGCAACTAGGTTGGGAATGTGCACCCCGGTCTCTTGTTCTGCTTCATAATCAAACTAAATATACTTCTCTGTGTAACTGCAACCGTTTATGCGTGTGATAATGTCAATCAAAGTGATGTTTAATAGCACTTTGTACCTTTCTTCCGAAATTTCTCTAGCTAAGAATCTTTTCTGAAGGTCTTTAATCTTTGGCTTCTTGAACAATTGTAACCTATTTTCATCTAAAAAACTTTGTAGAAATTTTTTTTATCGTTAGCATTACAGATACATTCGTTTTCACACTTTCCACCCTTTTGTTGTTTGGACTGGATGTAACATTGATGTTCGCCATTCTTAGAACAATACCTATTACAATCCTTACAGCGGACTTTAGCTTTATCTTCAGGGGAATGTGCTGGTTTCTTGCATAATATACATACTTTTGTGTTCGTCTTACACTTATGCATATCCTTGTTGTTGTAAGGTGAGTCACAAGCTTTGCAGTAATAACAGCTTCCTAGAAACGCTTTCATACTGCTTATGACATCGAAATGGTTTCCATTTTTGTATAAATAAATTTTAGTATCCCTCTCTTCTCCCAAGTATATAACAGAATTTAAATTTTCGGTGCAGACAATCTTTATTTGAATATTCAATAATTTTTCCACGTTCTTTATATCCTCTAATGTGAAACCTTCCTCGTTGTAACTACCGAGTCTCTTACTCAACTCTTCAGTTAACTCTGTTTGAATTTTTCTACCCATTCCGACATGCTTAATATTTATATCTGTCAGTTGTCTACCGAGAACCTCATTCGAGTGGTAGGTCAGTGCTGTTACTATGGCTCGTGGGCAGCACAAGTTATCGTTGTTCTTTATTTCTGTGATGCATCTTTTTGTTCTCATGTCTTCTGCTAGATTAATTATTTTCTGTGCTTTTTGGCCTCTTGGTATATTCAGAATCTTAATATTAAACCAGGTTTGTGTGATGTTTAAGTTCTCGTTAGAAGATAGAATTCTGCCTATATGGCTCATGAATGTTCTAGCACTGACGTCTGATTGAACAACAGTCGAAATGTCGTGGTGAAAATTCGGATTGCTTGCTACTATAGTCAGTTTGTCTCCTTTTTTGTAGTTTCTCTTCTCTTTGGCCAGTTTAATCATTGTGTTGATGGCGTTCTCTACTTCCATTGTCTTACTTACCTTTATGGTGTAATCTACTTCAGTCGCATTAAATTTTTTAATGAATCGTGAGTTGGTCTCTGTGATGGTGTATGGTGGTTTTCTTTCTTCCTTGGGTGGTTCTATCAAGTCATCGTGAAAGCCTAACTCTTGAGCTACCTTATTACGAAAGACAATGTCTTGCGTCTTCAAAATGGATTCAATTATTTCAGCCTTCCTCATCCTTACAGCCACCTTAATGTTTTTACTTCTACCGATGTTTATAAGCAGTGGTACCCTTCGCTCTTCCAAATCCTGCTTCTTGTACAACATGTCCTTAGTATTTTCCAAAGCATTAATTAGTTGCGATTTCTTCATTTTAGAAACACCACTAAGATTATAATCTTTAGCCATGGTTCTAAGATCTTCACGGTATATTTTATTCTTCTCCTTCTCCTCCTTCTCTTCATTGTTTGGGTATTTCTTAAGATGAATCTTTGACTTCAAGTGCCTGGACCAATTCTTATAAGTGATGTCCACTCCACACTTGTTGCAGTATTTAACTGCATAGCTATATTTATTTCCTTCCGACATATACATTTATTTACTTATTTATTTTAATTTTTTTAGAAAAAAAAATCAATTTTTTAATCTCTCTCAAAAGAGATTAAAAATCTTCTTACTTCTAATTTAGCATAAAAATAGTTTTAAGGTTTAAAGTACAATTTTATCTTTATATTTATTATATAATTCTTCAGTTTTATCAAGGTCATATGTATCTTTAAATTCTAAATTTTTAATTGTAAAAATTAAATTTTTAATACCCCATTCTTGTAATTTAAGGTTAATAGCATCTTCTAAAACAACTCCAAATTAACTTAATTATTTCTCTTACTTAGTCAAATTATAAAAAATTATATAATGAATGTATTACCACACAGTTGAAGAATTAAATAAACAAATAATTCCCCAGGTTCAATATTTGCAATCTGCAGGAACACCAATTGCTAAAGATGGTGGTGGAAAAGTATCCACGTATTTTTTCCCATCTATGATTTTTCTTGAAAGCAGAGGCGAGAGAAATGAAGAGAGAATATTTGTCAATGTTAAAGATATCTCTAAAATATTTGGAATGAAAGATTTTGCAGAAGTTACAATTTTTAATAAAGATAGAGGTTATACTTCACCAGAACACTATAAAACTTTTGTTATTGATAGTCTAATCAATGATGATTTGGCGGATAACAGAAAAAATGGTCCAAACTTCTTTAGAAGTCAAAAACTGAATTTATTTAATTAGAATGTGGCATTATTTCAACCATCAACTTTTCAAATTGTTTTTCTAGTTGTGACATACCTTCACCTATTTTAGCGAGTTCTCTCTCGTCTTGTACCAATTCCATTATAGTCAGTTGTAAATACTGAAGGCTGCACAGATAATTAAAAACGGGAAACAACAGATTTTCTGGCACCTTATTTATATCAAAACAAAGTGCTGCGGGGTTGTCATCGCCTTTCATTATAGCCGTCATGCTACAAGGAGGTATTAGTTTATTGCTCACAGACATTTATTATATGTATTATCTAATTAAAAAAATAATTTTTGTCGAAAACAGCAAAACCTCGGCGCCGAGGAACCCTGTGGGGTCTTTTGTTTGTATCATTTCTTCGTCGTCCTTGTTCTTCTGCCCCACAGGGTTTTTTTCCTCTTTGTTACCACGTCTCGTCCCATACTTCTTAGCAGATGAGGGAGAGCGGATCAGTGCGGACGTCTCATGACGTCACTCAAAACTCCACGACAAAAACTTTACTCAGTTTTTTCTTCAGAAAGGTGGCCAGTCTTCCTGACCGAACGTGCTGAGCTACCGCGCCGGCGAAACAAACGCATTCGAGTAAGCTATTAGTCTTACTCTCTCTCTCCCCCCTCTCTCTCTCAGCATTACGCTTCATCTGACTTACCGTATATTTTTACTTACATTACGTAGTGTAACATACACAACAACACCCAAAAACAACAATTTATTAGCGGAAAATTTACGTTTAAGTGAATAATGTACATTTAAGTTAAAATATTACGCTAGAGCAGCGCTGTTGTGATTAATGCAGGCACTCATGACATCGGCGGACCGACCTTCACCGTTGGCCTCCCAGCTGGCTATCGCAGTCGGAGCAGCCTTGGCCGTGAAGATGTCGCAAGAGGCGAGACACGTCATTTCATTCTAGCGTAAATGAAAAGAGCAAACCTTTCTTTAAGATTCTTTAAGACCATCAATACAACTTCCAAGACTTCTTTTGCAGTTAAAAGTGAACCATTTTTTCTGTTATCCATCAACTCATCATTGATTATTTATTTTCTTTTTAAAATCATTTTTTTTATTTCCATTCAAATAAATGAACAAAATAATTATATTATCAATATTATCATTTGTATCTGCTCACGATGAAGCAGCAGTAAAATATTTGCACAGCTTTGGGTACTTCATGAGTATCAAGAAGATCAACTTTCTCAACTGAGTGAAGAAGCGTACAAAGATGCACTTACGTTATTCCAACAGAAATATCATCTCGTGGCTAATGGTGAGCTGACTGATGAAACTTTACAATTAATGAAGAACCCGAGGTGTGGCGTGGAAGATAACGTTTTAAGCTTTACTACACACATCTACAAGTGGAATAAGAAGAACATAAAATGGCATTACTATCTCGCAACTAGAAAAATGTTACAGGTGGCACAATCTGCATTTAAAATGTGGCAAGAACACACAGATCTTACTTTTGAGAACAGCAACCAAAGTCCTGATATTATCATTTCGACTAAGAGGGGAGCACACCGACGTCAAAACTCAGCCCTACAGTTCTGTCAACGAAGTTTTGATGGTAGAGGAAGCGTGCTAGCTCATGCAGATTTTCCTAATTTGTACAACGACCCCATTGAAATCCACGTTGATCAGGATGAATATTGGTACATGGAAATGGACGGTAACACACCTTGTTCACAGACAAACCTGTTTGTTGTTCTAGTTCACGAGATTGGTCACACGTTGGGTATGGCTCATTCAGATTTCTCTGAATCGGTGATGTACGCATTTTACAATAACACTATCCTGAGCCTATCTAAAGATGATATACGTGGTATTCAAAGTTTATATGGGAAACGTGCTTCTAGCGATACGGAACAGCGCCCTACTTCTACTCCGGCTTCACCCTCGCCTGAAGCAGTACCCAAAAAAGAGCCTGAACTGTGCACACTGAAGCAGTTTGGAAGTTCCGTAATTGTGAATGAGTTTCTATACATTTTTTATGGAACGTGGGTTTGGATGACTGCTCTTAATAGTAATGACGAGCTTTCAAAACCGCAACTAATCACAGACTGGTTAACGTTTCTACCTCAACAAATCGAAAATGTATCTGCTGTTTATCAGAGACCATCAGGTGAAGTCGTTCTTATCATTAATAACATGATATACATGTTTCAGATACCGAGTTTAACGTTACAACCTGGTTACCCAAAAAGAGTATCTGATATAGGGTTGTGACAAAATTCTGTTGTACATGGAGCACTTACTCTGTTAAACCTTAATTTTTATGACCATATATATTTTGCAGAAATCGATGAATGTAGCTTGAAAGCGAAAGCTTATGGTGTGATTAGTAAAAGCTTCCCAGGAGTACCTTCAGCCTTTGATTCTGTTTTTAGATACATAAACGGTTTGCTGTACTTCTTCAAGGATGGTATATTATATGAATACAATGAATTCTCAAACGTACTAGTAAGAGCAGGTAAATTCGATCTCTCTTTATTTGGCATAAACTGTTCCAAGAAGTCATCTTCTTTTACGGCACTAGTGAAGAGTTTAAAAGATACTGTGACTCAGCTAGAAACATTAAAACCCTAACGAGATTTTTTTTTAAAATATTGCAGTAACTAAATGGAACGAAATCAACTGCTATTGAAACTTAACAGCGGCAACAAAACGTTTACAAAGCTGAATGAGTTAGGAAAGGGACACACTTATACCATTACAAATGCTGAGAACATAAGTACAAAATATGGCCAAAAGATTTTTCTACAACTCGACAGTGAATACAAGATTATATTACCCGATAGATACATCAAATTATTAAGCTGGGATGATTGAAATACTTTGGTTGGATTAAAGATGTTATACAATGGTACCAAAGAAACAAACAAAGACAACAAGATACACGATATTGAGTTCTTTTAAATTGATTTTAATGGTTTTTTACCCTTAAAATCTCCAATGTATCAACGTCAACGTTCCAACGTCAACGTCCAAACGTCCCAACGTCAACGTCCCAACGTCAATGTCCCAACGAATAATTTTATTATTTTTCCTTAAATAAATGTTTGCAAAATATGATGAAAAGCTTGTTAAGCAAGCAAAAAGGAACAGAAAGAAATTTGAACAAATCAAAGACCAATTTAAAGAATGGAAAATTAAGCCTATAACTGAATACGAAAAATACAAAAAAGAAGACCAACCAGTTATCGATAAATTAGATGCAATAGGGAAAGACGTAATTGATGCTATAGAAAAAAATCGTGAGATTGAAAAGCAGCTACTACCTTACAATGGGGGGTTTGACGATATGTTCCCTATACCACCTACTCCTGAGGTAACATCGTTTGAGAGAAGCTTATTTGTTGATGACGACATCACACCAAAGACACGTAAGAGGTTGGAGCCTATGTTGGAACAAATTGAAGACGAGGAACGGCAGAAGATAAAGGCTGTTTCAGACTACTGAACAACTTACCTGGGCCCAAAAGTTTCAAAATACTTAGGCGCTCTAGGTGACACAATTTTTGGTCTCCGTTTTGACAATGGAAGGCATTACATGGGTGACTCCGAAGTAACATTCAACAACGATAATATTATGGTGAAGGGTAACTCCTTGAAAGCCACCAATGGGTTTATGAAGCTCCTCACTCAGAAAACCGTATCAACTGAAGAGTACACATCTGATGACCTTGATACCTATACAACTATGCTGAAGCTTACCAATGCGATATATCAGAACAATGATCCAAAGGGGAATAAACCCAAGTCAAGCAGTAGCGAAAAATACAACAACATCATTAAACCAATATGGCAGTCACTCAAGAAAGAACGTGGTAACTCGCCAAACACAAAGGGTGGTATGGGTTTTGTAAAGAGGTATACAGACAAACCAGTCGAGTACGTGTGGATGAATGACGTCAGAGATTTAATTGATCGGTTAATGGTTATTCATGGTGAAGAGAATGCGGGAAATAATAACTTCCACAATGAGAAGATTGGAATAACCAAGATGCTTACGAGTAAATTTAATGACTTCATAGTAAATAATCCAAAGGGGATACCTTACCTAATTAGATTTCTAAACAATCTCCCTCATACATTCTGGAAGGCAAAAAATTATGGAAAGGGTTTAGTGAACACGTTAATTAATAATCTTCCTGTTGAAATGCATTTACCTGGATACAATTACTGTGGCCCTGGTACCAAACTAGAAGAAAGATTAGCTAGAGGTGATGCAGGAGTTAATCCTCTAGATGAAGCGTGTAAAAGGCATGATATTGCCTACAGAGACCATAAAGATTTGGGGCCGCAAAGGAAAGGATGTTCAGCAAAGATGCTTCCCTAGGAGAAAGATTAGCTTCAACAGCTGTAGCTGGAATAATGTTTGGAAAAAGGAAGCTAGGTCTAGGCTTAGATGATAATGGATGGGTATTGTGAATGTGAATGAAGAGGTGTAATTTTAATGGGTTACAACCCATTAAAATTTAATATGAATGTAGCACTAAAATATTTAATTTATTTGAGATAATAAATGAAAGGATTTAGTATTGACTACAACATTCCCTCCAGTGGGAATCCGAGAGCGAAATCTATTAAAATAAAACTGTCCTATGACGACCTGAAAAATCATGGCTTTCTAGATGCTTATCTTACAGAGACTCAAATGAAACAGAAAGCTAATAAACTTAAAAAAGGTGGTAGCTTATTGATAACATTTTCTATACCTGTTGTGAAGAAGATACTCGAGTACCTAAACTTTAAGAGATTCAAAGCAGGTTCTGGATTGAATAAGCATGAAGGTGGATTTCCACCACTGATACTTGCAGCGTTGGGAGCAATCGGGTCCTTAGCTGGTGGTGCTGCGGCAATAACAAGTGCTGTGCACAAGAAGCAAAAGGAAGACGCAGAGTTAGCGGAGCAAAAGAGGCATAATCTTGAAATGGAAAAGAAAGCGGGATATGGTATTTTTTTAAAGAAAAAAGTCGAAAAAAAGTCGAAAGAATTGTGCAAAAATATGATCACCCGTTGAGCAACTATGATATCGAGAGGTTAGCAAAGTCTTTAAAAATCAAAAATTTTAGAGGTGTATTCATGGCCGACGAGTTACCGTTAGAACCTAAAGAAGTAGAATCAGGGGTAGTTAACATGGATACATCTGATCACGTAGGTACTCACTTGATATGCTACTTCAAGAAGGGTGATGAAAAACGTTTTTGACTCATTCGGTGGCAGTATACCACAAACTTTAGTGAAATACCTTGGTCCTGACAATCTGTTTCACAACTCAGAAAGAATTCAGAATTTCGATCAGTTTATATGTGGCCACTTATGTGTGATGGTACTGAAGCTATTTAAAGATGGATGGAGTTTTATTAAAATTCTTGATACAATAAATGGATATTTTTGGAAATAAGGTAAAGAAGGGTATTGAATAACTAGACGAAGTCAGAGAAGTTATAAACGGTCTAGAATCTAGTATCAGTAAACTTAATATTAAGAAGTATTTCTCATTTTCAAAGAACTGGGTATCATTGAAAGGAAGGCGCATTGTAAACGTAGCAGATGCCATAGGTGGATATGATGCAGTCACTAAAAGCCAGCTCGATGCTGTTAATGATGTTGCTAATGCCAAATACACAAGTATACTAACAACCCTTAATAATTATGTAAGTAAAACCAACCTCAACCATTATTACAGTAAAAAGGACCTAGAAAAACTTTTCTCAGATTATTATACAAAAGGTGATTTATCTCAATACATCAACAAAACTGAACAAGGCCTGAACAAAATATGTGATAAACAAACAGTTCAATTCACTTTTATGACTGGATTAGAACAACAAACGTACACCTTCGAGTATGATTTTGTACTGAAAAAAGTTATTGTCATTGGAAATGATATAAACAAAGATTTAACATTTAATGATTTTGATGTTGCAGTAAGTATGTATGACAAACTACACGTAATTGAGAATAAGCATAACCCAATATTAATTCATAAAGGAAATTTCCTAACCGTAAGACTAAAAGAGTCGGCGAAGACAGTCCCTGTGGACGTAAAACTCTTACTATTTGGCGAACTAGCATCAGTTAAAGATGCTACTGATGAGGACTTAGAATCTTGATCTTTAATTTCAGAACAAATAAATGATGGATGACAAACACATTTGGTGTCTAAGCTGCAAAAAAGTTATTACTACACTTCATCCCAAGAGAGTTGTAACGAAAAACGGTCGTCACAGGATTGAGGGCTATTGTGGGGTGTGTAATACCAAGAAAAGTAAGTTTATAAAAATAAAGTAATGTCTCCGACAAGTAAAAGTATTCGTGAAGAAATTATACATGAGCTTCACAAACCACTGAGAAAGAATTTTCCAAGAAAACCTGTTACATCCTACGGTATAGATGATTTGTGGCAAGCTGACTTGGTTGAGATGGATTCTGGTCACCTTAAAGGTATATCAAAATTCAACAACGGTATGAAGTATTTACTGACTGTAATAGACGTATTTTCAAAGTATGCTTGGGCTATTCCTGTTAAAGATAAATCAGGTGAAAGTATTACCAGCGCTTTTAAAGGTATACTACAAGAAAGGAAGCCAAAACACTTACATACAGATAATGGCAAAGAATTCTACAATAAACACATTAAAGAGCTCATGAAGATTGAAGGTGTAAATCATTACTCTACGTTTACAGAACTTAAGGCTTCAGTAGTTGAAAGGTTCAATAGGACTTTAAAGGAAAGAATGTGGAAACAATTTGCTCTTCAGGGCAATCATAAGTGGGTTGACTTACTACCTAAACTGGTATATGACTACAACAACAGAAAACATAGGACAATAGGGATGAAACCAGTGGATGTAAACGAAAAGAATGCAAAAAATGTGGTGAAGGCCGCTTTTACAGCGGAACTCAAAGCAGATGCACCCAAGTTCAAGATAGGTGATAAAGTTAGGTTCAGTAAATTGAAAGGCTTGTTCGAGAAAGGCTATACTGCTAATAGGTCGATAGAAATATTTGAAGTGAGTCAGATCAGTAATACAAGTCCGACTACATACAAGTTAAAAGATACAAGTGAAAAAGAAATTAAAGGAAGTTTTTACGAACAGGAGTTACAAAAGACAAAGTACCCAGATGTGTATCTTGTAGAAAAAGTTTTAAGAAAAAAGGGTGACAAAGTATTTGTTAAGTGGCTAGGTTTTGATAGCTCACACAATAGTTGGGTAAACAGAAAAAATGTGGTATTTTAATGGTTAAAAAACCATTAAAATCTGATAAAAGTTTTAATTTTATTACGGTACCTACCGTCATACAGCTTTCGAGTCATGTCAACAGTTATGAATCCAAAGTCCTCGTTCCACACCTTACTGCAAAGCTCTTTAAAGCCATTCCATTTAAAGTCTCCACCTACAAATTCGTCGTAGATGTGCTTCAAATTAATGTCATCTTGTCTAATTATGTTCAAAAAGTTAAGGTTGTCTCTCACCAACTGCTTGGGTATTTTAGAATACGTTTGCGCTAAGTAGAAACAGTCAATGTTCTTATGTCTTCCTCTGGTAAAGTATTCTCTTACAATAACTTGATTTTCTGATATAAAGTCGTCAAACACCACAACAGAGCGGTCTTCACACTCATCTAATGGTATAATGTCATCACAGTTACTAACAAATGTAGCTACCTTCTCGTTGTGTTCACTTTCAATTCTTTCACATTTTTCCATAAGATGTTTGTACTTAAACTGTTCTAAGCTTTTCGAGTAGATGTACAAGTGTTTAATGGTGTTCCAGTTAAGCCATCCAGGGCACAGAAGGTAATTATCAACCATTAAAGTTGTTTTACCACATCCACTTGGTCCAACGATAGCGCAACAAATTCAACTAGGTAATAACTTCCCATGTCTGCTTTTGATTCGTTTTTCTCGAATTCTGATCTTTGGATCCCAATCAGTCATTTTACTTTTTTATTTACTACTTATTACTTAATTAATAAATGAATAGAATTTTTGAAATTAGTGGTACATCCTCAAACTTAAAAAAGAGGCTAAATGTACCAATAAGAAACATGTATACAAAGGTTGGTTTGGTCGGATTTTATTCAACATTCTTAACTCCAAATGTCACAAAGGATAATAACAAATTACACTATGAGAAAGATGGTGTGGTTAATACTTTAAATATTCCATCAGGGCAGTACAGTCTAGACAATTTAGAGAGGTGTATTCAGAGCCAGGAACCTTTCAATGCTGGTAATATAAAGATTAAGGCTAACGAAATCCTAAATAGAGTTGAGATAGAAAGCTTAGACTTTAAGCTGTATTTTAATAAGGAATGTAGTATTGGGAGGATGCTAGGTTTTAGAGACGAAATTGTGGAACCTGCAACAAAAGTTGTAGCAAATGAGCTACCGAAAATAATCCCTTATGAAAAAATTAAAGTGCATTTTAACTTAGCTGATCGTATGTTTGTAAGGATTCTGACCACTTTCATCGAGAGACAAATATTATTGCTTGTTTTAAACCCAAGTTGGAAATGTGTGGTCACTTACAGTTTGGCAGTCCAATTATATACGAACCATGTTATCCATTATTTTTCCCTGTGCACGATAAAGTTCAAAACCTGGAAATAAGTGTAACGGATGAAAATGATGCTGCGATAGATTTTGGAGGAGCGTCGGTAACAGTTCTTTTAGAAATGTTTTAATTAAAATCTGGCAGTAAATAAAATGAATAAAATAGAAAGTTATCAGTGGCAGTCTTTTCCAGTAAATGAGAAGACTAGAAATAATTTAAACCTACCGAACAAAGATGTAGAAATAGACATCAAACTTGGTGATGGTTGGTTTGACAACAATGCTTACTTCTATATGACCTATAATGTTACTCACGCAAATGGATCAGTTTACACTTCTTACGAAGGTAAATCGAATGTTAAACTCGTTGACAACTTTCAGACACAGTTATGGAGTGCAGTAATTGTTAAGAAAAGAGGTCACATAATCTACAGATTAGAGCATCCAAGCATTTCGTCGACGGTTTTATACCACCTTACTTCTTCTCTCGACGATGACATTAGATTCGAGGGTAATTTCATTAACAATGGTAAGTTACGAAAAAAAGGAAAACGAGGTGTTGTATCCGTTAAAAATGTTGGGTGGATTTTTTATGGATTACAAAGAAATCATGTGGGAAGGTGACTTAACAGTAACATTTGTGGGAAGCGCAAATGCTGGCGATGCCTTGTTCAGATGGTTTTCAAAAAATAATAGTGGTGCAGATAATGAAGGCTCTCGACCTGAGTTGGGTAAAGTAACCATTACAAATATGGAGATTCGAGTACCCATTGTTAAGTATGAGCCTAATTATGAACTAGAGCTAAGAGAAAAGATGCTAAAGGACCCTAAGATTCCGATTTCATTTTTTGATCTTCAGACACAGGAAATAGCAGGAATTAGTGGTAAGAGAAACTTTGAGCTAGATATAACGAATTACTACAACTCTATGGAGTTTGACATGCCTTATTTTGTATTTGTGGAGTTTCAGACCAACAGGAAAGGAAACCAAGATGCAGACTCATCAGTGTATGATCAGGTGCATCTCCAAAACATTTGTCTAAAGAATGGTAGAAATGAGATATTTCCTGAAGAACTGTGGAACATTGATCCTTCTGGTACTTGTTTGAAGGCATACAATGCATTTGCAGACTTTAAGAGAATAACTGAATTGAAAGATGACCATAAAATTAGTGCATACAGTTTCATTAACTCGTACCCTATTTACGTAATCAGTATGAGTAGGAGAAAGAATGTTGTCACTGCACAAAAAACTGCCATGAAATTGTCAGCTACTTTTAATTCACCAATTCCTGACAACACTTTAGCATACATAATTATGTATGGTAAAAGAAACTTGACTTATGATCTTAAGCATGGAATAATTACTGAGAACTTTTAATTAAGCATAGCTTAATTACTGAGAAGTTTTAATTTTAATTGTTTCTTGAACCATTAAAACTTGATGCGGTTAGGTGTTTCTCCACAGAGTTGGAGTTTTACAAAAATTTAGAATAGATTTTTTAATATAAATTAAAATAAATAATAAATATGGAGCCCTTGCATAATAGTAGTATTGATCTAGTATGCCGTGGCCAAGAAGCCCTACGGGAATTAGAATTTAAGATCTTAGAGTGTGTTTATAGTGATTTATGACCACGATGTCGTTTAAAAGACTTTGATGAATTAGAAAGTCAAGTGGAGAAGTTGATACAAAAGATGGATAAAATTATGACTAAAAATGAAAAACTTGTGATTAAAAGTAGATATCAAAAAATGTTACTACAAGAGAAAGATGTTCATACAACGGCGTTAAACAGAACAATTGATGGTTACACCCAAAGAGAAAAAGAATGGAAAAGTAAAGAACGAGAATTGTAATGGAGACAAAGAGAACAATACATGGGTAGGAGAGGTTTGTAGTAGTTGTAAAAGATGCTGGTCTACCGGTATTCTATGAAATTATTTTTAAGGTTAATTAGGACTTTAAAAGTAAATATAAGTTAAGGTTGATTTTAACTATAAAATAAGGATGTGTGAAATAATGTCAAAAATTATTTTGAAATAATATTATGGTTGATGTTAACCATAAAATATATCTAGACTGATAATTAAGTTAATGGTACCCTTGTACCATAAGATAAATAATTGTATTAAGGTTGACTTGGAGCGTATCCTACAGGTAAGTAAAATAATTTTTAAGGTTAATAGGAGCCTAGAAGATGGTTGGTTTGGTGTAGGAATAAGTTTTGAAAAAATCTTCGATTACATTTTAAGGTTAAGATTAACCATTATTTGTACCACTTTTTAATTCACATTTGTGAAATTATTTATTTAAATAAAATGGATGGTTCCACCATAATTTTTAATACTTTTTAAATCTTGTTTAAGATTAAGATTAGCCACATTCTTTCTCAACATTTTTGAATGTTTTTTATGATGACTTTGAACAATATTTTTTAATAAAATCTTATAACGTTTTTTAAGTTTAGTTTTAACCTTAAAATAGGTTAACTTTTTAAGATTGGGTGAACCATAAAATAGGTTCATTATTTTCGATTACGTTTTATGGCTAGTTTTAACCTTAAACAGGATATACTTTTGGAAACCTCATTGGGGAGAGTGTGGTTGGTTTGAACCATAACTGTTGATTGTGTTGTATGGTTGTGTTAACCTTAGTTTTGAAAACCCCATTGGTGTTTGTGTGGCTGGTTTTAACCACAAACAAGGTAAAAAATAAAATGAATTTAAGGTGAACTTGAACAATAAAAAAAATTGAGAATTGATTTTTAAGGTTAAATAGGACCTTAAAAGTTAAATAGAGTTATGGTCGAATTTAACCCTGGAAGAGGGGGTGGTCCCTACGTACCCACCTACTACTAATGTCCTATCTGATCTCTACATTCCTTACTCTGTCCACTCTTTCTTTTACCTTAAATGCACTGAGAAAGTTAATTCCCCCTGCTTGCAGTCTCCTCCAGTCCCTTTCTGTCATTGTTCATAATTCTTTACCATTGATGACAAAACGGAAGTAATAATCCTTATACAAAAGGAGTTCTGGTTTTTCTGAATCTTCCTTATTCCAAATCAGGTGTTTTATTGTTTAGTGGAAATTATCTTCCTTCTGTAACCTCCTATTAATTTCGTTGGTTAGTCTTCCATCACTAGATTTTTCACTCCCCAAATAAGTGAAACTCTCTACCACGTTAGTTGGTTTGTTTGGGGGGATTATAGGGACCAGACTGCTATAGTCATCGGTCCCTTTTTCCAAAAAACTAAAACCACCCAAAGAGAATACAAAAACAAACAACAGGAAAGATGGCAGACGACACAGGAGAAGAAATTCTAAGACAGAGATCAGACGAAACAAATTAAAATCATACAGACTGTGAAGGTGGTTAGCCGACCATAGAGATAAAAAAGGAAAAGCCAACCACCGAGATCACATTAAAAACTCAGGCAAGAATCAACACAAAACAATAAAATAAAACATAAACACTCAGATTAAATGATAAAAAACCCCTGCCCGAATAAAATGTAAAACTAAGCTAGCCATAGGAGGGTCATCAATTAAAACGGCAGGGAGCGTATCAGGCAGCGGTGGTGGTGGTTGTTGGGATGTTTAAGGGGGACTAAACAGCTAACGTCATCAGTCCCCCATTCCAAAAACAGGCGAAGCAAAATTTATGGAACAAGTAAAACCCCAAGGGGGGAGGAGACACCCCTCCCCCCAGTCACTGAAAGAACACCAATGTGGCAGCGAACACTAGAGACAAGAAGAGTACAGACGAACACCGGACAGAAAGAAACGGAAGAAAAGAAGAGGGCCGGAGACTGGCTGACTGACCATGGGAACAAAAATTGGGAAAAAGTCAACCATCCGAATACACACATTAAAATCTGCAACCAATGAGAGACTCGAGGACAAGATACACAGAAAGGGAAATGGGCAGGTCCCCCCTAAATGGAACCATAAAAAGGAGTACCACGGCGAAAATTTAAAACGTCGTCAGCCATGGAGGCATCGTCACATAAAACCAAAGGCAACGTGCCCGGGAGATTAAAAGTCTGCCGGAGGGCGCGTAGGCGGGGACACTCCAACAAAATGTGGGTGACTGTCAATCGGGACCCACACTGACACAGGGGGGGGGATCCTCCTGACGCAAAAGATGTCCATGCGTCAGGTAGGTATGGCCGATGCGGAGCCGACACAGAATAACAGAGTACCAGCGAGAAGCCCGCAGGGAGGACCGCTACACATCAGTCGTCTCCTTAACAGCCCGCAGTATATTCGGCGAAGTCAGGCTACGCCACTCGTCGTGCCACATCTGAAGCACCTTACGGCGCAAAGCCAGCTGCAGTTCACGAGCCGGGAGGCCGATCTCCAAAGGGGGGTGTCGATCGCCTCTTAGGCCAGCCTGTCAACACGTTCATTCCCTGGGATGCCAACGTGATCTGGTGTCCAAACAAAGATCACCGAACGACCAGAGCGGGTAATGGCAAAAACTGACTCCTGAATAAAGGATACCAGAGGAGAAGAGGTATAGCAGCGGTCGATAGCCTGGAGGCTGCTCAGGGAGTCATTGCAGATGACAATGGACGTACCTGAGCAGGAACGCATATGCTCAAGAGCGCGCAATATGGCCACCAGGTTGGTTGGTTGGTTTGTGGGGGTTAAAGGGACCAGACTACTTAGGTCATCGGTCCCTTGTTCCACGACCATAATAATACACGAAGAAAAGTCCAACAAGCAATAAACACATAACGGAGACCACAAGGGACGACACAGTACAAGAAAGACATAGACGAAGACCAGAGAAAAGAGATTAAAAGACACACAGAGTGCGACGGTCATTGGCCGACCATGAAAATAAAACTGGAAAGGCCAACAACCAAGGGACACATTAAAACACCACAAACTAAAACCCCAGGCCAAAAGCCACAGTCGACACTAAAAAAATAAAAAGGGACTCTCATATTGAATGATAAAAACCCCCTGCTCGAATAAAACGGAGAACTAAGTCAGCCAAAGTAGAGTCATCGGTTAAAAGAGCAGGGAGTGTATCAGGCAGCGCGAACGTCTGCCTGAGGGCAGTTAAAAGTGGGCAGTCTAGTAAGATGTGTACCACGGTCAGGGCCAATCCGCAGCGACAGAGAGGCGGGTCGTCACGGCACAAGAGATACGCGTGCATGAGCCGGGTATGTCCTATGCGGAGCCGGCAGAGGACGACAGCGTCCTTGCGAGACCCCCGCATGGAGAAGCGCCACACACTGGTTGTCTCCTTGACTGCCCGAAGTTTGTTGGGAGAGGGCAGGGTGCGCCACTCATCACGCCAAGCAGCAAGGACCTTCTGCCGCAATACGGATCGGACGTCACTCTCTAAAAGACCGATCTCCATGGCCGGGGAACTGACCGCCTGTTTCGCCAGTTCGTCAACCCGCTCGTTACCCGGGATGCCGACGTGACCCGGGGACCAAACAAAGGTGACAGAGCGGCCGCAACGGACGAGAGTATGGAGGGACTCCTGGATGGCCATCACCAGACGGGAACGAGGGAAACACTGGTCAAGAGCTCGTAAACCGCTCAGGGAGTCACTACAGATGACAAAGGACTCACCTGAGCGGGAGCGGAGAAACTCTAGGGCACGATAGATGGCAACCAACTCGGCAGTGTATACACTGGAGCCAGCTGCCAATGACCATTGCTCACAATAATCCCGTAGAGTGAGAGCGTAACCAGTGTGACCAGAGACCACCGAACCGTCGGTGTAGGCCACCGCCGCGTTCGGAAACTCGGCCAGGATGGAAAGAAAGCGGCGGCGGAGGGCCTCCGGAGGCACTGAGACCTTCGGACCCTGTGCCAAGTCGAGCCGAAGGCACGGTCGGGGCACACTCCACGGGGGTAGACGGAGATTGGCCCGGAAAACAGGTGGCAGAGGAAAAAAGTCAAGGCCACGGAGAAGGTACCGGAGACGAACCGCAATGGGACACCCTGACCGGGGTCGCCTGTCTGGAACATGGACGATCGAGCGCGGGAACAGGAGACGGTAGTGTGGATGCCCTGGCATGCTATAAACGTGCGCGGCATAGGCGGCCAGAAGGCGGTCACGCCGGAACCGCAATGGAGGGACACCAGCCTCCACAAGTATGCTGTCGACGGGGCTTGTCCGGAACGCTCCCGTGGCGAGGCGGATCCCGCAGTGGTGTATGGGATCCAGCAATCGCAATGCTGAAGGCGAGGCAGAACCGTACGCCACACACCCATAATCAAGGCGGGACTGGATCAGCGCTTGATATAGGTGGAGGAGGGTGGACCGGTCGGCACCCCACCTGGTGTGGCTTAAGCAACGGAGAGCGTTTAAGTGCCGCCAGCATGTTTGCTTCAGCTGCCTAATATGGGGCAGCCAAGTCAACCGGGTATCGAACACCAGTCCCAAGAACCGATGCGTCGCGACCACAGCAAGAGGTTCACCGTCAAGGTAAAGGCGCGGCTCAGGGTGAACCGTGCGACGCCGGCAGAAATGCATAACGCAGGTCTTCGCGGCCGAAAACTGGAAGCCGTGCGCTACAGCCCATGACTGCGCCTTGCGGATGGCACCTTGCAGCTGCCGTTCAGCAGCGGCGATGCCACTGGAGCTGTAATATAGGCAGAAGTCGTCCGCATATAAAGAAGCCGCGACGGACGACCCCACCGTGTCAACGAGCCCATTGATGGCAATTAAAAACAGGGACACACTGAGGACAGACCCCTGTGGGACCCCGTTCTCCTGGACCCGGGAGGAACTATGCGACGCAGCTACTTGCACGCGGAAGGAACGATACGAAAGAAAATTCTGAATAAAAATCGGGAGCGGGCCCCTAAGGCCCCACCCATGAAGTGTGGCCAGGATGTGATGGCGCCAAGTCGTATCGTATGCCTTCCGCATGTCGAAGAAGACGGCAACCAGATGTTGGCTGCTCGCAAAGGCTGTACGGATGGCAGACTCCAGGGAGACCAGATTATCGACGGCAGAGCGGCCTTTACGGAACCCACTCTGAGACGGAGCCAGAAGGCCCCGAGACTCGAGGAGCCAACTCAACCTCCGGCTCACCATACGTTCCAGCAACTTGCAAGGAACGTTGGTGAGGCTTATGGGGCGATAGCTGTCCACCTCCAGCGGGTTCTTGCCAGGTTTCAATACGGGGAGGACTATGCTTTCCCGCCATTGAGACGGGAAAACACCCTCGACCCAGACGCGATTGAAAAGATCTAGGAGGCGTCGCTGGCAAGGCACTGAGAGGTGTTTCAGCATCTGGCTGTGAATGCGATCTGGTCCAGGAGCCGTATCAGGGCAAGCAGAAAGTGCGCTCTGGAATTCCCATTCGCTGAAAGGAGCATTGTACGACTCCGCGTGGCGCGTGTGAAAGGAAAGCCTCCGACTTTCCAACCGCTCTTTCCGGGAGCGGAAGGCCAACGGGTAGTTCGTTGATGCGGAACACTGAGCAAAATGCTCTGCTAACCGGTCCGCAATCGTGTCGGAGTCGGTGCACACTGCTCCATTCAGCGAAAGCCCAGGGACAGAGACAGGTGGCCGATAGCCTTGGAGTCGCCGAATCTTGGCCCAAACCTGCGATGCAGAGGTACGGACGCCAATGGTGGAAACATAACGTTCCCAGCACTCCTGCTTCCGTTGGCGAATAAGGCGTCGGGCTCGGGCGCGGAACTGTTTAAAAGCAATGAGGGTCTCCAACGACGGGTGCCGCTTATGGCGCTGAAGAGCCCGCCGGCGATCTCGAATCGCCTCTGCGATCTCGGGCGACCACCACGGCACAGTCCTCCGCCGAGGTGACCCGGATGTACAGGGAATCGCAGATGCCGCCGCAGAAACGATGCTGGTGGTGACCGACTGAACCACCGCATCAATCGGATCAGTGGAAGGAGGTGCGATCACTGCGACAGATGTAAACAAGTCCCAATCAGCCTTATTCAGAGCCCATCTGGAGGGGCGTTCAGAAGAGTGACGCTGTGGCAGTGACAGAAAGATGGGGAAATGGTCACTACCACATAAGTCGTCATGGACCCTCCAGTGGATGGATGGTGAAAGTCCGGGGCTGCAAATAGAAAGGTCAATGGCCGAAAACGAGCCATGGACCGCACTAAAGTGGGTCGCCTCTCCCGTGTTTAAAAGGCAGAGGTCAAGCTGTGACAGAAGAGTCTCGACATCTCTGCCCCGGCCAGTAATCGCGGCGCTACCCCACAAGGGGTTATGGGCGTTAAAGTCGCCCAGCAACACAAAGGGAGGCGGCAGTTGTCCTATCAATGCAGCCAACACATGACGAGAGACATCACCATCCGGCGGAAGGTACAAACTGCAGACAGTAATAGGCTGAGGCGTCCACATCCTTACAGCGACAGCCTCTAAGGGTGTATGAAGAGGCACACACTCGCTGTAGATAGAGTTAAGGACGTAGACGCAGACTCCACCAGACACCCTCTTATAAGCTGCCCGGTTCTTATAATAACCCCGATACCCTCGTAGGGCAGGGGTCCGCATTGCCAGGAACCACGTTTCCTGGAGGGCAATGCAGAAGAAGAAAGGGTGATTGCTGACGAGTTGGCGGAGCTCAGCAAGGTGGTGGAAAAAACCGCTGCAGTTCCACTGGAGAATCACTTTGTCCATGGGCGAAATAGGCGTGAAGGGACCGAGGAGGCAGATCACGTCACTGGGTCACCTGCTGTCACCAATCGAGGACCAGTACAATCGGCGTCCTTGGCGTCTGAGGGTATGGCGAGATCCAGGTCCTCAGCGGACGCCAGGATCTCCACCTCATCCTCAGACGCAGAGCCTGTATGGAGCGGTGGGGTGGATGCCACCGCGCGTTCCTTGGCCTTAGAGGCCTTCTTCTTCTTCGTCTTCTCTCTCTGCTCCTTGGGCTTTACTGGCTGGGAGGGCTCCACCGAGTCAGTCTCCGGGACGGAGGAGGAGCGGGAAGCCCTGCGACCAGCCGCTGGCCTGCTTTTCAGCCATTGGCTGACGTCACCCTTCCCAGAGGTGGAAACCTGGGAAGGGAGGGACCCGAGGGATCCCTTGCGAGAGAGAGTCGCCGAAGAAGTCGGACGCTTCTCCGGCTTAGAGTTGGGGACTTGTGTCCCCGATGGTTGGGGGGTCATTGCTCCTGAGGTAGGTGGTGCAGGAGCAACAGATGGGGAAGTGCCCCCCACCATCAAGGGGGCAGGTGTAGTATTCCGGCTCAGAGTGTTCAGTGGAATCGGTGCAGCAGATGACAAAACTACTGTTATGGCAGCGGTGGCATAGGAGCTGGTCAGAGCCACAGGATGTAGCCTCTCGTATTTCTGCTTAGCCTCAGTATAGGTCATGCGGTCCAGGGCCTTATATTCCATGATCCTTCGTTCTTTCAGTAGAACCTTGCAGTCTGGCGAGCAAGGGGAATGGTGTTCGCCGCAGTTCACACAGATGGGAGGCGGCGCACATGCAGTATTAGGATGTGAAGGGCGTCCACAATCTCTGCATGTCATGCTGGAAGTACACCGAGATGACATGTGGCCGAACTTCCAGCATTTGAAACACCTCATCGGGGGAGGGATATAGGGCTTCACATCACATCGGTAGACCATCACCTTGACCTTTTCGGGTAGGACGTCACCCTCGAAGGCCAAGATGAAGGCAACGGTGGCTACCTGATTATCCCTCGGACCCCGATGGACGCGCCGGACGAAGTGAACACCCCGCCGTTCTAAATTGGCGCGTAGCTCGTCGTCTGACTGCAAGAGTAGGTCCCTATGGAAGATAATGCCCTGGACCATGTTGAGACTCTTATGGGGTGTGATCGTGACGGAAACATCCCCCAACTTGTCACAAGCGAGTAACCGCCGTGACTGTGCAGAGGATGCCGTTTTGATCAATACTGCCCCAGAGCGCATTTTGGACAAGCCCTCCACCTCCCCAAACTTGTCCTCCAAGTGCTCGACAAAAAACTGAGGCTTGGTCGCCATAAACGATTCCCCATCGACTCGTGTACAGACTAAATAGCGAGGTGAATAAGGTTCGCTGCCAACCGTAGCCTTTCGTTCCTCCCATGGTGTGGCCAGGGAGGGGAACGATCGTGGATCATATGCCTGAGCGTTGTATTGAGGCCGAGAACGCTTAGAGACTGCTGGCGGCTGGCCGCCAGCAAGAGATGATGTACCACGCTTCATCGCGGGTCATCCGCCCTGATGCCACCTACTCCGACCAAGGGCCCTCCCCACGGGCGCCACCCAGCCGCAGCAACGACCACCTGGCGGGATGGCCATTGCCAGGAGTCCCGATGCCCCAAGGAGACAGGCATCTACTCCTTGGCATACGCGGGGAGTTAACGGCGCAGGCATCAGTAGAGCGATCCCTGTGTAGTCAGGGGGCTACAACCGACAGGGTACATGGCGGCCCCACCACAACGGACTGGCTACCGTGCTGGATTTCAGGTGAAATGTAGCCCATGATCGTTATTGGCGCATAAAGCGACACAGCAGAGCAGACTGCAAAAACCGCACCCAAGAACAAAGCCACGCCCTAGAGATGGTGAGTGGGTGGGACAGCTATGCGACGACGACCAACCAAGCTAGAGATGGTAATGAGCGATGGACACATTGCACCTTGTAAGGCGCCCTTCCCCAATCAGCTCGCTCTTCGGAAGAATTTAGAAGATGGAGGTCAAACCCGGTAGGGGACCATCACATAAGGCCGAAACGTTTGAGACTCCTTTTAGTCGCCTCTTACGACAGGCAGGAATACCGTGGGCCTATTCTTACCCCCGAACCCACAGGGGGGGTCAATGGCTGAGAATGACTCTGTAGCAGGAGAGAAATGAGTCAGATTACCTTTGCTGAGGATGCATAACACTTGAGACGTTAGGAGGCTCTCCAAAATTCGAACTCGAGCGCAAAGAGAAGTGGAGACCCATAGGACATTATGGGCATTGAAAGCTCCCAGGAGGAGAAATGGGTGGGGGAGTTGGTCGATAAGATCTGTGAGAGCGTCTAAGGTCATTGCATCCAGAAAGGGTAAATAAAGGGAGCAAACGGTAAGCCGCCGAGGTGAATGAATTTCAACTGCAACTGCTTGCAGGTCAGTATCGAGGGGGAGCGCAGAGGAGTGGTGGTCATTATTGGCCCTTTCTCCAGTCAGGACATCTTTGCGATGTGACGTATAGACCTTAGTACAGGAGCATCAGATGGTTTTAAATGCATTTCCTGTAAACACAAACACAGGCGGCGTTGCCGTGCTAGGAGGTGCAGTTCCTCCACATGTGCCTGGAATCCATTCATGTTCCACTGTATAATGGGAGCCATCTATCAGGGTGGGAGTACCTTCATTCTCACTTTCTATCGGGGAGGAGAACCCACAACAGACGGAGGCTCAGTTTTGAGGCGAGATGAGTTCCCCAGTCTGACATCAACCTCCATCGCCTCTGAAGAGGAGTCGAGAGAGACGTCAGGGAGAATGACATCCACATCAGCAAACTGTAGAACGTCGGTCTCCTTTAGCGGGCGAGTCTTCACCCTTGTCTTTGGCTTCGATTTTCTGGCCTGAGGCGGCATTGGTGCCAAAACCTCAGAAGCAGTAGGGGGTGTAGCAGCGCTTGGAAGTGCACAAGACTGGACCCGGGAAGGGGCAGGAAGTTCCATGACGTCAGCCACCACGGCCTGGTCAGAAGGCCGGGGGGGAGCAGCAGGCTTCACAGGAACGGCAGCAGCACACGTACATTGACAAACGCAGGTGCTAGTGCTGACAGTAGCAACCACCGTTTGTGCAGTGGCATCGGATTTCCATTCTGGCTGTTTGAGAACGGAAGAAAAGGAAGCAGCGAACGTGGGCGGCTGCATGGACTTGTTAATTTTCTTCGACTCACCATACGAGAGACGTTTTGTTGTTTTAAGTTCCTGGATCTTCCGTTCCTCAAGGAAAAATCTGCAGTCCCTACTCCACACAGGGTGATCCCCAGAGCAGTTGACACACTTGGGAGGAGAGGAGCAACCAATTCCCTCATTGGCGGCTTTACCACAATTCCTACAAGGGGCTTCCCTCTACAGCGGAGAGTAGTGTGTCCAAAGTGTTGGCATTTAAAACACTGCATGGGGTTGGGGTAATAAGGTCGTACACTGAGACGAAGGAAACCGGCCTTCACATGCTCTGGCAATTTGGTGGTGTTAAATGTAAGGATAAACGAGTCAGTCTTTACAAGAGTACCATCCACCCGTTTCATAACGTGTTGCACGTCGACAATTCCTTCCTGGGACCATTCAGCCTTCATTTCATCTTGGGGAATGTCAAAAAGATCTCTGCAAGTAACAACACCCTTGCTGTAGTTCAACGTGTTGTGAAATTAAGTCTCTATCGCAAACTCCCCAAGAAATTGTGACTTCTGAAGGTTTTGGACTTGCTGGAAGCTAGATGTTTCAACCAACAAGGTGCCATTGCGCAAGCGCTTTACAGATTTTAGAGTGCCAGCAATACCTTCTAAGCCCTTCTGGATATAAAATGGTGAAACATTTGCGAAACTCCCATCTTTTCTTTTAATTACAAGAAACACATTCGGCGAAGCAATATGCATTCTGTTACGACTAACTGAATCAGTAGGACTGGCTACATGTGCCCTCTTGTTAGATTGGGTGTTAGAACCTACCAGCGGCCCACCCTCTCCGCTGGGAGGAGAAGAAGAAAATTTCGAGGGTTCCATCTCGGTCCCACGAGCAGCTAGGGAACTAGGAGTCCACCTAGACAGAGCCTCGCGTGCCTAGTTAAGCCTTATACAACTGAGGTGCGGCAGGTTACTCGGAGGATGCCCGCTAACGACTGTTCCACCTCAACAGCCATGCATCTCATCGGCGCGCAGCACACCTTGAGATTGAAGGGTTGTTTATAGAGATTTATTCGATCCTCGCGATCCGGGCGGCCAAGCCAAGATCCCCATTCCGTGAGACACACAACATTCCACCACGGCGCCTCACGGTGGTCGTTGAAGCATGCCCAGAGCTTATGGTGACCGGGGTCTGGCGGCGCTTACCATTCCCCAGCTCAGGAACCCCAGTGTCACCAAGCCTGTACCCAGCAAATGAATGCTGAGCCCTTGGGGGCGTGTACGTGGGGAGGTAGCACCCCAGTCATCAGCAGAGCGATCCCTGTGTAGTCAGGGGACTACCACCATGAGAGTACATGACGACCCCATCACAAAAGACTGGCTACCATGCTGGTTGTCGGGTGTCGAATATCCATGTATATAGGGAGCAAAGATGGAAGTGCATAATCGAGAGAATGTATGCTACCTGGAACACATTGCAGCCGATGTAGCCGGAAGTTCAGTGTAAGTCCAACTCCATGACAGTAATGAATAAGTCAGATCTTAGGACATGATGGATATATAAAGCACTACGTAAGGTGTCCTTCCCCAAATGGTATGCACAAACGGAAATTTTTGAAATGTAGTGGTCAAACCCCTTAGGGGACCATCACACTAAGGCCGAAACTTTGGAGACTCCTTTTAGCTGCCTCTTACGATTGGGAGGAATACCACGGGCTTATGCTTACCCCTGAACCCGCAAGGGGGGGGGGGGGTAGGCGACTGCAAAAGTAGGTCCCTATGGGAAATAATACCCTGGACCATATTTAAACTCTTATGTGGGGTGATGGTAACGTTAACATTCCCCAAATTGTCATAGGTAAGTAACCTTCGTGACTGCGCAGAGGATGTCGTTTTTGTCAAAACTGACCCAGAGCGCATTTTGGACAAACCCTCCACCTCCCCAAACTTGTCCCTTAAATGCCCTACGAAGAACTGAGGCTTTGAGGACATGAAAGACTCCCCCCTCAGGAAGGAACTGGGGCGAATAGTTGTCACTGGCATCCTAAGACCTACGCTCCTCCCACGGTGTGACCAGGGAGGGGAACGTTTTCGGATCGTATTTCTGAGCGCTAAATTGAGCCCGAGAATGCTTACAGACTGCTGGCAGCTGGCCACCTGCGTTTGATGCCGTACCAAGCTTCATCCGGCATGATGCCACCCACTCCGACCAAGGGCCTTCCCCATAGGCGCCACCCAGTCCTGGCAAGGGCGACCTGGTAGGATGGCCATTCCGGGAGTCTCGATGCCCCAGGGAGACAGGCATCTACTCCCTGGCATACGTGGCGAGTTAACAGCGGAGGCATCAGCAGTGATATCCCTGTGTTTTCAGGGGGCTACAACCATTAGGGTACATGGCGGCCCCATTACAACGGACAGGCCACCATGCTGGATCTTAGGTGCAAAAATTGTCCAAGGTCGTCGTGTCAACAAAAAGCAACACTGCACAGTGCATAGTGGTAATCGGACCCAGGAAGGTATCCTCGCCCAACAGATGGAAAACGGGCGGGACAGCATTGCAACGACCAGAAAGCCGGCTAAAGGTCTCATTGCACGACGGGTACAGCGCACTCTTTAAGACGCCCTTCCCCAATTGGCTCATTCTTTGGAAGAATTAGAAAGATTAAGGTCAAACCCGAGAGGGGACCATCACATAAGGCCGAAATTTTGAGACTCCTTTTAGTCGCCTCTTACGACAGGCAGGAATACCGCGGCCGCATTTTAACTCCCGAACCCGGAGGGGGTAGTAGCATGACAGCGATATCAAACGGAAGACAATCATTGCAGATTTGAGGCGAACACTACCGGGTGGTTTTAATTAAAGTGATGCTACTCAGAAAGATTCAGTGTGAGCTGTAAATATTGTATGGCAGCGAAACTTGGCAGATATGCTAATGCTTTAATGATGCACCGATTTACGTTGAAAAAATAGTTCCAAATTTGGACACGAGTTTCAAATCTGGCGCTGTGGATGAAAGAAAGACATATAGAAACTTTGCGATGTGTGTTGGGTTTGCATCGGGATGATGTCATAATATTGATCTAATTATTAGCTGCCGTTTATACAATTTGTTCAATATGAGCATCGTAGATGGCGAAGATGTGCTGTACAGTGCGACATTTGGACATGCTGGCCAAAATTGGAATTTTTTCCAGCTTAAATCGCTTCCGCATTAATGCAAGAGTATGTCAACCAATACGCAGTCACACGACAATTGCAGTCCACATTTGATCTCTATCAGTAGCAGCACTTTAATTAAAAAAACAGTCGAAATCGCAGTAATATCTGTCTATTATTCCCGGTTTCCGCTCATGTTAAAGACATTCTCATATTTTTAAGGTCCCTTTTGGTTGTTGCTGGCTCCTCCTCAGTTCTACGCGTGGTACAACAATTTATACGTGATATAAGTCGATGGTACGATCGATTTACACATAGCAGCACTTGAGATGTATCCACCAGACAGGAGGCTGTCAATACACAGACAGTGCCAGCTCCATCGTCAGTTCGATCGTCTCACAGCAAGAATGACGTCTGGAGAACAGAAAATGGCATACATGTAACGAGTGGAGCATGCACGGAACCGAAGCTCCAGTAGATGCAAATACTCCACTACGACAGTTGTGAACGTTCTGGGAATAACATCGACGTCATTATTGCTGACCAACCTGTCCTGATACTTTTCTATTCATGGGTGTCTCTGTACATAATGGCAGATGATTGTTGTTACCACTTTAGAGTATAATTAAGAACAATGTCATACGACCTTCTAACCCTGTGCGCTGATGTAGTTTTACAATCTGCATGTGGTAACTACAGAACTATTGAACCCTCAATTTCTGCAAAGCTCGCAACACACTGCTGAGAGGTTGGTGTATGGTGACTACAGAGAGAACATCTGACAGTAATGTCAACCGGATAGCCCTAATTTATTATTGCACCAACAACTGTTTGACTTAAATCTCTTCTTATATTGCACGATGTGTCACACAACGTAGTGACAAAGACTAGAGTGAAAGATACAACACAGACGGTAAGTATGATAAGAAGCAGACTACGACGTCTCCATTCTGTTCTCTTTTGTAATTACACGTGTCGGTTTTATAACAAAGTAGATGATACGAAATACACCAACATTCACCCATTCTTCTTACTTCTGTATCATTCAGAAATGCCATTTTATATACAGTATCATAAGAATTGTCATGTAGCACAAAAATGTATTGAATTTACATTTAATGAATCTTGAAGCCAAGTGATTTTTGTTACCTGTCTGCACATTTGTAAGTAATCATCAGTTTTGAGTAACATCGATTCCTGCTTGTGACGTATATGGACACGACATAGAAGCTGACACAAAGGAAGGCAGTAATGAAGCTGACGTCTCTTTGACAAGCAGATAAAGTAGACAATGGATACAAACTGAAGTGACACCAGCTTTCGCTAATGGGTAAATATTAATTTTCTTGATTGCCCTGCATGAAGTTCGATCGTTCCTACTCTGCAGGACACAGTCCTGCAGTACCTCGGTATGATCCATACAGGTAGTCCGCTTAGCTGCTGCAATACTGTTGGATGCCTATTTATGAAGGTTGAGTGCGTATCTATGGCTGTTGCCTGAACTGACCAGAGCTAACGTAAGACATTTTATTGTTTTATTGGTTGTTACACCAGGAGAAGATCAGAAGAAACGTTGCACCAGGTCGTCATAGAGAGTAAGCATCAAGCTTGCCCTGCTACGTCAGAAAGCTTTCTTGTGAGGGTAAAAGTGTGTTTTCATCATCTTACAATAGCATACGTGAAAAATATGTCTGACATCTACATTGTAAACAATGAATATGGCTTCAGAAATGCCATTAGACCATTGTATGTCGTAAGTCAAGTATGTGGCCTGGCTCCAGTGACCTGTTATGGCAGAACACATGTCGCATTTATTCCTAGTATAAAACTGGACGACATTATCAACTTCCTCATATCCACAGCTTGGGTCGGTGTAGTTATAATAGTAGGTACACTGTGTATTTATGGTGAAGAATGTATACAAGCTAAAGTACACCCATTGGCAGGTATTTACCATATATACATGGTCATCACATATCTTAATTGGTTAGAACCAGCTGTAATGTTGTTCACTTCCATTATAACAGGAAAGCACTATCTCAATGAAGTTATCAACAACTTGGAGCTGGCTGATAATTTGTTAACTCATAATGATGAAGTATATATGCGAAAAATTCAGAGAAGAACCCGTATTGTGACTCTCATTTTACTAGGCACAGTAGTAGTGTTCCCTTTAGGGCCAGCAGTCAGTAGCGGGGCAGTGTCACGAGATCCAGGTGAGATGGTTTTGATGTGCCTGCCAGCCTACTCCCTGTTGTGGCACGTGCAGTTCCTGGGGATAGTGCTGACAGTGAGAGACCGGCTGGGTGTCGTCAACACACTGATGTTGAGGGGTGTCCAGCCACCTGTCACCTCAGAGGCGGAACTGGATAAGGCGGTGACGCGAGTGGTGCCACCTGCTGTGGACGCACCTGTGGTGGACAGCTTGCGGAGGCTGCAGCACGCCAGGATGGTGCTGCACAGGACTGGCCGCCTCTGTTCGCTGCACTTTGGTCCTGCCCTGCTGCTCGCCGTCCTCTACAACGCCGTCGTCATAGTCTCGCTGATGTATGCCATCACAGCAGTAGCAGGAGGGTCACACATTCCGCAACAAACTAAATCGATGGTGCTGACCTCATTGTCTTTTTTTCTGGTCCTGTCACTCATCCACCTTCTGATTGCGTCCTGGGCGTGCTCTTCAGCAGTGGAAAGAGCTGACACAGCTGGGAAAAGGATGGCAAAGATGAGACTGCTGCTACGAAAAGCGACTGCTGTGGATGTCCTCGATCTCTCGTTGAACAAGCTGTGTTTTTCTGCTTGTGGCTTTTTCGACATCAACCTACACTTCTTTGGGTCTGTTGTAACAGCTACCTTAGCCTACTTAGTAATAATGAGACAGTTCTCCCCACTGTAAAAGCAGCTCGATACAACGCAACTTTTTTTTAGTAGTCGACTCTCTCTTTCGAATATTCCACATATGGGAAGGAAATTTGTGTATGTATTTCAGCCCCAATGATAAATGCACAGTAATTGTTACAAGGTACTATTACCCTTATGAAAAGAATACATTTGGGACCGAGCACATGTGTGTATAGCGCTTATTAGTGCATATGTATGAATACAAACTTAAATATATGATTAAATTTCAGCCACATTAGAGAAAATGTGATAACAACTGTCTAAGCATTTTCAAGTAGTCAGTTCGATTGCTGGAAGGTAAGTTTCTACACATTCCAATATAACGAATTCCTAGATTCATCAAACCTAAATTATTGCCAGATACAATGCAAAACAAACAAGAATGTAACAAGAATTAGTTAAAAAATCTTTTTCTGACGTAATTAACAACTAAGAATTATATTTACACAGTAAAGAAGGAGTCTACAAGAAAAGAACTACTTTTAAGATTGCATTAGACATGTAGGACTGCATGACACTGACTGTGGAAAGCAAAACATACGTTCCTTTCACTTTGTGTAAAAATATGTTTTTAACAAATCATACAATAAAGAATGAACAGTCATCCCTATCTCTTAACTAGCCTACCCCTGGTCAACGGATTGCTTGTGTGACATGTTTTATTGTCTCATGTCATCTGCTGCTTTCCTTACTAGTAGACGACGATTCACTTACTGTTGCATGCTAAGCCTTTAGGTACTACTCTGAAAATCAGAATAATTGAAAATTTTCACTTAGTACAGTAATTAAACCGACTATAATTTAATTCAGTAATGCATAAATCTTAAAGCTTAATCTTTTTAAAGTGAGAAATATATTGAATAAAGTATGCCGCGCGGGATTAGCAGAGCGGCCTCAGGCGCTGCAGTCATGGACTGTGCGGCTGGTCCCGGCTGAGGTTCGAGTCCTCCCTCGGACATGGGTGTGTGTGTTTGTCCTTAGGATAATTTTGGTTAAGTAGTGTGTAAGCTTAGGGACTGATGACCTTAGCACTTAAGTCCCATAATATTTCACACACATTTGATAAAGTATAAGAAGGAGTAAACAATATATGTAAGTTGCAAACAATAGTGAGAAGAGGAGCATGGTATAGTTGAGTTGATTTCTCTATTGACATGTTATGATAATTTTATTTATGAATTCAGTGTTACAGAAATCTTTATTATGGAAAGATAAAAGAAAATAACTATAGTAAATGAGATCCCTGACTGGTGACAAGAATCAAACAAAAATTACGTAGATTACGATGGAGGAAGTTCATAGCATTAGGTCTTATTACTTACCTACATTAGTGAACTTTAACTGTTTAGAAAAAATATTTCGTTTATTAACACAAACAAGTGTGAATATGTAATGTTTTCTGTAAACTTTTAATTCATCCCATTTCCTCCCAGGGAATGTGTAACTGTCTTAAATACCAAATTATATTCAGCTATATAAAGAACTGCGCACTGGTTTGAAATTTACTGGAAGATGAGAAATGTGTGCTGCACCCATACCCAGACACAGATACTCGCCTTTTTGCTACAACACTATAACTGACTGAGCTATCCAACCATCTAACAAGAACACGTCACAACTTTACTTGTGCGAAATCACTGCATCTAGGCTGGCCAACACTTTGCATATGCCTGGAATTATCCTACTATCTTCATAGATTTTTAGAATATCAGCCACTTTCATGTCAACTGCTAATTTTTTCCATTTCGTTAGAGTAATGCATACAGAAACAGACATTTCTGTTTAATTTTAGTAAACAGATACACAAGTTGTAGTAGTGTATTGTCCATTACTGTTAACGAAATATACTACAGTAAGACAGTACAAAGACTGGTTTCATAAACTGTGTAAGTATACCAGACGCCCCACTGGAAATACTGTAACAAACAGTGATTGTGACTATATGGTTTCAGAGATTTTTCATTCAGTGATTCTACTTACTATAGTTACAAAAAATTATTTTGTAAACAAAAAGCCTTGCAAAGGCAAATAAGTCAACCATTATCACTGACGCAGAAATTAATAATATAGAACAGATGGTGATGTATACGTTTAAATCTAATTTCGAGGGAATGATTTCGTATGGAAAGGGAGACTACATTTCGAAATTAAGTGAGATAAACAAGCAGTCTGTGCCAGTGATTTTAATAGTTTTTAATCTTACGCTTGTACTTTTGAAATGACACCTACTGAACAAAGTTTCACCCTCAGTTTTTACTAACTGATAGTTTTTTTGTAGTTACTAAGTTCACAGAATTCTGTACCCGATCTCAAAGAGTGTACAAATAAATTTGATCCTTGCCGATTTCCGCACTTTGGGTCTGTGGAACATATCAGATTTAACCTAAAACAAGCTAAAATAAAAATTCAAGTTTTCAGTTTCTCTAAAACACTGAATACCTTATTTTAGATTCTATTAAAAACTTATATTTGTCCTTTTCATAATTTCTTCATTTGTCTGTCATCTCTAAGCTCCATAAGATAGTTGCCAGCTACCAGAATTAGATTCAGTCGTCATATTTCTAATCACAGAGTCTCTCACGCATTGATTAATATAAGCTACTGCAGGAGGTAACCACATGATTTCACCCGTTTCACAAGTACCGGTGTTGCCACTGACACATTAGTCTTCTTATAGGCTACATACATAAAAAGAGAACAAAAATTTGTCACATGGTTAAAAAGCAGACGAAAAAAGTATATGTAGGGTGAACACTCACTCCACAGACAGAAATTCGGAGGTTGTTCAGAGACTGTTTTGACGTAAGCGATTCTTGGTCTCCGGTAGCTCGTTCTATAGTAATGATGTAATTATAATTTATTCGGTCTGTTGCCCCAACTGCTATCGTTTGTTTGAAAATAGGTTCACGACAGTCAATATTCCTCAGTATGTAATCACTAACACACACAGCACCGAACACAGCTTCATGCAATGAGCGTGAAACACAAAGGTACTGTGACGTGTTTGCCGTCGCTGCGAGAAAGGCATAGCATAGCGTGGTTGTGCCGCTCGTCCTTCACGTTCGGTGAGCCCACAGATGAGGTGCGTATCGGCCAGCTCTTCATCAGTAAACCCAATTCTCTTTATCTGAGGGACGCGAATTTATAAATTTTCTGCGGGAAAGTAATTTCTTTACCATGTTGAAGAACTTAAGAAGTTTCGCAATGCATTATTACAAAAATTTAAATCGGATTTATTTTATTTTTTCATGTTGGTAATCGCAACATGAAAGACGTCCGTGCAGGCTGTGGTGGGAAAAGGGGTACAATGAACTGATTAGAACGTTTCGAAGCGGCAAGGAACCGTTCTCTGTAGTTAAATCGCAGACAGCCGGTCACTGAGTCCACTCTCTTTTTCTGTGAGTCAGCCGAGACACGAGCCACGGTACACATACTTATCTACTTGCTGTTCCCTTCTTCTGAGTTGTATGCCTCATTGTATGGCGTGTCCTTCCTATCGTTGCAAGCCAGCTTAGAGGTTCAGGTAAGATGAGCAGCAGAATAACAAACTGTTTTACTGGTTCTCCTGCACCTAAAATTCTAAAACTTGTCGGTAATTCTGGTGTGACTGAAAATTCTGTAATTTCGACGTTGCCAGTGGTTAATGTAAGTAAAAATATAAACATGAGCACTTAACCGACGTGTGAAAATACAGTGAACGAACTTGTGTACGACAGCAAGTCAGATGATCGTGCATTAACTTGGTCTTCGGGTAAGAAGTCGCATTTTGGGAGAACACAGCGTAGTTAATCGTTTCAAACAAAGAAATTGGTTGCATAATTTGCAAAGAAGTAGGAAATTTGGGAGTCGAAATAAATAAACACGTATGAACATGGCATCGTTCTGGAATACTGTGTATGTGTCTTCTTCGGGTTATTCACGAAATGAAGATATGTTTCTTTGCGGAAAAATATGTTTAAACATAAAGTTCAACACATCGAGTGGGGACCAGTTGCTGCTGTGTGTCAAAAAGAAGACTTTTGAGAACCGTTTCAGTAGGTCATATTCGGAAACAGTTAAGATATTAGGTAATGTTGATTAGAGTGTAGATTTTCAATTAACTAAATAATCAGCTATATTTAAAACCTCGGAAATCGTCGCTGCAGTGGTTGGTTGGTTGGTTTGTGGGATTGAAGGGACCAGACTGCTACGGTCATTGGTCCCTTTCTCGAAAAATTAAAAACACCCACAGAGAATAAAATCGAACAACGGAAAAGGCGACAGACGACACAGCTTTGGTTTGTGAGAGTGAAGGGACCAGTCTGCGATGGCCATTGGTCCCATTTTCCAGAACTCCAAACACCCACACAGAAAAAAAAACTAATAAACGAGATAACAGACGACACAGGACAAGAAAGACTCCAACGGAGATCAGACAAAAGGAATTAAAATCACACAGCGTGTGACAGTCGTTGGCCGACCATAGAGAGAAAAAGAAAAAGCCAACCACCAAGAATCACACTAAAAAACGTAGTTTAAAATCGTGGGCCAAAGGCCAGACTCAACACAAAAAAAAAACACTTAGATTAAGTGAGAAAAGCCCACTGCCGAATAAAACGCAAAACTAAACCTCCCATGGGCAGTGTCATCGGTTAAAAGGACAGGGAGCGTATCAGGCAGCGCAAACGTCTGCCTAAGCAAAGCTAAATGGGGACAGGTCCCCAAAATATGGACCACTGGCAAAGCCGTCCCGCAGCGACATAGAGGTGGGTCCTCTCGGCGCGATAAGTGGCCGTGCGTCATCCGTGCGTGCCTAACGCGCAGGCGGCAGAGGACAACAGACTCCTAGCGAGAAACCCGCAAGGAGGAATGCCACACACCGGTAGCCTCGTTGATGGCCCAAAGTATGATATGTGAAGGCAGGGGGCGCCATTCAGTGTCCCAAAGATCGAAAGCCAGCAAATCAGCCTCCGGGATGCCAACGTCCAGAGAAGGATTACTGGTGGCCTGTTTGGCCAGGCGGTCAATATGTTCATTGCCTGGTACCCCAACATGGCCTGGGACCCACGCAAACACCATAGAGATGCCGCAATGGGCAGGACTATGGAGGGAATACTGGATAGCTAGCACCAGACGTGAGCGAGGGAAACACTGGTCGATAGCTCGTAAACTGCTCAAGGAGTCGCTAGGGCACGAAAGATGGCGACCAGCTCAAGAGTGAAAACGCTGAGGCCAGCCGGCAATAAATGTTGTTCGTAATGGTCCGCTAGAGAGAGAGCATAACCGATACGACCAGCAACCATGGAATGGTCAGTGTAAAAAACGCCAGAGCTCTGGGGGAAAGAAAGCGGCGGCGAAAGGCCTCTGGATGCGCTGAGTGCTTCATGCCCTGTACCAATTCGAGCCGAAGGCAAGGGCGGGGCACAAACCACGGAGGCGTATGCAGAGGGTCCCGGAAAGGAGGCGGAAGAGGCAAAAACTTAAGCCTTGAGAGAAGTTCTCTGACTCGGACCGCGATCGTACGACACGACTGGGGCAGACGTTCTGGGAGATGGACGACTGACTGAGGGAACAGGAGACGATAATTAGGATTCCTGTGCAAGCTAAAAGCATGTGCAGCATAAGTGGCCAGTAAACGTAGGCGCCATAACTGCCGTGGAGGAACGCCAGCCCCCGCAAGAATGCTGTCCACAGGGCTGGTCCGGAAAGTACCAGTAGCAAGGCGTATTCCGCTGTGGAGGATTGGGTCCAGCACCTACAACGCCAAAGGGTATGGTGAACCATAAGCCAGGCTCCCAGACAAGACTGAATTAACTCCTGGTAGAGCCGTAAGGCGGTAGATCGGGCGGTGCCCCACCTGGTGTGGCTCAAGTACCACAGAGCATTAAGATGCCGCCAACACATCTGTTTAAGCTGCCGAATATGTGGGAGCCAAGTCAAGCGGTCATCAAAAACCACACCCGAAAACCGTTGTGTCTTATCCACAGCAAGAATTTCGCTAGCAAGATAAGGCCGCGGCTAATGGTGAACTGTTAGTCGCCGGAAGAAATGCATAACGCAGGTCTTGGCTGCCGAAAACTGGAATCCATGAGCTACACCACAAGACTGCGCCTTGCGGATAGCGCTCTTCACCTGACGTTCAGCAGCTACAATTCCAATGCTGCTATAGTAGAGGCAGAATTCGTCAGCATACAAGGAAGCTGAGACAGATGTTCCCACCGCCCCAGCGAGCCCGTTAATTGCAATTAAAATCAGGCAGACACTTAGGACAGATCCCTGTGGCACCCCGTTCTCCTGAACTAGGGAGGAACTATGGGGCGCCGCAACTTGCACGCGGAAGGTAAGATGCGAAAGAAAATTTCGTCGGATAATCGGCAGTGGGCCCCGAAGAACCCAGCCATGAAGCGTAGAGACGATGTACGCCTTCCGTATGTCAAAAAAGGCAGTGACGAGGTGCTGATGGCGGGCAAAGGCCGTACCGATGGCTGACTCCTGGCCCACCAGATTGTTGGTGGCAGAGCGGCCTTTAAGGAAACCGCCCTGATACCGAGCTAGAAAGCCCCAAGACTCGAGTACCCAACTCAGCCGCTGGCTCACCATGCGTTCGAGGAACTTGCAAAGAACGTTGGTGAGGCTAATGGGGCATTAGCAGCCCACATTCAATCGGTTCTTGCCACGTTTCAAAATGGGGATTAAACTGCTTTCCCTCCATTGCGACGGACACTCACCCTCTTGCCAGATATGGTTGTAAAGATGGAGGAGGCATTGCTGGCAGTTCACTGAGAGGTGTTTCAGCATCTGACAGTGGATGCGATCTGGTCCGACAGTTGTATCAGGGCAAGCGGCTAGGACATTTTGGAATTCCCAATCACTGAATGGAACATTGTATGATTCAGGATGGCGGGTGTGAAATGAGAGGCTCCGACGTTCCAACCGCTCTTTGATGGAGCGGAAGGCCAGTGAGTAATTCACATAAGCGGAACTGAGTGAAAAATGGTCTGCTAAGCGGTTTGCAATTATGTCGGGGTCAGTACAAACTGCCCCATTCAGTGAGAGGGCAGGGACACTGACAGAGGTCCGATACCCATAGAGGCGCCTAATCTTGGCCCAAACCTGCAATGGAGTGATATGGAGGCCAATGATGGAGCCATATCGCTCCCAGCACTGCTGCTTGTGTTGGTGAATGATGCAGCGGCCCCGCGCACGGAGCCGTTTAAAGGGGATGAGGTTTTCTCATGAGTTATGCCACTTGTGATGCTGGAGCCACCGCTTGCGATCTTTAATCGCCTCGGCGATCGCAAGCAACCACCAAGGCACAGTGCTCCACCGAGGGAACAACGAAGAACGAGAAATGGAAAATTCTGTGGAAGTAACGATGCTGCTGGTAACTGAGTAAACCACAGCATCGATGGCTACATTAGAAAGAGGCTCAATGGCGGCAGTGGAGAAGAACAAGTCCCAGTCAGCCTTATTCATAGTCCACCTACAAGGGAGCCCAGAAGAGTGACTCTGTGGCAGTGACAGAAAGATCAGAAAGTTTTCACTACCACACAGGTCCTCACCCAAACGCCATTCAATAGACGGTAAGAGGCTAGGGCTGCAGATCGAAAGGTCGGTGGCGGAGTACGTGCCATGTGCCACACTGAAATGTGTGAAGGCACCATCGTTTAAAAGGAGAGGTCGAGCTGTGCCAATACGTTGTCAACAGTGGCGCCTCGATCTCTTGCCACTGACTCACCTCACAGAGGGTTGAGAGCGTTGAAGTCTCCCAGTAAAAGGAAAGATGGTGGCAACTGGGTTACCAGCGCCGCCAGAACCTGCTGTGGGACATCATCATCCTGTGGAAGATAGAGACTGCAGACAGTAACAGCCTGTGGCAACCACACCCGAACAGCGGCAGCCTCAAAAGATGTTTTTAAAGGGACAGACGCGCTGTGAAGAGTGTGAAGGATATAGATGCAGACAGCACCAGACACACTTTCATAAGCTGCCTGGTTCTTATATTAACCCCGACAGCCAAGTAGGGCGGGGGTTCACATTGCTGGAAACCAAGTTTCTTGAAGAGCTATGCAGAAGAAAAGGTGAAGGCTGAGAAGTTGTCAGAGCTCAGCAAGATGGTGGAAGAAACCGCCACCGCAATTCCGCTGGAGGATGACATTTTCCATGGCTGAGAAGGGCGGAAGGGACTGGGGAGGCAGATTACGCCTCCTGGGCCCTCGCTGCTACCTGTGCTACAGCTATCAATCGCGTCCGAGGGACCGGCAAGATCTAGGTCCTCAGCGGACGCCAGAATCTCCACCTCATCTTCAGACGCAGAGTTGGAAGGATGGATGGATGGATGGATGGATGGATATGGTGGATATGGGCGCTGAACAGTGTAGTCATTAGCGCCCGAACGGAAACAACAACGGACGAGTGTCACTAAAATGCAGCAAGTGCTAAAATAGGACTAAAATTAAAAGTGAAAGGCTACATAGGCAGTTTGCACATCAACAGTTGCAAAGTGGAATGCAGCACATAAAGAGGATAACTGCAAGAGAACGTAGGTGAAAGGGTTACAATGAAATACATAGCACATATTTGGAACAGGCCTATTACAAGTAAAAAAAGGAGTGGCAAGCCACTCGGCAACACACTAAAAATTCCAACCTAAAATTTTTGGCTGAAGCCCAGAAACATCACAGTACCTCAAAACTTTTTTGACACTCGCCTCGTCATCGGCTAAAACCGAGGGCCGATCCGCACTAATATTATGGCGTGTATGGTGCGGATAAACGTTTATAGGCCTGGCGCACCATTAGTAGACGCTGCCGGAGGTGAAGTGGCGGTTCACCTGCCTCTGCACACAGGCTCGGATGGGGCTCGTTCTGAACGCCCCAGTGGCCAGCCGAATCCCCTCATGGTGCACCACATCCAACATCTTGAAATAAGTGGGTCTTGCAGACCTATACACCGTGCGTCCATAATCAAGCCGGGACCGCAAGAAGGCTCTGTAAAACCGGAGACGACAAGTCCTGTCTGCTCCCCATGTGAGATGACTAAGACATTTTAAAATAGACAGCGCCTTAAGAGACCGTTTTTTCAGTTCCTTAATGTGTGGCAGCCATGTAAGCTTAGAATCAAAATTGAGACCCAGAAACTTCACCGTGTCTTTAAAATTCAGATTGGTGTCCCTCATCCTCAACTCAGGAAAGTCAAAAATGGAACGAGAACGGTTAAAAACAACACACACCGACTTATCAGTTGAAAACTGAAAACCACTCCTCTGTGCCCAGTCATCCAAACGTCGGAGAGTGAGTTGCAACTGACGAGTCGTCGTTGCAAGGCTGGGAGAAGAGCAAAATACAGAGAAATCGTCCACAAACAAGGAACACAGCACAGGACTTTTCACAACAAACGTAATACTATTAATAGCAATAGCAAAGACCCTCACACTTAAAACACTAGCTTGAGGGACACCGTTCTCTTGTTCAAAGCGACTAGACAGTACGTCTCCGACTCGGCACCGAAAATAACGTGGCGACAGGAAGGACCGAATAAAATTGGGAAGACATCCACGAAAACCCCATTCGTGGAGCTGCCTGATGATAAGATGCCTCCAAGTAGTGTCGTATGCCTTTTCAATGTCAAAAAATATTCCTAACAAGTGATGCTGGCGCAGGAAACCCTGTTGTATGGCAGCCTCCAGGAGGGCCAGGTTATCAAATGTGGAGCGATACCTCCTGAACCCACACTGAAAGCGACTAAGGAGTTGTCTGGATTCTAGCATCCAGACAAGGCGGCGGTTGACCATCCGCTCCAAGGTCTTTCCCACGCAGCTAGTGAGGGCAACACTACGGTAACTACCAGAGCACGTGCGGTCTTTTCCAGGTTTTAAAAGAGGAATGAAAATTGCTCCACGCCACGAGTCGGGGAAGTGACCAAAAATCCAAACTAGATTAAAAAGTCGGAGGAGGATTTCTTTATTTCTCCCTGTGAGCTGCCGCAGTATGCTATGGTGGATTCTATCCTGACTAGGGAATGTAGCACGAGCCCCACACAATGCAGAATCCAGTTTCCGTATGGAAAACGAGCAGTTGTACTGTTCCGTATTGGGTGAGCGGAAGTCAAAACTGCTCCTCTCAGCAGCCACTCTGTGGGGCTGGAAAGCTGGATTCTGACTGGCGGTTGCAGTAATAGCTGCAAAATGAGCCGCCATAGACTGGGCAATATCTTTTGGGGTCGTTTGGAGAGTACCATTCCACATTATAGCAGCCATAGGGCACCTCCCACCTCTCCCATAAATCCTGCTGATGGTCTCCCATACAATGGAACTTCGTGTAGAACGATTAATGGTGTTAAGGAACTGCTGCCACGACCTCTTCTTGCTCTCTCGTATAATCCGACGACACTTTGCCCTCACCACCCGAAAAGCTGCAAGGTTCTCTACAGTTGGCCGGCATTTGAACCTACGCAGAGCTGCCCGCCTAGCCCTGATTGCACAGCGGCATTCGTCGCTCCACCAAGGGACAGGCTGCCGCTTCGGTTGTTCCTTGGACTGTGGGGTGGACGCTTCACTTCAGTAATATGATCCACCCATTCCTGGACACTGATCCGATGTTCAAACTGGGCGAGTTGACTATACAGTGCCCAGTTGGCTCTACTGAACACCCATCGAGGCGGTTTCCTTTCTGGTTCCACTGCATGTGGGGATGTGGGAAGTGGGAAGTGATCGCTGCCATGTAAGTCATAAACCACTTCCCATGCAGCAGTGTGGGCTATGGCTGGAGAGCAAAGCGATAGATGAATGGCAGAGAACGACCCAGTTGCAATGCAACAATGCATGCTTTGACCCGTATTTAGCAAATGGGCACTGGTAGACAGAAGAAGCCTCTTAATTGCTCCGCCCCTGGGGCAAGTACTCACAGAGCCCCAAAGCATATTGTGTACATTAAAATCACCACAGAGGATGAAGGGGTGGGGGAGCTGTGTAAGAAGATCACTGAGAGCCTCTTCGTCAAGCACATCATGTGGGGGCAGGTAAAGCGAACATACCGTTATCATATGGCGCACATGTACTAATATTGCAACTGCCTGTAAATCCGTCGTGAGGGAGAGAGGCGAGGAGTGGTAGTCGGTGTTGACGAAGATACGTACTCCTCCTCGAGCTCTCTGTCCACTCAGTTCGTCCTTTTTGTGGAGGACATAACCACATAGCCCTGGGGTGTATGTTTCACTGAAATTTGTCTCTTGCAGACATACACACATAGGTCTATCCTGAATCAATAGACGTAGTTCCTCCACATGTGTCCTGAACCCTTGCAGGTTCCATTGTAGTATGGGAACCATCAAGGTGTTTGTATTTTCTGCCTCTCTTTCCGCCGAGGTGGGGAGACTGCAGCGGGTAGAGGCTCAGTCTTGAGGCGAGATGATTGCCCCGTATTATCAGACTCCATCACGTCTGGGGAAGAGTCTGCTGAAGCGTCTAGCGGGACCACATTAACATGATCCGACGGTTTACCAGCCGATTTAATCTGTTGGTCCTGCTTCACATGTGCTTTCCTTTGTTTAGAGGGCTTTGGTGGAACCATACCTGGGGTGGTTATGACCATACTGGGCTTTGGAACAGCCTCAGCAATCGGAGATGCCTGGGGCTCTTCAGTGTTAGCTACTGTACCTTCCTCTGCTGTTCTAGGAGGGGCTACAGGCTCTGATACAGTTGCTGCCTTGCAAGTGCACTGACATGTGCACGTGTTGGTGCCAACATTAATAACCTCCATCTGTGTAGATGTATCGACCTTCAGAGGCGGCTTCTGAACAATGGAAGCAAAAAAGGTAACGAATGTGGGGGGGCTGCATGGTCTTAAAGATCTCTTTGGCTTCACTGTAGGGGATACGCTTAGTTGTTTTTATTTCTTGTATTTTACGTTCCTCTAGGAAGATTCTACAGTCCCTACTCCAAACAGGGTGGCTTTCAGAACAGTTTATACATCTGAAGGCGACGAACAGTCAATTCCGTCATGGGCAGCCTTACTACAGTTGCCACACATCGCTTCTCCCTTACACCCTAGAGTTGTATGCCCAAAACGCTGCACTGAAAACAGCGCATTGGGTCTGGGACATTAGACCGGACGTTTAGTCAAAGAAATCCTGCCTTGACGTGTTCTGGGAGTTTGGGGGTATTGAAAGAAAGAAAGAATGAAGGAGCCTGATTTCTCCAGGTTCCCATCCACCCTTTTCATGATGTTCTGAACATCAACAATTCCCTCCTGAGCCCACTCACTCTTTAATTCTTCTCAGGCAATACAGCACCCTCGAAGGCCAAGATAAAGGCACCGGTGGCCACCCTGTTAGTCTTGGGTCCTCTATGTACACGACGGACAAAATACACACCACGTCGTTCCAAGTCGGCTCTCAGCTCGTCGTCGGATTGTAACAAGAGGTCGCGATGGTAAATAATCCGCTGGACCATATTTAAGCTACTGTGGGGAGTGACGGTAACAGAGACGTCTCCCTGCTTATCACACAAGAGCAACGCCCGTGACTGGGCTGGGGAGGACGTCTTGAGGAGGATGGATGCATTCCTCATTTTAGACAACCCCACCACTTCCCCAAACTTATCCTCCAGGTGTTCCACAAAAAACATAGGCTTTATCGAAAGAAAGGATTCACCATCAGTCCTGCTGCAGACAAGGTATTGTGGTACATAAGGCTCCCGCTTGGCACTAGATCTGCGTCCCTCCCACGGCGCAGCCAACGAGGGGAACGACTAAGGATCATATTGTGCAGCATCGAATTCAATTCTGACTCGCTTAGAGACGCTGGTGGCAGTGCGACCACCAGCTTGGTGTGATTTATTGCGCTTCTTGGCGCCACATCCGCCCAGATGCCACCTACTCCCAACGAGGGCTCTCCCCAAGGGCGCCACCCAGCCAAAGCAACGGGTACCTGGCCGATATCCCATTGCCCGGAGTCCCCGTGCCCCAGACAAGATGGGCACATACTCCTTGGAATGCATGGGGAGGAAACAGCTCTGGCATCTGTAGTGTGATTCCTGCGTGGTCAGGGGGCTACCACCAAGAGGGTACATGACGACCCCACCACAATGGACTGGCTACCGTGCTGGATTTTAGGTGTTGAAAGGGTCCACAGTTGTCGTGGGCGCTAAGAAGGGGATTGTGCACAAGACGAGGAGGCAACCCAGAAGACATGGGGTGTAAATCCCTCCACACGACAATAGATAGCATGCAAGATGGAGGTGCACGATGGACCAATATAAAAACACCACGTAACTCGTCCTTCCCCAAATGGCACGCACTAACAACGGAAATTTTGAAAATAGCACGTCAAACCGAAGTGGGGACCATCACATAAGGCTGAAACTTTGGAGACTCCTTTTAGTCGCCTCTTACGACAGGCAGGAATACCGCGGGCCTATTCTCACCCCAAACCCACACCTCCAATGGTGTCAAAGCATGCACCTTTGTTGCTAGTTATTCTGACAAGACCGAAAGAGGTTACTGCAGTTGATATGTCTGGTCCTGGTATTTCGGATCCAACTGAAAGATTGTATCGGAATTTCGGGATTTTCTGGAAACTTGCAATCTTCTGAATTTGTGAATATGAAAATGCTTGAAAAAGATGTTATTAACATCACTTGTGCGATATTGAAGTTGCGTCACTTTAAGCCATTGTACTTCATTTCCTTCACTGTCAATTTTAGTATTCTTAAAGTGTCCCTTCTGCATGGAACCAAAATCCAACACGTCCTTCTCTTCCATTTTAATGACTTCACACAGTCTTTGTTTTGTAGCCGTCTGAACACCAGTATCCCACCCCGTAGGGTCATAAATATTGACATATTTTGCAGCCCTCTCAATATCGGCATGGACTGAATCACACTCCATTAAAGAGTGGCCAGGCTAAAAGAAGCACTGCTGTATCACCAGGTTGTTCAATGTTTGGACAGCATGAAGGAACGTGGTACTCATGTTGACATTTCGGTTCTGTCCACCGCAAGTGTCGGAGAACAAAACGACATGATGGTCATCTGCAATCTTCTGCAGCTCTTGAAATACAAATGATGATACTTTAATTGAGCCGCATTGCCACACCTTCATGCCACATGTAATTTATAGCTTTCCTGGTAACAGTATTGTATACTGTGAGGTTGTACACAGCCAGTATTCTTTTGTAAAAAAATGGTTTTCGCTGCTGTGTGTGCACATCATCTCACAGCTTCTAGGTCAAACTCCTGTAAATGACATTCTCCTGCTTTGGCCCACTCCTTCAATAAATTTTTTAGTATCCCAGCAGTCTCCTTTCTCTTTAGGTGTTCTGAGTGCTGGTCTTTTTCTGCCTCTTGATTTTCTTCACAGAGATTTTTGCAGCGATAGCAGTCGTCAAATACATCTTTTCTTGGTACATGAAAGCCTAAGTTAAACTCTTTATTGAATATTTCTCAGTAAAGCAAATATTTTTCAGCAGTAACCTGTTCCTCTTCGCAACGTTTCTTATATATTTTGTGCATTATTTGTATATTCAAATCTCCTGGTAAGAACTGCCGCACAGTGCTCTGTCGGCAGTTATGCAATGGAATGGTAGGAAATGAGGCAAGGGAGAGAATACGGAACTATATAAAATCATCAGATCTCCTTATACCCGGACGAAGATGATCCCTCTTGTCAGCAGACAGAATCATGTTGGTGCTGTCCCTTTTCTTCTGTATATATCGCTCAAATGTTTCTGATATATTAAAAATGCTAAGGAAAAACCCTAGACACACTTGAACTTCACTACAATTTTTCAGGAGAACATACTTCTTCGTGACGTTTCTACGAGACTGCGCACCTACAGAAAGTGACCTTGCTTTAGGTACAACCTTAATAAGTGGAGCTAAATACTGTCGCTGCTGTTCTAAATCTTTCATCATCCAGAAACCTTGGAACATCTGTCTCCTTTCAATCTCGCTGATGTTATCACTACACTTTCTCGGGCATTTGGAACAATCCTTGTTCTTAAATGTTCTGGCTGTTACTTCTTATTATCAGTGGATTTTACGCCTTTCCTGACTATTCATTTTTCTTATGTTCTTTTTCCACTTGTCAATGTTCTTACTTCTTTTTTTCGTTTTATTTTCCTTACAAACTTCAATTCCTCTGTTAGATTGCCAATGTTCTTGATCATTAGACTCTACGGTCACTGGATTAACTGATACCTGTTGCATGTTCATTAACATCACAAAACCTTTGCCCACACAAATTATGACGTGCTGTAATTACAAGATGTACCACCTCATCCAAAGATAATAAATGTGGTCCTAGCTCTATTGAAATGCACATGTGTTATTATTTTAGTAACATCGCAGTTAGAAGAAGAAATAAATCAGAGTGTAATTATGGTTCAAATCCTGCCTCGGGCATGGATGTGTGTGCTGTCCTTAGATTAGTTATGTTTAAGTTGTTCCAAGTTCTAGGGGACTGATGATCACAGCTGTTAAGTCCCATAGTGCTCAGAGACATTTGAACCATTTTTTTGTAATTATGGACCACTAAAAAAATGCGTACACACAACCATATTCAAACGATAGTCCCACTATATGTATTTTGTTTGTAAAATAATTTGTGACTAAGAAATTAGTATTTGAAATGTTAAACAAGACCCACGGATTATCATTTTGCTTACTGAGGTTTTCTAAAGATAGTTTTCAGTTTCTGTTGAACTGCAGCTGTCCTTTTCTTTGGCCTCGAAGATGGTGATGATGAATCCATGCTGCTTTCTGGAATGTAATCATCTGATGAACCCGAACTAAGCAATTTGAAATAATTGCAATTTGAAATAATTGCAATCTTCTTCAGTTAACTCTTAAAGTCGTTTCATTTTGGAAGAGTTTTGTATTGCAGACGAGGTTTCACCATTCTTTTCTTCAGTTTCTGTAATTTCTACAATACGATATACAAACAATGGATGAGAATCAAGTGAATCAAACTAACGATCTGTATCTCCGTGGATGATTATCTCATAGATAAAATTAAGAGTAATTCATCTTACTTTCATCGGATGTAGAATTACTTCACTGCGGTGATTTTGCATCACTGGCTGAACCATTCTCCTTCCTCGTAAAGTCGTTTTTTATCTAACAGAGAGCGCACACTAACAACCACCTCTTCACAGGGAATACTACAAGAAACTAAACAAAATTTGACGTGAGAATGACAGCAACGTGACTGTGTTGACAGTGCTTACAAGGGGCACTCATTGTTTAGCGTTTCACTGCTTATTGATTCTTGCAATGGAAATACAACGGCTTGGAACCTCGTACGTAGAGTGTTTCGAGAAGTGGTGAACAGACGAATGATTCAGCAGGGAGGCGTGATGCGAAGTTGCTACTTGGCGTCGTAAGCTTCGTTATTATCTGCTAGACAACATATAATACTCTTTCAGCACACAGGGAAATAGTGCACAAATGCAGCAAAATTGTATGATACAAAACAAGGAGATAATAGTATCTGATGAATAAGAACTTATTTCCAAATTAACTTCATGAAGTAAACTGACAGAAGAACGTAAGTGCCCATAGGTTTTGCTGATCCGAAAAGAGAGATGCACTGACTCGAGACAGAAGTACGTAAGATTCAATACGTTTATCTGTCTCTAAATTATGCTCAGAACTTGGAGAAACGCAGCAGTCTATTCTCGCAACAAAAAGAGATAGAGATACGCCGTATTGACACAACAAGGACCTGATTTCCGTGAGAACATATGTTAAAAAAAAACTAAAATCGCATTTTTTGGAGATACGTTCCTCTTACTCTCACACGACGACATAATGCACAATTACAGGAATTAAATATGTCTTGTTTAATTTAGGAGAGCTTTAATTGTTCATTACATGGTAGTTAACTGGGTGTGAAGCAAGGTGTGTTTTATACAGAGACTAAGTAGGGTTTAATGACAAAAGTGTTAATGTGCAAATATAAGTTATGAAGTTTCATACTTAGTGCATGTAGTTCTGTAACAGCAGAAAACAGAGAGAGATGAAAGAAAGAGAGATGAAAGAAAGAGAGATGCCTATTGAGCCAAACTAACAGAACTATACACTGCTACTGAATTAAGTTCAAGTGAATTGAATGTAACCACAATCAGTCTTCTGCAAAGATTAAAGAGAAAGTCTGGCTTGCAGAAAAACGTACATATCACACAAGGAAAACACCATCCTCATGATAGGGAAGTGTACATTCAACATTTGGGAGTGTGATATGTAGCCTAACCATAAGGAACTTTAATGTAGTCTGGATGCAGCTTGCATCAAACTGCTACCTTAAGTGTCCAGCTACTTTGCAGAATAAAAATATATAGTGTTTGTCTATTCCTATGCGTAATCTATAGAACATTTACTGCACCAGAGGTTGAAGAAATATTTAATGAACAGATTTTCATGACATGAAAAGAATGTTCATGTCAGGGTTTCAGAGCAGATTTGCCTTTGCCTTTGCCTTTCTGGTGTGCGAGTTAACTAATGAATTGTTGTCTAAGGCACTAAAGTAAAGTTCCTCTCCTTCTCAACACGACAATTAATTTACTATTTTTGCATCATCATGTTTAGAGTTATGAAGTATCATGTAAAGTGTGAGTCATTTCATGTTAAATTATCAAACATAATTCCCAATTGTCTAATAGGAAGTAAAACTGCATATGCATTAATTGATTAACGATTCTGGGATTTATTTAACATTAATGATTGCTTAACCTCACCTAGTTTTGCTGAGTACCTAACAATTTCTATATTCCAAGAATTTAATTCCTATGTGGTCTTACTACTCAGATGTAGTCTCTTAGTATCCATTTTAAAAATATGATGACATATTCAACATCATTTAGATTTTCAAGTTCTATATGCTCATAACATATATAGTTAATATTTTCTGCTAGAATTTCAATTTGAATATTTAAAACATTTTGCTTATTGATATCATCATGTTGGTATGCTCGCCAAGATAAGGGTCTGGTAAGTTAACTTATTTTGTTCTCTGATATTATAATGTTGGTGCAGTCTTTCAGTGCAGAATCTGAATAGTTAATATGTCTTCCAGCATATATTCTGAATAGGTGACATGTTTCGATTACTGACATCATAATCCTGACATGCTCTTCAAGATCTAGTTAAGGAACATGAAAAATAGCAGGCAGCCAAAACACATTATCATTCTCTACCCTTAGAATTAAATAGTTTCTTTTAGAACTAACAATCACCTATTTTAGTAATTTTGCCTTGTTTAGCAATATATCAGAACGTTTTGACAAAATTTGTAATTTCCACTGATGGTCTCCTCCAGAGCACATTCCAAATATTCTCGACTTATTGAGGTAAAGATGATGAAAGGTGCCACTTTTCTGATGAAATTCCCTTTGTTTGATGGAGATCCATCATTTAGGAATAATCTGTATACTATGTGAGATGACTGGTGATCTCATTCAAATTTATATTCACTGCTGAAAACGCTCTGCAGTTTCATATTAATCAGGTCATCCGTTGTATTAGTTTGCATGCGAACGTACCTCAATGAATTCATTTGCTGTGGAGTAGCCTTCAGTAGGTTGTGAATTGTTATGTATTACGAGACTGTTTCCTACACAATTTTAACTGCATTTCATTGTTTCATGTCTCCAGTTCCTCCAAGTTAAAATTCCAAAAAGTACTAGGTTTGTTTGGTGTGGATGACATTGGATTACATTTCTATTTATGGGTACTTTGTTTTATAGAGTGATGTGGCGAGAATTTTAAGTAACAGACTGTCATTTGTGTCCATATATAAGAGGGAATAATACCTTTATTATTGACAATATGTATTGCATAATGGATAACCTAAAAGATCAGTGTTTTTTATTGATATTTTATCCAAATGTGCCACACATACATGCCACAACATTCTTGTCATGTTCTTTGTCAAAGTGATTATTAAGTTTATCTGAATGAAGCCATGTTTGTAAGCTAACGAAAGAATTAAATATAATATCTTTGCTTTTTCATGAATTGAGTAAGGTAACATGACTTATGCTGCTGCGTCACTGGTCGCTGATGTTTTGCGTGTTACCACCGTTTCAAGGAATTCTTATCTCACATGCACAAGATTTTGGAGCACTATAAAATGATTTTTAGACACTGCAGTCACTCTTAAGAGAAGATAACCTAACTGGGAGAACTGCCTCAATGCACAACATAGTGCGATAAGTTAGAAGCTAACACATGTTAGCACAACTTATTTCACAAAGTTACTAACACAGGTAACCTAAGTTCTTTTGAGACCCACAGACCCTCACCCTTCCTTTTCATTATGTACATGGTCACTTCAGACTGGTTTATTCAAGGCAAGAAGTTATGTAATTTTTCATGGCCATTACATATTTCATGTTGCATATCACCAGGAAGTCAGTGTTTGTTCGTAAGTAGCTATGAGGGTGGCTGAAGCACACACCAGACCACTTTCAAATAATTTGAGACTGTGGTCTAGATTACCATTCCCAACATTTTGAAGGAAGCAGAAATATAATGCAGTGCACAGAAGGTTATTTAAAACTTCTACAGGAACCATACAGCAGTTGTAAGAGTCCAAGGTTATGGAAGGAAGCAGTGGATGAGAACGAAGTGGAGGCAGAGTTGTAACCTATCCCTGGCGTTATCTGTACAATGAGCAAGAAGAAAGGATATCGAGGAGAAATTTGGAAACATGGAGATATTAGAATTTGTAATAAGATTGCAGTTTTGTCAGAGTGAACACAAGACAGGGTTGGTTGGTTGGTTCGTGAGGTTAAAGGGACCAGACTACTATGGTCATCGGTCCCTTTACCAAAAAAAAAAGCCACCCAAAGAAAATAAAAAAAACGAACAACAGGAAAGACAGCAGACGAAACAGAAAAAGAAATACTCTGACAGACACCAGCCAAAACAGATTAAAACACACTGTGTAACGGTGGTTGGCCGACCATGGAAACAAAAAGGGAAAGCCAACCACCAAGAACATATTAAAAACTCAGTTTAAAAGCAGAGGCTAAAAGCCAGAATCAACACTAAAGAACAAACACTCAGATTAAAGGATAAAAAACCCCTGCCCGAATAAAACGCAAAACCAAGTCCACCATGGAAGAGTCATCTAATAAAAGAGCAGAGAGCGTGTCAGGCAGCGAAAACGTCTGCCTGAGCACAGATAAAAGTGGGCAGCCCAGCAAAACGTGGGCCACTGTCAATGCCAAGCCGCAGCGGCATAGAGGGGGGTCGACACGGCGCAATAAGTGGCCGTGGGTCATCCGTGTGCGCCCAATGCGCAGTCGGCAGAGGACGACACACTCCTTGCGAGAGACTCGCAAGGAGGAGTGCCACACCGTCGTCGTATCCTTGAGGGGAAGGAGTTTGTTAGGGGTGGCCAGACCACGCCATTCAGCATCCCAAAGCGAGATAACTTTGTGGCGTAAGACTGTCCGTAAATCAGTCGCCGAGAGGCCAAACTCCAGAGATGGTGCACTGACGGCCTTTTTCGCCAGGCGGTCAACAGTTTCATTGCCGGGTATCCCAACATGGCCTGGGGTCAAAACAAAGACCACAGATCTTCCGCTACGGGCGAGAGTATGCAGGGACTCCTGGATAGCCATCACCAGACGAGAACGAGGGAAACACTGGTCGAGAGCTCGTAAACCGCTCAAGGAATCGCTACAGATAACGAAGGACTCACCTGAGCAGGAGCGAATATACTCTAGGGCACGAAAGATGGCGACCAGCTCAGCAGTGTAAACACTGTAGCCAGCCGGCAACGAACGTTGTTGAGAATGGTCCCCTAGAGTTAGTGCATAACCGACACGACCAGCAACCATCGAACCGTCGGTGTAGACAACGCCAGAGCCCTGAAACATGTCAGGATGGAAGAAAAGCGGCGCCGGAAGGCCTTCGGAGGGACTGAGTCCTTCGTGCCCTGTGCCAAGTCGAGCCGAGGGCAAGGGCGAGGCACGCACCGAGGGTGTACGCAATGGGGCCCGGAAAGGAGGCGGAACAGGGAAACACCCAAGCCCGTAGAGAAGCTGTTTGACACATACGGCGATTGGATAACCCGACCGGGGCCGAAGTTCTGGCAGATGGACGACTGACTTCAGGAAAAGGACCCAATAATTTGGATGCCCGGGCAAGCTAAAAACATGGGCAGCATAATCAGCCAGTAATTGTTGGCGTCGTAACCGCAGTGGAGGGACACCTGCCTCTACAAGTATGCTGTCCACAGAGCTGATCCGGAAAGGACCAGTGGCAAGGCGTATACCGCTGTGGAGGATTGGGTCCAGCAGCCGCAACGCATATGGGGATGCTGAGCCATAAGCGAGACTCCCATAGCCCAGACTGGACTGGATTAACGCCTGGTAAAGCCGTAGGACAGTAGATCGGTCGGCGCCCCACCTGGTGTTGCTCAGGCATCGCAGAGCAATTAGATGCCGCCAACACGCCTGTTTAAGCTGCCGAATATGAGGCAACCAAGTCAACCGGGCATCAAAAACCACCCCCTAAAACCTATATGACTCCACCATTGTAAGAAGCTCGCCGTCGAGATAAAGCAGCGGCTCCGGGTGAACAGTGCGTCGCCGGCAGAAATGCATAACGCAGGTCTTGGCTGCCGAAAACTGAAAACCATGCGCTACAGCCCAAGACTTCGCCTTGCGGATCGCGCCCTGTAGCTGCAATGCCAATAGAGCGGTAGTAAAGGCAGAAGTCGTCAGCATAGAGGGAAGCGGATACAGAATTTCCCACGGCCTCAGCGAGCCCGTTAATGGCTATTAAAAACAGACTCACAGAACAGAACCCTGTGTCACACCGTTCTCATGGACTTAGGAGGAACTATATGAGGCCGCGACGTGGAAGCGGAAGGTACGATACGACAGAAAATTGCGGATATAGATCGGCAGATGGCCCCGAAGACCCCATCCATGTAGCGTAGAATGGATGTGATGACGCCAAGTCGTTTCATACGCATTCCGCATGTCGAAAAAGACAGCGACCAAATGCTAACAGCGGGAAAAGGCAGTGCGGATGGCCAACTCCAGGCTCACCAGATTGACGGCGGGGGAGCCGCCATTACGGAACTCACCCATAGATGGAGCCAGAAGACCTCGAGACTCCAGTACCCAATTCAAGCGCCGCCTCACCATCCGTTCAAACAAATTGCAAAGAACGTTGGTGAGGTTAATGGGACGGTAGCTGTCCACATCTAAAGGGTTCTTCCCCGGTTTCAGAATGGGGACAACCAGCCTTTCCCGCCATTGCGATGGAAACTCACCTTCGTCCCAAATGCGGTTGTAGATGTCGAGGAGGCGTCGCTGGCAGTCTACTGAAAGTTGTTTCAGCATTTGAACGTGGATGTTATGTGGCCCAGGAGGGGTATCAATACAAGCAGCGAGGGCACTGCGAAATTCCCACTCACTGAATGGAACATTGTACAATTCAGGATGGTGGGTACGAAAAGAAAGACTCCGACGTTCTATCCGCTCTTTAATGGAAGGCCAGAGGGTAATCCGTAGAAGTGGAACTCAGAGCAAAATGCTCTGCCAAGCGGTTTGAAAACAAACTGCTCCATTCAGTGAGAGCGCCATGAGCCAAACTGAAGTGTGTGAAGGCACCATCATTTAAAATCGAGATCTCTAGGTGCGCCAATAAATGGTCAACGATGGCGCCTCGACCTGTTGCCACTGACCCACCCCACAGATGGTTATGGGCGTTTAAGTCGCCCAGTAACAAGAAAGGTGGCTGCAATTGGGCTGTTAGAGCAGCCAGGACATGCTGCGCGACATCACCATCAAGTGGAAGGTAAAGACTGCAAACGGTAACAGCCTGTGGCGTCCGCACCCGAACAGCGACAGTCTCTAAAGGTGTTTGGAGAGGTACAGACTCGCTGTGAAGAGAGTTCAGGACATAGATGCAGACGCCACCAGACACCCTTTTATAAGCTGCCCGGTTCTTATAATAACCCTGGTAGCCACAGAGGGCGTGTGTTCGCATTGCCAGAAACCAAGTTTCCTGAGGAGCAATGCAGAGGAAAGGGTGAAGGCTGATAAGCTGGCGGAGCTCAGCTAGGATGTTGGAAGAAACCGCTGCAGTTCCACTGGAGTATGGTGTTGTCCATGGCTGAGAAAGGCGTGACGGGGCTTGGAAGGGAGATTACGCCGCTGGGTCACCTGCTGCCTCCGATTGAGCACCTGTGATAAAGCTTTCCGCGACGTCTGAGGCACCGGTGAGATCGAGGTCCTCAGCAGACGCCAGAATCTGCACCTTGTCCTCAGACACAGAGCTTGTAGGAAGCGGTGGGACGGGTGCCACCGCAATGTCTTTAGCCTTGGGGAATTTCTTCCTCTTCTGTTCTATCGCTGTGCCTTCGGTGGTCAGGCTTCACGACCTTCGCTGGGTCAGTGTCAGGGACGGACAACGACCGTGAAGCCCTACGACCAGGGACTGGTGGTTGTTTTAGCCACTTGCGGGTGTCCACTTTTCCACTAGTCGGAACTTGCGATGGGGGGTTCCCAAGGGACCCCTTACTGGCGAGAGTATCCGAAGACGTTTTACACTTCTCCGGCTGGGAAGGGGTAGCTGATGTCGCCGATGGTTGAGAGGGTGTTGCTCCTGAAGAAGATGGAGCAGGAGCAACAGGGTGTGAAGTGCCCCCCACAACCAAGGGGGGCTGATGCATTCTGACCAATCAGAGAACCAACCGTACGGGAAGACACAGGAGATGGAAGAACCGTCGTTGCAGCAGCGGCGTACGTTGACGTCATTGGCACAGGATGGAGCCTCTCATATTTCTGCCTAGCCTCTGAGTAGGTCATGCAGTCCAGGGTTTTATATTCCATTATCTTCCATTCTTTCTGGAAGATCCTACAGTCCAGCGAGCAGGGGGAATGTTGTACTCCACATTTAACACAGATGGGAGATGGAGCACATGGAGTATTGGGATGTGAAGGACGTCCAAAATCTCGACATGTGATGCCGAAAGTACAGAGGGATGACATGTGCCCAAACTTCCAGCATTTAAAACAAAGCATCGGAGGAGGGATATATGGCTTCACGTCGCAACGGTAAACCATCACCTTGACCTTTTGGGGAAAAACATCACCTTTGAAGGCCAAGAGGAAGGCACCAGTGGCTACCTGATTATCCATCGGACCCCGATGGACGCGCCGGACGAAGTGAACACCCCATCGTTCTAGATTGGCGCGCAGTTCATCGTCGGACTGATGTAGAAAATCCCTGTGCAATATAATACCCTCGAACATGTTTAGACTGTTATGGGGAGTGATGGTGACAGAAACATCCCCCAACTTGTCTCAAGTGAGCAACTCTGTAACTGGGCAGAGGATGCTGTTTTGATGAGAACAGACCCAGAGCGCATTTTGGACAAGCCCTCCACCTCCCCGAACTTGTCCTCTAAACGTTCCACAAGAGACTGGGGCTTGGTCGACATAAATGATTCCCCATCAACTCGTGTACACACGAGGTACTGGGGTGAATAATCTCCACCGCCTTCTTTAGCCATACGTTCAAATGGTTCAAATGGCTCTGAGCACTATGGGACTCAACATCTGTGGTCATCAGTCCCCTAGAACTTAGAACTACTTAAACCTAACTAACACACACATCCATACCCGAGGCAGGATTCGAACCTGCGACCATAGCAGTTGCGCGGTTTCGGACTGAGCGCCTAGAACCGCTAGACCACCGCGGACGGCAGCCATACGTTCCTCCCATGGAGTGGCCAGGGAGGGAAACGATCTCTGATCAAATTTCTTCCCGTTGAGGTTAGACCTCGATCGCTTAGAGACTGCTGGTAGAGTCCCACCAGCGAGAGATGATGTACCACGCTTCATTGCGGGTCATCTGCCTTGCTGCCACACACTTCGACCAGGGGCTCTCCCGATGGGCCCCAGCCAGCCGCAGCAAAGACCACCTGGCTGAATGGCCTTTGCAGGGAGTCCTGATGCCCCAGAGAGATAGGCATCTACTCCTCGGCATATGTAGGGAGGTAGCAGCTCCTGCATCAGCAGTGCTATCCATGTGTAGTCAGGGGGCAACCACCAAGAGGGTACATGACAACCCCACCACAACGGACTGGCTACCGTGCTGGATGTCGGGTGTCAAAATATCCATGTACATCACGAGGGCAAAGATGGAAGTGCACTATGGAGTGATTGTACACTACCCGGAACACACTGCAGCAGATGTGGCTGGAAGCTCTATGGAAGTCCAACTCCATGACAATATCGGGTGAGCCAGATCTTAGAGCAAGATGGATATATAATACACCACGTAAGGCGTCCTTCGCCAAATGGTTCACACTAACAGAAAATTTTGACAGGTAGGGGACCATCACATTAAGGCCGAAACGTTTGCGACTCCTTTTAGTTGCCTCTTACGACAGGCAGGAATACCGCGGGCCTATTCTTACCCCCGAACCCGCAGGGGGGGGGGGGAGGGGATTAGGTGCATAAATCAGCAAACATATGAAAAGTTATTCCATCTAAATGGGTATAAAAGACATGTAGCGCACAACTTCACTAAAGCAAGGAATTACTTGATAGGGCATATACTAAGGCATGAAAAAAATAATCTGTTTAGTAAAGGAGGGAAGTGGGCAAGTAAGATTTGTAGAGGCGAACCAAGATATGAACACAACAAGTAGGTTACAGTAGTTATTCAGAAATGTAAAGGTGGCACAAGGTAAACTATACTGGAGAGCTGAGTCTGCGGACTGAGAAAAGTTGCAATCAAATCTGGTTCTACGTAGTGCATCTGTTCAGTAATTTATACTCATAGTTTTTCGTTTCTTTGAAGATTATATTAACTACTCTCTGACAGATATCGATAAAACGAGTTGTGCAAGAAAGTTGAAAGATGGAAGGAGTACATATGGGGTCCATATAAGGAAAACAAACTTGAGGACAATGTTATAGAAGTAAAAGCGTAAGTGAGTGAAGATGAGTTAAGAGATATGATACTGCAAGAAGAATTTGAGAGAGCACTGAAAGACTTGCGCGAAAAGAAACCCTAGGGTACGCGACGTCCCTGCAGAGTTATTAAGAATCTTTGAAGAATGACAAAACAGTTTCACTTGGTGTGCGAGATACGTGAGGCAATTGTAATACCTACAGAGGCAATACCAGCTGATAACGAGAAAAATGTGTAAATTGCCATTCTAAAAGATAAAGAGTGATCTAGACAGAAAAATGTTTGCGCATAGGTGCATCGTAGTCCCATATAATTGAAAAGACTTCTTATCTTCCATCATACAACATGGCTGATAGTCCTTGCTTTGCACAGTTAGCAATAAGTATCTACAGCCAGACTAATTATCAGACACAACAGTAGTCTTCCTCGTGAAAGACTACCTGTCATTGCAAAAAGTCCTGTGTTAATTTATAAGGTTAGAAACTTTTGACTTCTATATAACGTATTTCGTAGATGGCTTATGATACATGTGTACTACGTTTTACACTCGCCTTTATTATTGACTGTAACATAGTTCTATAAAAAAAACTCCCACAGGCTTACACAGGGATCGTAATGTTTCTGTCTTTAATCTCTCAAGTTAACGACTCAATAATATTAATGACTCCTTACTCGCTTTCGTGAAATTAACATTCGATCATTATCCCATTAACAAAATTGGAACTGTCAAAATGTGCCCTGTCTGAAAAAATAGGTCTTAACTCAGCCGTAAGTGCAGTTCGCTTACACGAGTAGAGCTGGTTGAATAATGAGTAGTACATACAGTCTTGTTTCTCAAATGAGTGGTCATAGCTTCGAAAGAGCAGTGACACCGTTGTATCTTACATTTCAAATGCTTGGTTTTGTTCCCATCATCAGCGATAGCAAAAATTCTACATCTTGTGTCTTCAGAATGCCATTGAAGAGACTCATCAACTACGTCATATGTTTCATTTGGCTTATCTGTATAAGTGTCTCTGGTCTTTATTGTTGTTATGTAGTAATGCATTTTACCATAACAAACCCGCAGTTTCTTATGACAGTGCGTTTTATAATTGTGTTGTTTCTTTTGCTGACTGTGTTGGAGCCAGCTACAATTTTATGCAGATCTCTGTGTACTGGACACCATATCTTTACTAGAGTCATGGAACTGTTGCAACAGGTAGATGCATTGCTCGCCATGCGACATCACACTTACAGAACGGAAATACATCGCAAAATGCGCCAGAGAGCAATTTTGCTTTTCATTACAGTGCTTGTCTGGGTTGTCATACCAGTTGGCGTACTAGCACCCTATTTCTTCAAACATGATCCAATAACTACCACCACTCTATGCATTCAAGGCTTCGTCACGATCTGGCGACTCCATTGCTTCGCCGTTGTGCTGGTGCTTCGACATAGGATGGGCATCGTCTGTGAGCAGCTGCTGAGGAGTACCCTGCCACCGGCGGGAAACGAGGCTGAGCTGGAGGAGATGGCGACGCGAGCAGGACAGCCGGGGGCGGCGCAGGTGGCGGGGGCGGAGGTGCGGCGGCTGCAGCGCGCCAGGATGGCCCTCCACCGCTGCGCCCGCCTCTGCAGCCTCCACTTCGGACCCGCCCTGCTACTGTCCGTCTTGGGCGATTTCGTCGTTATGACTTGCACTGCCTATTGGCTCATAGTCCTGACTTCCCAAGCAGACAAGAATGCTGAAATACTCGTGAGCGTGTATGCCCTGAGTACTGTCCTATGCCGCCAGCTGTTGGTCTGCTGGGTGTGTTCCTCTGCGGCTGAGCGCGCCGACAGAGCTGGTATGTTCCTGTCCAGGCTGCAGCCACTACTGCGTCCCGGGCCAGCTGTCGATGTTCTGCGACTTCCTGTGGAGAAATTACGAGTGTCTGCCATGGGATTTTATGACATCGACCTTCATATCTTCATAACCACTATTAGTGCAGCTGCCACTTATCTCGTGATACTTGTACAATTTAATACGTAAAGTGCTATGTATGATCTTTGATAGGGTGTATCTCCTAGTCGTGCAATGTATAGAAGCTATTATTGGTGGAAACATATTTCAAATATAACATTAGTGTCATATTACCTAATAGATGCGTGGTAGGTATAGGTTATTCTTCAATTACTAGTATTGTTTGTACTATCCAGAGAATTGTGAGACATGTGCATCTAAAGAAACAAAGCCCAATAAATGGGTTTCTAAACACGTTGTACCAAATTTAATTATTTTCTTTCTACCTACAGCATGGATAATAAATGGACCTCTAACGTGAGTCACGAGAAGTAAATACTAGAACGCATTCTCCTGCTATGAATTAGTTGCCTGTCGCACCAAGAGGATGCAGTAGAGCTCCAGTATAAGTTAATATTTCTACTTGGTCTTTATGTAATATGTTGCTGCTAAAACTTACTTCCACTATGTGGCACTTGAGACAGGTGTTCAAATGGTTCAAATGGCTCTGAGCACTATGGGACTTAACTTTTGAGGTCATCAGTCCCCTAGAACTTAGAACTACTGAAACCTAACGAACCTAAGGACATCACACACATCCATGCCCGAGGCAGCATTCGAACCTACGACGCGGCGGTCGCCTGGTTCCAGACTGTATCGCCTAGAACCGCTCGGCCACTCCAGCCGGCAGACAGGTGTTCTCAGGTCCGACGCCTATAGCCAAGACACAATAAAGGGTTTTTCAAAAAGATTAACTTGATTTCAAAACTCTATATTTATGGATATACATGTGATGAAATGCAAAATACTCAGAAAATCTTGAGGATATTTCTACCCTGTTTCTAATGCTCTATGTGTCCACCAGAAAATTTACATAATGTACCTGGTTTTATAGAAGTCATGGGGGCTGTTAATATGCTGTTCACTTCTTCTATGTCACGAGGTAAAGGCAAAGATTAATGGAAGCTACGAATGGAGGGCAGTTTGTCGGGATCCTGAACGTCCTATCCAGCGTTGAAGCAGATTGTCATTGAGAAACTAACATATGTTGTTGTACCATTGTGTTGGCACTCCATCAAGTTGGAAAATGAAGTCATCGGCTTCCTCTTGAAGTTGTGAAAAAGTCAGTTCTGCAGCATATGAAGATAAATCATATAAGACACTATGTTTGCCTCTCAAAAGGAGCCACCATACTCTTTTTCACGAGAAATGTCACAACAAACGGTCACTTTAGGTGAGTCTTATTGTGCTCAATAATGTCATTAGGGTTCCAGAAGCACCATAAGCGCATGTTATGTCGTTTTGCTTTACCGCTATCATGAAATGTTGCTTCATCACTGTAAGCTGACCGTGGTATAAGCACATCGTCTTGCATGTCAACTACAAAGCATTGTTGAAGCCAACCCGTTTCCTTTTATCACCAACCAGAAGGGCTTACACGAATTGTAGTCTGTACAGTCTATAGACCAAAAGCTGTTTTAACGCTCGCCAGACGTTAGTAAGGGGCATTGCAGTTCTCTGCTTTCGTGGCGAGCAGACTTTCGAGGACTTCATTGAAATTTTGGCCGAACTCTTTCCACCAGGTAGTCAGAAGTGTCAGGTCGACCTGGACTCTTACTTTGTACAAGGATTTGGTGATATGAATGGCGGATGTTTTCGGATGCAGGCGGATGAATACAGAAACGCCGATGAAGTAACCTGAACGGAAATCAGTGACACACACTTTGCGAACAGCAGCACACAAAACGCCTTCCATTGAGGAGGCGCCATCTTACTTGCTACTGGCTGTAAAATGAGATGACTCTTTGTCTGACGTCTAAAGGCGATTTTCTGATATTCTACGCAACTTGCATTCAAATTACGGAACTTTCCTTGTCGGTACGTTCAATATTTCGTAATATTTACCATCCAAAGTCAGCTCAGTCTCTTCGAAACACCCCGTATATAGGACATGAACTATTTTCTATGAGGTTCAGCCTAGAGAAAGATGAATTTGAATAGCGATTCAGCGTCATTGACCGACATTATTATGTGTAAGACGCTGTTTGAAGTTACCTTGTTTTCTCTAGTTATTTCTGCTAAAGAAAAATGACACGTATATCTAAAGTTATTTGTTGATTGCAAATCTTCACCACAAATCATACTACACGACTAACACATACCTGGAGGAAAAGGAAATGATATCCATACGGCACACCGATAGCACCAAACAAAAACATTGCCATAAATGACACTACAGTTCCGTAAAATATGAGAATATATACTCAATTTCTACGGATGTGCTGCCGCCTGGAAATACGGAATGGTTACGTGCAGTCATACACTTCAACGTAACATTCCACAGTAATGTACCAGAGTTGTAGTTGTTTATTGCCCATAAACCACAGGCTAATAACGAAATCTAAAATTAAGAAAAAAGTTCATATTACTTACCATTCATCTAGATTATCATGTGTTACATACAGATAATCACTATAAAGTTAGTAAAGAGACGTGTTTATAACTAAAGTTCGAAACTTTTTATACAGGTCCATAGAAAGATTTTCTAGAAACATACAAATCAAATTAACCATATCTTACAGTCCACCTATGTACAAACTGTAAACGGCTGTTGGCCAGTTTTGGTTGGTCACAATATTATATACTTCCTTCAAAATTTAAATTATCAATATCATCATCTACGATGCGACAGATGAGAAGGAACGCTCTGACTCACAGAAACTGGATTAGATTCCGGCATATACATATAACACTCAATACTTTAAACAAGTAGCTGAGTGCAGTATAGCATGAAACATCATTTCACTGAAGTATTCTCTATGTTGAAAAACTACATTACACAACAACACACTATTCAGGAATAGATTTTCTTATGACTAGAGGTGAAGTAATAAGCAGGGAATCATAGTTTAAATTGATCCTCCATGCTGAGTCAAACTGAGAGGGTCACTTTAATAAACATGTTATTCACAGGCTGAAGCTGCAGAAGGCAATGTAACATGTTAACATTTCAGATTTAGTCTCAAGCAGACATTCGCATGTTTGAACACCTTTGATATTATTTTCTATCCAGGCAGGTCCCTGACAAACTCCCTGAATAGTAGCTCCAGTACAGCCATAAGTATTGGAATGACAGCAAAGTCCTCTCTACATGAAATATGCACCAGGCCGCTCCTCCGACGGTGGCGGTCGGGATCAGGGTTAGGAGTGTGGCGGCAGCAGCAACGGCGATGCAAGTTCATCACGTCTGTTCCTCTCTCCTCAGCCGAGCTCTTATCTCGGAAGCACGCCAATCACACAAAACACACAGGTCTAACCTAAGAATCGCAGCACGGTATTTTATCGGTCATTAAAGCGCAACGGTCAGTCCGTATGTTCCCTATTGTCTTGTTCTCTGTACCTCCAACGTGGCGGCGAGACCTGACCGTAGCTTGATCCTTGTACCAAAGTTAAATAATTCTATGAAGAAACCAAAATTTGTATTATTTATCAAAATACGCAAAGAAGTGTTCTGTAACAGTGTAAAACACACTTGATTCCTTCTTAGACGACGCGTATTTCTTGAAAACAGGACGATCAGAGAGTTTCTAAGCCAACACACTCGTATAATATTTAGACCTGCCAATCGTAATCAATGATTTATCAGCAGATAACTTCTCTATTTCCACAGCAGTTGGTGCAAAGCACTATGGACTCTCAGATTAACTATCACAATGTTATTTCATCGTGTAAATTGTCTGTATCATAGTTCTATAACAGTGTGAAACACACAATGCTGGGTTACTGGCAATACTGAATTAACCTACCGGTTAAGGTAAAATTAAAGATGGCTGTATTACGCTGGTGCATTGTTAAAACTAATGCTGAATATGTAATTTCGTCGAACTGTTATGCGTGTGACAGTCATTCCAAGTTCACTTTAACCTATAAGTTATATCAGCTGTGGAAACAGAGTCGACATTATAGATGTGGCAAAAACTGTGTAAAACATAATGTGAGTATCGTGGCTTGCACCAAGTGATTTGCGAGTGCTGACCTATAGTCGTCAACAAACGCACCTTAACCTTTCGGTCACAATAGTAGTACCAACGAGCGAGCCCTATTCGTTTTTCTACTACTTTACAACAACAATACAGGCAGTTTGGAGATGTAAATAATGCTGTGATACTTAAAGTGAGGGTTCATTATGACTTTCACCGAATGGCGTACAGATATCGCTCTACATCATAGCCAAGCATGCCTTAACTTGAAACTACAATGGTAGTGCCAATAAGCAAGCAACATACGTTTTGTATCGTTATAGATTAAATCTTTACATAGTTTGATATGTAATGCTTTCGTTAAAGTGATACTTTATTTTGTGTCAAACAACGAATTTCTATCAGAGACTGCAACTTCTTTTGTGTGGAGCCTTGTCCATTATTGTGTTTGACGGAGACAAGGTGAGTAGCCGATATTTTTATCACACTTTTTGGAAAGCTAAGATATCATGTTTTGTGCCTTCTGCACTTATAATTGCTTACTACAAAAAATACATTTTAAGTGATGCACTGCATTAAATATCTCTCCAAACCACATCATTTTTTGTGTACTTTCTGGAGCTAAAGTGCCAATTAATATAACGTCGGTGGATTATCATGCTATACATAGAAACTCATACACCAGTCAAATATCTTGTAGGGCTCCCGCGAGCTTGCAGACGTGCCACAGCACGACGTGACATGGACTCAGCTAGTGTCTGATGGGGTGCTGGAGCAAATGATACGATGAATCCTGCAGGGCTGTCCATACATCCGTAAGAGTACGAGGAAGTGAAGATCTCTTCTGAACAGCACTTTGTAAGGCATCCCAGATATGCTCAATAATGTTCATGTCTAGGGAGTTTGGTTGCCAGTGGAAGTGTTTAAGCTCATAAGATTGTTCCTGGAGCCACTCTGTAGCAATTTTGGACGTATGGGGTGTCGCATTGTCTTGTTGGAATTGCCCAAGTCCGTCGGAATGCACAATGGACATGAATGGATGATGGTGATCAGGCAAAATTCTTACGCACGTAGCACCTGCCATATTTGTATCTAGACATATCAGGGGGTGCCATATCATTCCCACTGCACAAGCCCCACACCATTACAGATTCTCCGCCAGCTTGAACAGTCCTCTGCTGAAATTCAGTGTCCATGGTTTCATGAGGCTGTTTCCATACCCGTACATATTCATCCACTCTATACACCTTGAAACGAGTCTCGTCCGATCAGGCAACATGTTTCCAGTCATCAACAGTACAATTCAGGTGTTGACGGGACCAGGTGAGGGGCATCAAGGGTACACGAGTAGGCCTTCGGTTCCAAAAGCCCATATCGGTGATGTTTCGTTGAATAGTTTGCACAGTGACACTTGTTGATGGCCCAGCATTGAAATCTGCGGCAATCTGCCAAAGGGTTGCACTTATGTCACGCTGAAAGATTTCCTTTACTCGTCGTTCGTCCCGTTCTTGCTAAATCTTTTGGAGCCCGCAGAGATGTCGAAAACTTTATGTTTTACCGGATTTCTGATATTCACGGTATACTCTTGAAATAGTCGTACGGGAAAATCCTTAACACATCACTACCTCGGAGATGCTGTGTCCCATCGTTCGTGCGTAAACTATAACACCACCTTCAAACTCACTTAAATCTTCATAACCTACCATTGTAGTTGCAGTAATCGATGTAACAACTGCGCTAGGCACATATAGGAGCTGCCGACCGCAGGGCCTTGTTCTGCCTGTTTACCTATCCCTACACCAGTTTCTTGGCCGCTTCAGAATAGATGAACAAGCTGGACCTAATATAGCAGGTTATAAAGCAGGATTTAGAAAAGGTAGACCATGTGCAGAACAGATTCTTAATTTTTTTTAAATTTGAGAGTTAGAGCTATACAAAACAAAAAGACAGTAGTTACTTTCGGTAGACTTCAAGAAGGCGTACGACTAAGTTGACAGACAAACACTGTTCCAGATACTTTATGAATCAGGGATAGACGAAAACACCAGAAGACTTGTTGAACAAACGCTCACATATACAATAAGAAGGATTACGTTTCGGGGCGAAATACCTGGGCCACTCAAAATCAAAACAGGAGTTCGACAAGGAGATAGACCGTCCCCAACTCTCTTTAACTTCATTTTAGATAAAGTAGTAAAAACATGGGAAAGAACATCAAAAGACAGAGGCACAAAGGGTATAAGCATGGGCCAAGGAAAAAACAAATCTGAAGTGAAATGTTTAGCCTTTCAGGATGATATGCAATTGATAACTGGAAACGGAACAGACGCTACAGTTATGGTTGATCTATTACACGAGATTGCTGAAATGACTGGGCCAAAAATTCCTATGAAAAAACCGAATATATAGAATATGAAACATAATACAGAGGTTTGTGAAAGAAAAGTACGGAAAAATTAAAAGAATTGATAGATTCAAGTACCTGGGGGAGTGGGTCCAAGCCAATGGACTGGATAACACAACACATAAAGAAAGAATAAAAAAGTGAGCGTGTGTATATAGATTAACACAAAACTACTACAATAAAAAATCAATATTCAAACAAGCGAAGATTAGACATTAAAATTCCGTTATTAGGACACAAGCAAAGTATGGATCAGAGTGCCTGCCACTGAATAAGAAAGGGGAATTATGAGAACTAGAAAAAGAGAGAGAAAAATACTAAGAAAAATTCGAGGTCCTGAGAATAAGAAGGAAAATAGGTGGGTTAAAAGGAGAAATGAATACATAAAAAATACAGAAAAGATCATAGATGCAATGAGGAAGATATGGCTAAAATTTTATTTGCATTTAGAAAGCGTGGAAGAAACAAAAATTACAAGGTAAATTTTTAATTACGTTAGTAATCTGAAAATACTGTAGGATGGATAGAAGGAATAAAGAACGATTCCAACCAAATAGGTGTTACTGATGAAATAATCGTGACAGGAATCACTTCAGGCTACTGATAAAAAACGCAAACTATGAATAAGATGAGCCATAACCTCGACCCAAGAGAGTGTGAACAGATGAGCAGAGACGAGCAGTAGTCGAGAAAATGAAGAGGTACTGGGAAGAACGGAAGACAAAGAAAAACAAGAAATCTTAATTTGTAAGCGGTCCATAGCTGGCCAAATTCATATATAATATCGCATGAAGATCGCCTAAGACGAACTGTCAAACATTACATCCTTGCCTGCTTAGGATATTATTTTAGGCACATGGGATATGTGCCGTTGTCGGACAATAGTATAGACAACAAAGACGAAAAAATAACATTGGGATACTTCATTTCAGTGCCCGTTGTGCCTTGCACTAAGTGGGATACAAATATCAAACTCTGGTCGTGCCAAGTTGTGTACAGAGAACATAATAGGAGACTCTGAGGTACATACTGATTTGCTGTTTCATTTTGGTTGGTTGGTTGGTTTGAGGGATTAAAGAGATCAGACTGCAACGGTCATCGGTCCCTTGTTCCAAAACTAAAACACCCACACAGAATATAAACGACAATGGAAAGGACGACAGACGACACAAGACAAGAATGACTTATACAGATACAAGACAAAACGAATTAAAATCACACAGAGTGTGATGGTGGTTGGCCGACCAGAGAGAAAAAAAAGGAATAGCCAACCAACGAGAACTCATTAAAAACCCATTCTAAAATCGTAGGCCGAAGGCCAGAATCAAAACAAATAGGACATAAAAACACTCAGATTAAATGAAACTCCTGCCCGAATACACGCAAAACTAAACCTGCTATAGCAGAGACATCAGGTAAAAGGGCAGGGAACATATCAGGCAGCTCAAACGTCTGCTTGAGCACAGCTAAATGAGGACAGTCCAACAAAATGTGGACCACGGTCAATGGTGAGCAGCAGCAACATAGACATGGGTCTTCACGGCGCAATAAGTGGCTGTGCGTCATCCGTGTGTGCCCAATGCGCAGTCGGCAGCGGACGACAGACTCATTGCCAGAGTCTCGCAACGAGGAGCGCCAGACAGTCGGGGTCTCCTTGACGGCACGGAGTTTGTTAGGGGAGGGCAGACCGCGCCATTCAGCTTCCCATAACGCGAAAACTTGGCGGCGCAAGACTACACGCAAATCAGTCTCCGGGTGGCCAACGTCCAGAGATGGTTTACCACTGGCCTCTTTCGCCAGGCGGTCAACACTTTCATTGCCATGTATCCCAAAATGACCTGGGGTCCACAAAAAGACCACAGACCGGCGGCAACGGGGAAGAGTATAAAAGGACTCCTGGATAGCCATCACCAGACGGGAACGAGGGAAACACTGGTCGATAGCTCGTAAACTGCTCAGGGAGACGCTACAGATAACGAAGGAATCACCTGAGCAGGAGCGGATATACTCTAGGGCACGAAAGATGGTGACCAGCTCAGCAGTGCAAACGCTGCAGCCAGCTTGCAAAGAACGTTGTTCAGAGTGGTCACCTAAAGTCAGAGCATAACCGACACGACCAGCAGCCATCGAGACGTAGTCCTTCAGGCCCTGTGCCAAGTTCAGTCGAAGGCAAGGGCGAGGAACACACAATGGGGGTGTACGCAAAGGTGCTCGGAAAGGACGAGGAGCATGGAAAACCCCAAGCCTGGAGAGAAGCTCTTTGACGCACGCTGTGATCGTACAACCTGACCGGGGCCGTCGTTCTGGCAGATGGACGACCGATTGCGGAAAGAGAAGACGAGAATTTGGATGCCCGGGCATGCTAAAAACATGGACAGCATGAGGGGAGAGCGAACGTCGGCGCTGTAACCGCTGTGGAGGGACACCTGCCCCCACGAGTATGCTCTCCACTGGGCTGGTCCGGAGGGCACCAGTGGCAAGTCGTATCCCTCTGTGCAGGAGTGGGTCCAACATCCGCAACGCATAAGGGGATGCTGAACCATAAGCCAGGCTCCCATAATCCAGACGGTACTGGATTAACGCCTGGTAGAGCCGTAAGAGGGTAGATCAGTCGGCGCCCCACTTGGTGTGGCTCAGGCATTACAGAGCACTTAGTGTGTGTGTTGGGGCTTATGGGCGCTCAACATCGAGGTCATCAGCGATGCCACAGGAAATTGACATTGGCTGGCCACTTACATAAAAAATGGGCGAGCTTGTCACACAGTGAGCAAATTAAAATCCTCTCCCTAAAATCTTTGTAAAAAACATTTGACTCGGCACAGAACTTTAAAACTTTAACTACATTCGTCCGAGTGTTGCCTAAAAAGAGATGGCAGGTCCGCTGGCCAGTCAGCCGCGGTCCCCTGGTCAGAAAATAAAACGCAATCCAATAAAACGTGGCCCACAGTGACCTGGACGCCGCAAGCACCACACATTGGAGGGTCCTCTCGCCGGAAAAGGAAGCCATGCGTCATAGGGCTGTGGTCTATTCGAAGCCGAGTGAGAAGAACATCGTACCGTCGATGGGGCTGAATGGAAGTACACCACACACGCGTTTTGGGCTTGACTACACGGAGCTTATTGTCTGTCACTTCCAGCCACTCATCCTCCCACCAACGTATAACCCGTGAACTCAACAGCGAGCTGAGTGCGTGCAAGGGGATAGCACACTGAGATACTTGTGGGGCGAGACACGCCTCCTTGGCTGCGAGATCTGCCCTTTCATTCCCAGCAATGCTGACATTCCCCAGAACCCAGCAGAAAGCTACAACCTTCCCCAGTCGCTGTAGTCAGAGGAGGACATCCTGGATGGTCTGGACCATTTGGTCTGCCAGATACAAACGTTGCAACGAGTGAAGAGCACTGAGTGACTCTGAACAGACAAGAAATTTAAGAGAGGAAGAATGTCTCATCTGCTCCAGTGCCCGCAAGATCGCCGACAATTCTGCATCAAAGACAGTAAAAGTCAGAGGCAGTCGGACCTTGAGGACACCACCCGGAGAAACAACTGAACAACCAATGGAATCCCCTGGTTTCAACCCATACGTAAAAAACAGCCACTCAGTCGTGGTGTTTAGATAAAATGGCGAAAACGCTTCATTAAGAACGGTGGCAGGAGTGCAATCTCTCTTGTACTGCAATAAATCTGAAATCACTCCGGTCCTCTTCAGTAACCAGGGTGGCAGGCGGTTAAAACCTTGGATTTGGGGTTACACAGACTCGACACTGACGGACGCTAGCACACGTTGCACACGGATCCCAAACGGCAACGTAGCACAGGGACGGAGGGAAAAACGGCGCTCCAGAGATGGATGGGCAACAAGATGGTGAGCAGTCGAGCTGGGAACTGCAAGAAACTTACAAGCCTGGCGCACCAGCAGGAGCTGCCGCCGGATGGTAAGTGGCGGTTCCCCAGCCTCAGCACAGAGGCTGGGTATGGGACTGGTCCGATAAGCAACCGTGGCGAGTTGAATCCCAGCATGGTTGGTTGGTTGGTTGGTTGGTTTGTGGGGGTTAAAGGGACTAGACTGCTATGGTCATCGGTCCCTTTTTCCAAATACTAAAAACACCCACAGAGAATAAAAACGATCAACAGACGTTAAGACAGATGACACTGAACAAGAGAAATGGAGACAAAGACCAGACAAGACGAACTAAAATCACACAAAGGGTGGCGGTGGTTGGCTGAGCATACAAACAAAAAGGGAAAAGCCAACCACCGAGAGAAACATGAAAAAAATTCAGACAAATCGTAGGCCATAGGCCAGAAACAACACAAAAACACTCACACTTATATTAAGCGATAAAATCCCCCTGCCCGAATAAAACGCAAAACCAAATCCACCATGGCAGAGTCATCTGATAAAAGAGCAGAGAGCCTGTCAGGCAGCGCAAAAGTCTGCCTGAGCACGGTTAAAAGGGCGCACTCCGACAGAATATGGACCACCGTCAAGGACGCCCCACAACGGCAAAGAGGGGGATCCTCACGACACAGTAAATAACTGTGCATCAGTCGGGTGTGGCCAATGCGGGGCTGACGAAGAACGACTGAGTCCCTGCGGTTGGCTCGCATGGATGACCACCACACAGTCGTCGTGTCCTTGATGCGGCGGAGTTAGTTTGGCATGGGCACGTTGCGCCAATCAGTGTCCCATAAACCGAAAACTTTGCGGCGTAATAGTTTCCGCAAATCAGTCACCGGGAGGCCAATCTCCATATATGGTGCACTAGTGGCCTATTTCGCCAGGCGGTCGACAGTTTCATTGCTGGGTATCAAAACATGGCCTGGGGTCCAAACAAAGACCACAGATATTCCGCTACGGGCGAAAGTATGCAGGGACTCCTGGATAGCCATCACCAGACGAGAACGAGGGAAACACTGGTCGAGAGCTCGTAAACCGCTCAAGGAATCGCTACAGATAACGAAGGACTCACCTGAGCAGCAGCGAATATACTCTAGGTCACGAAAGATGGCGACCAGCTCAGCAGTGTAAACACTGCAGCCAGCCGGCAACGAACGTTGTTCAGAATGTCAGAATGGCCCCTAGAGTTAGTGCGTAACCGACACGACCAGCAACCATCGAACCGTCGGTGTAGACAACGCCAGAGCCCTGATACGTGGCCAGGATGGAAGAAAAGCGGCGTCGGAAGGCCTCCGGAGGGACTGAGTCCTTCGGGCCCTGTGCCAAGTCGGGCCGAAGGCAAGGGCTAGGCACACACCATGGGGGTGTACACAGAGGTGCCCGGAAAGGAGGTGGAACAGGGTAACACCCAAGCCCGTAGAGAAGCTGTTTTTGACACATACGACGATCGGACAACCCGACCGGGGAAGACGTTCTGGGAGGTGGACGACTGACTGCGGGAATAGGACACTATGATTTAGATGCCCAGGCAAGCTAAAAACAAGGGCAGCATAAGCAGCCAGTAATTGTTGGCGTCGTAAACGCAGTGGAGGGACACCTGCCTCCACAAGTATGCTGTCCACAGGGCTGTTCCGGAAGCCACCAGTGGCAAGGTGTATCCCGCTGTGGAGGATTGGGTCCAGCACCCGCAATACAGATGGGGATGCTGAGCCATAAGCCAGACTCCCGTAGTCCAGACGGGACTGGATTAACGCCTGGTAAAGCCGTAGGAGAATAGATTGGTCGGCGCCCCACCTGGTGTTGCTCAGGCATTGCATAGCATTTAGATGCCGCCAACACGCCTGTTTAAGCTGCCGTATATGAGGCAGCCACGTCAACCGTGCATCAAAAACCACCCCCAAAAACCTATGGGACTCCACCACTGTAAGAAGCTCGCCGTCGAGATAAAGCCGCGGCTCACCGTGAACACTGCGTCGCCAGCAGAAATGCTTAACGCAGGTCTAGGCTGCCGAAAACTGAAAACCATGCGCTACAGCCCAAGACTGCGCCTTGCGGATTGCGCCCTGTAGCTGACGTTCAGCAGCTGCAATGCCAATACAGCGGTAGTAAAGGCAGAAGTCGTCAGCATACAGGGAAGCGGAGACAGAATTTCCCACGGCCGCAGCGAGCCCGTTAATGGCTATTAAAAACAGACACACAGAACGGAACCCCGTGGCACACCGTTCTCATGGACTTGGGAGGAACTATATGAGGACGCGACGTGCACGCGGAAGGTACGATACGACAGAAAATTGCGGATATAGATCGGCAGCGGGCCGCAAGGACCCCATCCATGAAGCGTAGAAACGATGTGATGATGGTATGTCGTATCATACGCCTTCTGCATGTCGAAAAAGACAGCGACCAGATGCTGACAGCGGGCAAAGGCAGTACGGATGGCCGACTCCAGGCTCACCAGATTGTCGGCGGCGGAGCGGCCTTTACGGAACCCACCCTGAGACGGAGCCATAAGGCGCCGAGACACCAGTACCCAATTCAAGCGCTGGCTCACCATCCGTTCAAGCAACTGGGAAAGAACGTTGGTGAGGCTAATCTGACGGTAGCTGTCTACCTCTACAGGGTTCTTCCCCGGTTTCAGAATGGGGACAACAAGCCTTTCCCGCCATTGCGACGGAAACTCACCCTGGACCCAAATGCGGTTGTAAAGGTCGAGGAGGCGTCGCTTTCAGTCCACTGAAAGGTGTTTCAGCATCTGAGAGTGGATGCTATCTGGCCCATGAGCGGTATTAGGACAAGCGGCGAGGGCACTGCGAAATTCCCACTCACAGCATGGAACATTGTACAATTCAGGATGGTTGGTGTGAAAAGAAAGACTTCGACGTTCTAAACCCAGCATGGTGAACAGCGTCAGGGATCCGCAAATAAGACGGCCTTGCTGACATATATACTGTGCATCCATAGGCCAACCGTGAACGCACAAAAGCACGGTAAAACTGAAGGAGACGCGCCCTGTCCGCTCCCCAAAACCTGTGGCTGAGGCACTTGAGGATGTTCAGTGCCTTCAGGGTTCTGGCTTTCAAGTCTCGTAGGTGTGGCAGCCATGACAATCTGGAGTCAAAAATTAGGCCCAGAAACCACACTGTGTCTCTAAAATGTAGGACAGTATCCCCCAATTTGCAAGGCAGGCAAATTAAAAAGGCGACGAGAACATTAAAATGAACACAAAAACACTTATCGGCAGGAAACCGAAAATCTGTATTTGCAGCCCACTCCTCTAACCGCCGCAATGTTAGCTGCAACTGATGGCTCACGGTTGCAACACTGGAGGAGGAACAGAAAACAGCAAAGTCGTCCACGAATAAAGAGCACTGCTCTGGACTCCTCATTGTAGACGTTATACTGATAATGGCTATGGCAAAAAGGGTAACGCTTAAAACACTGCCCTGAGGGACACCGTTCTCTTGCTCAAAGCGATCAGACAGTGTGTTACCAATGCGGGTCCGAAAAACCCGCTGAGACCGAATAGACCGAATGAAAATCGGGAGGAGGCCACGAAAGCCAAATTGATGCAGTTGTGCAAGAATACAGTATCTGCAAGTAGTATCATACACCTTACTGATATCAAAGAAGATACCGATACAGTGACGCTGACGGAGGAAAGCCTGCTGAATAGCCGCCTCTAGGAGGGTCAGGTTGTCGACCTGGGACAGAAATTTTCGGAATCCACGCTGATAGCGGCTAAGCAGCTATCTGGTCTCTAACAGCCAGACCAGACGGCGGTTAACCATCCGTTCCAGGGTCTTTCCAACACAGCTTGTCAAGGCGATACTACGAAAACTACTGTCGTTTCCTGGTTTGAGGAGAGGGATGAGGATTGCCTCCCTCTACCAGGTGGGGAACACTCATGTCTGCCATATGAGATTAAAACATTCGAGGAGGATTTCCTTTGACGCCGCTGGCAGATGTCGAAGCATGGAGTACCAGATGTGGTCGTAACCTGGTGCAGTGTCAGAAGTCTCAGTGAGAGCCGATTCAGGTTCCCACAAGGAGAAGGGGGAGTTGTAGGCCTCAGAACTGTTCAACCGAAAGTCCAAGTTCGTTCTTTCGACAGTCACACGGTAGTGACGAAACGCTGGATCCTTATTTGCAGTGGCAGTACTTTGTGTAAAATGCTCTGTCAGCGTCTGAGCAATGCCTCTGGGTGTCGTTAGGAAGCAAACCTGGTTCAGGACTCCATCTATTGGTAAACGGCTATGTTTACCATAAATCCTCCAGATGGCTCCCCATACTTTTGTGGAAGAGGTGGAAGTGGTTGATGGAGTCCAGGAACTCCTGCCATGACCTTTTCTTGCTCTCTTTAATGACACGGCGTGCCCTGGCTCTCGCGATTCTAAAGGCGGTAAGATAGACCGCTGTTGGACGGCATTTAAATCGGCGAAGAGCCGCACGCCTGTCCTGGATGGCTGAACGGCACTCTTCTGTCCACCAAGGCACAAGGCGCCGCTTAAGAGGGCCAGAAGGCTGTGGTAAGGACAAGTCAGCAGCATGATGGATCACAAGCGTGATGTAATCCACCCATTCCTGTACGCTGTTGTGGCGTTCAAAGACAGCCAACCGAGTGAACAGTGGCCAGTTAGTCCTGCCAACCATCCATGATGGCGGCCTCTGCTCCAGCAATACACCATCCAGGAGATGAATGCGGATAGGAAAGTGATCACTGGAATGAAGGTCATCAATGACCTCCCAGTGAACAGAGTCGTTGAGGGTTGGAGAGCAGGAAGATAGGTCAATGGCTGAGAATGACCCTGTAGCAGGAGAGAAATGAGTCAGAGTACCAATGTTGAGGATGCACAACACTTAAGATGTTAGGAGGCTCTCCAAAATTCGACCTCGAGTGCAAAGAGAAGTCGAGCCCCACAGGACATGATGGGCATTGAAGTCTCCCAGAAGGAGAAATGGGTGGGGGAGTTGATCGATAAGATCTGTGAGAGCGTCAAAGGTCATTGCATGCTGAGGGGTAAATAAAGGGAGCAAACGGTAAGCCTCCGAGGTGAATGAATTTCAACTGCAACTGCTTGCAGGTCAGTATCCAGGGGGAGAGCAGAGGAGTGGTGGTCATTATTGACAAACACGGCGACTCCACCTTTGGCCCTTTCTCCAGTCGGGTCATCTTTGCGATATGACGTATATCCCCTTAGTATGGTTTTAAATGCAATTCCTGTAAACTCAAGCACAGGGGCGTTGCCGTGCCAGGAGGTTCAGTTCCTCCACATGTGCCCGGAATCCATTCATTTTCCACTGTATAATGGGAGCCATCCATCAGGGTGGGAGTACCTTCATTCTCACTTTCTGTCGGGGAGGAGAACCCACAACAGACAGAGGCTCAGTTTTGGGGCGAGATGATTGCCCCAGTCTGAAATCAACCTCCATCACCTCAGAAGAGGAGTCGAGAGAGACCTCAGAGAGAATGACATCCACATCCTTTAGTGGGCGAGTCTTCACCTTTGGCTTCGGCTTCGATTTTCTGACCTGAGGTGGCAATGGTGCCAAAACCTCAGAAGCAGTAGGGGGTTTAGCAGCGCTGGGCAGTGCACAAGACTCGACCTGGGAAGGGGCAGGAAGATCCACGATGTCAGCTACCACGGTCTGGTAAGAAGGCCAGAGGGGGGGGGGGGGGATCAGCAGGCTACACAGGAACGGCAGCACACACGTATATTGACAAACGCAGGTGCTAGTGCTGACAGTAGCAACCTCCGTTTGTGTAGCGGCATCGGTTTTCAACACTGGCTGTTTGAGAACAGAAGAAAAGGAAGCAGCGAACATGGGCAGCTGCATACACTTGTAAATTTTCTTCGCCATACGAGAGGCGTTTTGTTGTTTTCAGTTCCTGGATCTTCCGTTCCTCAAGGAAAACTCTGCAGTCCCTACTCCACACAGGGTGATCCCCAGAGCAGTTGACACACTTGGTGGGAGAGAAGCAACCAACACCCTCATGGGCGGCTTTACCACAATTCCCGCAAGTGGCTTCGCCACTACAGCAGAGAGTAGTGTGTCCAAAGTGTTGGCATTTAAAACACTGCATGGGGTTGGGGTAATAAGGCTGTACACAGACGAAGGAAACTTGCCTTCACAGGCTCTGGCAATTTGGTGCTGTTAAACATAAGGATAAACGAGTCAGTCTTCAGGAGAGCACCATCCATCCGTTTCATAACGTGTTGCACGTCGACAATACCTTCCCGGGACCATTCAGCCTTCATTTCGTCTTGGGGAATGTCAACAAGATCTTTGCAAGTAACAACACCCTTGCTGTAGTTCAACGTGTTGTGAAATTAAGTCTCTATCGCAAACTCCCCAAGAAATTGTGACTTCTGAAGGTTCTGGACTTGCTGGAAGCTAGATGTTTCAACCAACAAGGTGCCATTGCGCAAGCGCTTTACAGAATTTAGAGTGTCAGCAATGCATTCTAAGCCCTTCTGGATATAAAATGGTGAAACTTTTGCGAAACTCCCATCTTTTCTTTTAATTACAAAAAACACATTCGGCGAAGCAGAATACGTTCTGTTACGACTAACAGAATTAGGAGGACTGGCTACACGAGCCCTCTTGTCAGATTGGGTGTTAGAAGCTACCAGCTGGGAGGAGAAGAAGAAAAGTTCGAGGGTTCCATCTCGGCCCCACGAGCAGCTAGACAGAGCTCCTCGTGCCTCGGTAAGCCTTAAACAACAGAGGTGCGGCAGGTGCGGCAGGTTCCCCAGAGGTTGCCCGCTAACGACTGTTCCACCTCAACAGCCATGTATCTCATCGGCGAGCAGCACACCTTGAGATTGAGGGGTTGTTTATAGAGGTTTATTCCATCCTCGCTTACCAGTCCCCAGCTCAGGAAATCCGAGGTCGCCAAGCCCGTACCCAAAAAATGATTGCTGAGACCCTGGGGGCGCAGAGCATTTAGATGCCACCAAAACTTCTGTTTAAGCTGACGAGTATGAGGTAGCAAAGTCAATCGGGCATCACAGACTACACCCACAAACTTATGTGTCTCAGCCACAGCAAGAAGTTCGCCATCAAGACAAAGCCATGGCTCTGGGTGAACAGTGCAGCCGAAAACTGAAAGCCATGCGATGCAGCAAAAGACTGGGCCTTGAGGATAGCGCCCTGAGGCTGACGTTCAGCAGCTGCAATGGCAATGGAGCTGTAGTAGAGGCAGAAGTCGTCAGCATACAGAGAAGCGGAGACAGAATTGCTTACCGCTGCAAAGAGCCCGTTTATTGCAATTAGAAACAGGCTGACATTGACTCCTGAACCTGGGAGGAACTATGTGAGGCTGCCACTTGCATGCGGAAGGTTCGATGCGACAGAAAATTGTGGATGAAAATCGGCAGTGGACCGCGAAGACACCATCCATGAAGCGTAGAAAGTATTTGATTACGCCATGTCGTATCGTACGCCTTCCGCATGTCGAAAAAGACAGCGACCAGGTGATGACGGCGGGTAAAGGCAGTACGGGTGGCCGACTCCAGGCTCACCAGATTGTTGGTGGCGGAGCGGCCTTTACGAAACCTACCCTGAGACAGAGCCAGAAGGCCTCGAAACTCCAGTACCAAATTCAAGCCCCAGCTCACCATCTGTTCAAGCAACTTGCAAAGAACGTTGGTGAGGCTAATGGGACAGTAGCTGTCCACCTACACCGGTTTCTTGCCAGGTTTCAGAATGGGGATAACAATACTTTCCCGCCATTGCGACAGAAACTTATTCTCAACGCAGAGACAGTTGTAAAGGTCAAGGAGCCATCGCTGGCAGTCCACTGAAAGGCCTTTCACAATCTGACAGTGGATGCGATCTGGCCTAGAAGTGGGCCAGCGAAGGGAGCGAAAGACATAGATGCAGACGACACTAGATACCATTTCATAAGCGACCCAGTTGTTATTAAAACCCTGATAGCCACGCAGGGCGGGGGTTCACATTGCTGGAAACCAAGTTTCTTGCACAGCAATACAGAGGAAAGGGTGAAGGCTGATAAGTTGTCAGAGATCAGGGAGATGGTGGAAGAAACCACTGCAGTTCCATTAGAGAATGGCGTTTCCCATAGCTGAGAAATTCTTGATGGGACTGGGGAGGCAGATTAGGCCGCTGGGTCACCTGATGCCACCGTTTGAGCACCTTTGCAAGTACTACCAGTGCGATCAAGGTCCTTAGAGGATGCAACGATCTCCATCTCAGCCTCACATGCAGAGCTCGAAGGGTGCATTCGCGTGGGTGCCACCGCAAGTTCTTTGGCCTTAGAGGTCTTTCTCCTTGACTTCTCTTGATGAACCTTGGGTTTCACCAGTCGGGAGGGCTTCACCGATTCAGTCCCTGGGACAGAGGAGGATCGTGTTAGCCCCCATCAGTTCAGCATATTCCAGCAAAAATCACCAGACCGTGTAACTCCATATGCCCCCTTGCCCTATGACCAGCTGCTGGTGGGAACTTATGACACTGTCAGGCGTTATACCTCCCTCTGGTGGAAACCCTGGAAGGGATGGACCCAAGTGACCCCTTTAGAGCGAGAGTAGCTGAAGAATTTGGACGTTTCTCCGGCTGAGAAGTGGGGACAGACGTCCCTCACAGGTGGGAGGGTGTTACTATGGAGGTAGGTGCACAAGAGCAACAGGGCGGGTAAAGTCCACTAGGGGCAAGGGGGCATATGGAGTCGTAGGGTCTGGTGATTTTGCTGGAATATGCTGAACTGATGGGGCTAACATGATTGTCATTGCAGCGGCATAGGAGGTTGGTTGGTTGGTTGGTTTGTGGGGGTTAAAGGGACCAGACTACTTAGGTCATCGGTCCCTTGTTCCACGACCATAACAATACACGAAGAAAAGTCCAACAAGCAATAAACACATAACGGAGACAAGGGACGACACAGTACAAGAAAGACACAGACGAAGACCAGAGAAAAGAGATTAAAAGACACACAGAGTGTGACGATCATTGGCCGACCATGAAAATAAAACTGGAAAGGCCAACAACCAAGGGACACATTAAAACACCACAAACTAAAACCCCAGGCCAAAAGCCACAGTCGACACTAAAAAAAAATAAAAAGGGACTCTCATATTGAATGATAAAAACCCCCTGCTCGAATAAAACGGAGAACTAAGTCAGCCATAGTAGAGTCATCGGTTAAAAGAGCAGGGAGTGTATCGGGCAGCGCGAACGTCTGCCTGAGGGCAGTTAAAAGTGGGCAGTCTAGTAAGACGTGTACCACGGTCAGGGCCAATCCGCAGCGACAGAGAGGCGGGTCGTCACGGCACAAGAGATACGCGTGCGTGAGCCGGGTATGTCCTATGCGGAGCCGGCAGAGGACGACAGCGTCCTTGCGAGACCCCCGCATGGAGGAGCGCCACACACTGGTTGTCTCCTTGACTGCCCGAAGTTTGTTGGGAGAGGGCAGGGTGCGCCACTCATCACGCCAAGCAGCAAGGACCTTCTGCCGCAATACGGATCGGACGTCACTCTCTAAAAGACCGATCTCCATGGCCGGGGAACTGACCGCCTGTTTCGCCAGTTCGTCAACCCGCTCGTTACCCAGGATGCCGACGTGACCCGGGGACCAAACAAAGGTGACAGAGCGGCCGCAACGGACGAGAGTATGGAGGGACTCCTGGATGGCCATCACCAGACGGGAACGAGGGAAACACTGGTCAAGAGCTCGTAAACCGCTCAGGGAGTCACTACAGATGACAAAGGACTCATCTGAGCGGGAGCGGAGAAACTCTAGGGCACGATAGATGGCAACCAACTCGGCAGTGTATACACTGGAGCCAGCTGCCAATGACCGTTGCTCACAATAATCCCGTAGAGTGAGAGCGTAACCAGTGTGACCAGAGACTACCGAACCGTCGGTGTAGGCCACCGCCGCGTTCGGAAACTCGGCCAGGATGGAAAGAAAGCGGCGGCGGAGGGCCTCCGGAGGCACTGAGACCTTCGGACCCTGTGCCAAGTCGAGCCGAAGGCACGGTCGGGGCACACTCCACGGGGGCAGACGGAGATTGGCCCGGAAAACAGGCGGCAGAGGAAAAAAGTCAAGGCCACGGAGAAGGTCCCGGAGGCGAACCGCAATGGGACACCCTGACCGGGGCCGCCTGTCTGGAACATGGACGATCGAGCGCGGGAACAGGAGACGGTAGTTTGGATGCCCTGGCATGCTATAAACGTGCGCGGCATAGGCGGCCAGAAGGCGGTCACGCCGGAACCGCAATGGAGGGACACCAGCCTCCACAAGTATGCTGTCGACGGGGCTTGTCCGGAACGCTCCCGTGGCGAGGCGGATCCCGCAGTGGTGTATGGGATCCAGCAATCGCAACGCCGAAGGCGAGGCAGAACCGTACGCCACACACCCATAATCAAGGTGGGACTGGATCAGCGCTTGATATAGGTGGAGGAGGGTGGACCGGTCGGCACCCCACCTGGTGTGGCTTAAGCAACGGAGGGCGTTTAAGTGCCGCCAGCATGTTTGCTTCAGCTGCCTAATATGGGGCAGCCAAGTCAACCGGGTATCGAACACCAGTCCCAAGAACCGATGCGTCGCGACCACAGCAAGAGGTTCACCGTCAAGGTAAAGGCGCGGCTCAGGGTGAACCGTGCGACGCCGGCAGAAATGCATAACGCAGGTCTTCGCGGCCGAAAACTGGAAGCCGTGCGCTACAGCCCATGACTGCGCCTTGCGGATGGCACCTTGCAGCTGCCGTTCAGCAGCGGCGATGCCACTGGAGCTGTAATATAGGCAGAAGTCGTCCGCATATAATGAAGCCGCGACGGACGACCCCACCGCCTCAACAAGCCCATTGATGGCAATTAAAAACAGGGACACACTGAGGACAGACCCCTGTGGGACCCCGTTCTCCTGGACCCGGGAGGAACTATGCGACGCAGCTACTTGCACGCGGAAGGAACGATACGAAAGAAAATTCTGAATAAAAATCGGGAGCGGGCCCCTAAGGCCCCACTCATGAAGTGTGGCCAGGATGTGATGGCGCCAAGTCGTATCGTATGCCTTCCGCATGTCGAAGAAGACGGCAACCAGATGTTGGCGGCGCGCAAAGGCTGTACGGATGGCAGACTCCAGGGAGACCAGATTATCGACGGCAGAGCGGCCTTTACGGAACCCACCCTGGGACGGAGCCAGAAGGCCCCGAGACTCGAGGAGCCAACTCAACCTCCGGCTCACCATACGTTCCAGCAACTTGCAAGGAACGTTGGTGAGGCTTATGGGGCGATAGCTGTCCACCTCCAGCGGGTTCTTGCCAGGTTTCAATACGGGGAGGACTATGCTTTCCCGCCATTGAGACGGGAAAACACCCTCGACCCAGACGCGATTGAAAAGATCTAGGAGGCGTCGCTGGCAAGGCACTGAGAGGTGTTTCAGCATCTGGCTGTGAATGCGGTCTGGTCCAGGAGCCGTATCAGGGCAAGCAGAAAGTGCGCTCTGGAATTCCCATTCGCTGAAAGGAGCATTGTACGACTCCGCGTGGCGCGTGTGAAAGGAAAGCCTCCGACTTTCCAACCGCTCTTTCTGGGAGCGGAAGGCCAACGGGTAGTTCGTTGACGCGGAACACTGAGCAAAATGCTCTGCTAACCGGTCCGCAATCGTGTCGGAGTCGGTGCACACTGCTCCATTCAGCGAAAGCCCAAGGACAGAGACAGGTGGCCGATAGCCTTGGAGTCGCCGAATCTTGGCCCAAACCTGCGATGCGGAGGCACGGACGCCAATGGTGGAAACATAACGTTCCCAGCACTCTTGCTTCCGTTGGCGAATAAGGCGTCGGGCTCGGGCGCGGAACTGTTTAAAAGCAATGAGGGTCTCCAACGACGGGTGCCGCTTATGGCGCTGAAGAGCCCGCCGGCGATCTCGAATCGCCTCTGCGATCTCGGGCGACCACCACGGCACGGTCCTCCGCCGAGGTGCCCCGGATGGACAGGGAATCGCAGATGCCGCCGCAGAAACGATGCTGGTGGTGACCGACTGAACCACTGCATCAATCGGATCAGTGGAAGGAGGTGCGATCACTGCGACAGATGTAAATAAGTCCCAATCAGCCTTATTCAGAGCCCATCTGGAGGGGCGTTCAGAAGAGTGACGCTGTGGCAGTGACAGAAAGATGGGGAAATGGTCACTACCACATAAGTCGTCATGGACCCTCCAGTGGATGGATGGTGAAAGTCCGGGGCTGCAAATAGAAAGGTCAATGGCCGAAAACGAGCCATGGACCGCACTAAAGTGGGTCGCCTCTCCCGTGTTTAAAAGGCAGAGGTCAAGCTGTGACAGAAGAGTCTCGACATCTCTGCCCCGGCCAGTAATCGCGGCGCTACCCCACAAGGGGTTATGGGCGTTAAAGTCGCCCAGCAACACAAAGGGAGGCGGCAGTTGTCCTATCAATGCAGCCAACACATGACGAGAGACATCACCATCCGGCGGAAGGTACAAACTGCAGACAGTAATAGGCCGAGGCGTCCACATCCTTACAGCGACAGCCTCCAAGGGTGTATGAAGAGGCACACACTCGCTGTAGATAGAGTTAAGGACGTAGACGCAGACTCCACCAGACACCCTCTCATAAGCTGCCCGGTTCTTATAATAACCCCGATACCCTCGTAGGGCAGGGGTCCGCATTGCCGGAAACCACGTTTCCTGGAGGGCAATGCAGAAGAAAGGGTGACTGCTGACGAGTTGGCGGAGCTCAGCAAGGTGGTGGAAAAAACCGCTGCAGTTCCACTGGAGAATCACATTGTCCATGGGCGAAATAGGCGTGAAGGGACCGAGGAGGCAGATCACGTCACTGGGTCACCTGCTGTCACCGATCGAGGACCAGTACAATCGGCGTCCTTGGCGTCTGAGGGTATGGCGAGATCCAGGTCCTCAGCGGACGCCATGATCTCCACCTCATCCTCAGACGCAGAGCCTGTATGGAGCGGTGGGGCGGATGCCACCGCGCGTTCCTTGGCCTTAGAGGCCTTCTTCTTCTTCGTCTTCTCTCTCTGCTCCTTGGGCTTTACTGGCTGGGAGGGCTCCACCGAGTCAGTCTCCGGGACGGAGGAGGAGCGGGAAGCCCTGCGACCAGCCGCTGGCCTGCTTTTCAGCCATTGGCTGACGTCACCCTTCCCAGAGGTGGAAACCTGGGAAGGGAGGGACCCGAGGGATCCCTTGCGAGAGATAGTCGCCGAAGAAGTCGGACGCTTCTCCGGCTTAGAGTTGGGGACTTGTGTCCCCGACGGTTGGGGGGTCGTTGCTCCTGAGGTAGGTGGTGCAGGAGCAACAGATGGGGAAGTGCCCCCCACCATCAAGGGGGCAGGTGTAGTATTCCGGCTCAGAGTGTTCAGTGGAATCGGTGCAGCAGATGACAAAACTACTGTTTTGGCAGCGGTGGCATAGGAGCTGGTCAGAGCCACAGGATGTAGCCTCTCGTATTTCCGCTTAGCCTCAGTATAGGTCATGCGGTCCAGGGTCTTATATTCCATGATCCTTCGTTCTTTCAGTAGAACCTTGCAGTCTGGCGAGCAAGGGGAATGGTGTTCGCCGCAGTTCACACAGATGGGAGGCGCCGCACATGCAGTATTAGGATGTGAAGGGCGTCCACAATCTCTGCATGTCATGCTGGAAGTACACCGAGATGACATGTGGCCGAACTTCCAGCATTTGAAACACCTCATCGGGGGAGGGATATAGGGCTTCACATCACACCGGTAGACCATCACCTTGACCTTTTCGGGTAGGACGTCACCCTCGAAGGCCAAGATGAAGGCACCGGTGGCTACCTGATTATCCCTCGGACCCCGATGGACGCGCCGGACGAAGTGAACACCCCGCCGTTCTAAATTGGCGCGTAGCTCGTCGTCTGACTGCAAGAGTAGGTCCCTATGGAATATAATGCCCTGGACCATGTTGAGACTCTTATGGGGTGTGATCGTGACGGAAACATCCCCCAACTTGTCACAAGCGAGTAACCGCCGTGACTGTGCAGAGGATGCCGTTTTGATCAATACTGCCCCAGAGCGCATTTTGGACAAGCCCTCCACCTCCCCAAACTTGTCCTCCAAGTGCTCGACAAAAAACTGAGGCTTGGTCGCCATAAACGATTCCCCATCGACTCGTGTACAGACTAAATAGCGAGGTGAATAAGGTTCGCTGCCAACCGTAGCCTTTCGTTCCTCCCATGGTGTGGCCAGGGAGGGGAACGATTGTGGATCATATGCCTGAGCGTTATATTGAGGCCGAGAACGCTTAGAGACTGCTGGCGGCTGGCCGCCAGCAAGAGATGATGTACCACGCTTCATCGCGGGTCATCCGCCCTGATGCCACCTACTCCGACCAAGGGCCCTCCCCACGGGCGCCACCCAGCCTCAGCAACGACCACCTGGCGGGATGGCCATTGCCGGGAGTCCCGATGCCCCAAGGAGACAGGCATCTACTCCTTGGCATACGCGGGGAGTTAACGGCGCAGGCATCAGTAGAGCGATCCCTGTGTTGTCAGGGGGCTACAACCGACAGGGTACATGGCGGCCCCACCACAACGGACTGGCTACCGTGCTGGATTTCAGGTGAAATGTAGTCCATGATCGTCATCGGCGCATAAAGCGACACAGCAGAGCAGACTGCAAAAAAAAACCGCACCCAAGAACAAAGCCACGCCCTAGAGATGGTGAGTGGGCGGGACAGCTATGCGACGACGACCAACCAAGCTAGAGATGGTAATGAGCGATGGACACATTGCACCTTGTAAGGCGCCCTTCCCCAATCAGCTCGCTCTTCGGAAGAATTTAGAAGATGGAGGTCAAACCCGGTAGGGGACCATCACATGAGGCCGAAACGTTTGAGACTCCTTTTAGTCGCCTCTTACGACAGGCAGGAATACCGTGGGCCTATTCTTACCCCCGGACCCACAGGGGGGGCATAGGAGGTGGTCAAGTGCACAGGATGGAGGTGTTCATATTTACTCTTAGCCTCAGTATAGGTCAGTGGGTTAGTTGGTTGGTTGGTTGGTTGGTTTAAAGATTAAAGGGACCAAACTGCAAAGGTCATCAGTCCCTTGTTTCATAAAAACACAGAGCACAGTGAAACTATCCACCAGTCAGGCGAAGCACTAAAATAAAAATTCTGGGTGGAAGAAAAGCCCCAAGGTCAATGGTAAGACAACACGGAAAATGGAGCACAGCAACAAAAGTAACACAGAGAACAAAGGCAGAAGGAATTAAAACTGTACAACAGAGGACTGAGGCTGGCTGATCACGAAAATAATAAGATGAGCCAGACACTCTGCAACACGTTAAAACCTCCAGCCTAAAAGATTAGGGTGGAGTCGAATTACAACAAAAAAGTAAGTAAAATATACAGCACAAAAGTGGGTGACGGAACAAAATTAGGGGGACCTAAAAAAGCCACTCGCTCGAATAAAACTTAAAACACGATCTGCCTTACAGACATTGTCACCTAAAAGACATGATAAACCACCCAGGAGATTAAAAGTTCGTCTCAGGGCCGTTAAAAGAGGACATTCCAACAATATATGGCCACCGTCATGTTTTCACCACAACGACAATGAGGGGGGTCCTCGCGACATGGCAGATGACGATGCGTCAGCCAAGAGTGACCAATGCGGAGCCTACAGAGAACAGAATCCCTGCGAGAGGCCCGCATGGAGGAACCCCACACAGTCGTGGTCTCCTTTACTTGCCGCAGCTTGTTGGATGCAGACAGAGTGCGCCATTCGTCTCCCCACATCCCAAAGACCCGACGGTGCAAAACCTTTCGGAAATCAGTTGCTGGTAGTCCGATCTCCAGCGTCTGTTTGAGGGTAGCCTCTTTTGGCTACCTTGTCGGACGTTTCCCGCGATCCCAATATGTCCCAGGGTCCATATGAACACCACCGAACAACCACGCTGTTCAAAAGCGTCAATGGAACTCTGGATGGCACCAACAATTGGATGGCGTGGGTAGCACTGGTTAACAGCCTGCAGACTACTGAGCGAGTCACTGCAAATGACGAAGGACTCTCCAGTGCTGGTACGAATACGCTCAATGGCACAAAAAATGGTTGTCAGTTCTGCGGTGTGAACACTGCAGCCTTCCGGCAAGGCGCGCTGGTCGACATAGTCTGCATGAGCGTATGTCTACCCCACACGGCCATCGACCATCGAGCCATCGGTATAGTAACCTCCGAGTCATGGTATGCGCCTAGGAGAGCAAGGAAATGGCGGCGCAAGACTGCAGGAGGAACCGAATCCTATGGCCATCGGGAAAGTTCCAGACGAAGCTGCGGCCGACGAATACACCAATGTGGTTTATGTGGGCGGGCTTGGTAAGCAGACAGAAGAGGCAAACACTCGAGTTCACGAAGGAGCGACCAAACACGGATCCCAATTGTATGGCCCGATCGTGGCCGCTGGTGAGGGATATGGACTGCCGCATTAGCATAAAGGAGACGGTAGTTAGGGTGATGGGGCGAACAACGGACGTGGGCAGCATAGTTTGCTGACAGTTGTTAACGCCGAATACGAAGCAGAGGAACCCCAGCCTCAGCAAGGAGGCTATGAACAGGGCTGGTGCAGAATGCTCCTGTCGCCTGTGGAACCCTACAATGGTGAATGGGGTCCAGCAGTTGCAATGCTGAGGGCGATGCTGAGCCATACTCCACACTCCCATAATCCAGTCGGCACAGCACAAGGACTTTGTAGAGCTGTAGCAGGGTGTTACGATCTGCACCCCAAGTTGTGTTGCTCAGGCAGCGGAGGGCATTCAGATGCTGCCAGCACTGACGCTTGAGCTGACGTACATGTGGAAGCCATGTAAGCCGGGCATCGAACAGCAATCCCAGAAAACGGTAAGTGTCAACAACCCTGAGCATGGCATCCTGAAGATAGAACTCAGGGTGGGGATGCGCAGTTCGACGCCGACATAAGTGCATAACACATGTCTTCGCAGGAGCCCATGGGCTAGGGCCCACGCCTGCGCCTTGCGTATAGCTCCCGGCAACCTACGTTCTGCAACACTAATGGTGGAGTAGCTGATTAAGGTGCAGAAATCGTCAGCATATAACGTGGGTGAGACAGACGACCCTACTGCTGCTGCAAGGCCATTAAAGGCCACACGGAAAAGGGGCACGAACAATACAGAGCCCTGTGGAAATCCGTTCTCGTGGATATGAAGTTAACTATGGGATATGCCAATTAAAACGCGGAATTTCCGAAAAATGGGGAGAGCCCCGGAGACCCCACCTGTGCAACGTGGCGAGAATATGGTGCCTCCACATCGTGTCATATGCTCTGGAGAGGTCGAAAAAGACGGAGACGAGGTGTTGGCGCCTGGAAAAAGCAGTGCAGATTGCAGACTGAAGGAAGACCAAAGTATCGGCGGTGGAACGGCCCTGACGGAAGCCGCTCTGGCACGGAGCCAGAGGACCCCAAGACTCGAGCAGCCAACAGAGCCGTCGACTCACCATACGTTCCAGTAGCTTGCACAGAGTGTTTGTCAAGCTGATGGGCCTATAGCTATCCACATTACGCGGGTCCTTACCAGGCTTTAGCACTGGAATGATGGTACTCTCTCGCCACTGCAACGGAAAGACACCATCGCCCCATAGGCGGTTGAAGATGGCAAGAACCCACCGCTGACAGTCCAGGGACATGTGTTTGAGCATCTGATTGTGGATGCCATCCGGCCCAGAGGCTGTATCGGGGAACTTTGCCAGGGCGCTTTGGAGTTGCCACAATCTAAACGGCGTGTTATACGCCTCAGGTTGGCGAGAAGCAAAAGAAAGCCGTTTGCATTCCTCCTGGCGTTATAGCGCGCGAAACACGGGCGGGTTATTTCCTGATGCAGAGGCCCGAACATAGTGCTGCGCGAAATGCTCGGCTATTGCATCGGCATTGGTGGATAGCGCTCCGTTGATGGTAAGCCCTGGGACACCTGTAGAGTGCTGCAATCTAAAGATGCGCCGAATCTTCATCCACACCTGGGATGGTGAGGTACGGGAACCAATGGTGGAAACGTACCTCTCCCAGCACTCCTGTTTCCGCCTCTTGATGAGCCGCCGTGCCTGAGCACGGAGACGTTTGAAGTAAAAAAGGTTCTCCAAAGACAGGTGCCGCTTATGTCGCTGAAGAGCCTGCCGACGTTGTTTAATGGCTTCAGCGACCTCCAGAGACCACCAAGGCACTGACTTTAGCCGGGGACACCATAACGAAAGAGGAAAGGTATGTTCCGCAGCGGAAACAATAGCTGCAGTCAGTGTCTCAACCTCCACATCGATGGTACCATGGGGGAGAGATTAGAACGTGTCATGCGCCACACTGAAATGTGTGGTGGCGCCACTGTATAAGAGGCAGAGGTCGAGTTGGGAGATGAGATTCTCGACATCTCTGCTTCAACCAATAATCTTCTTTCCACCTAACACGGGATTGTGGGCGATAAAATCCCCCAGGGGAAGAAAAGGCGTGGGAAATTGGGTGACAAGTGCATTCAATTTGGTCAGGATGACTGTACCACATGGAGGGAGATAGACACTGCAGTCGGTTATCTCCTGGGTAGTCGTTATGCAGACAGCCACAGCTTCCAATGATGTGTGAAGGGGCACGGGAGCACTATATACAGAGGTAAGGATATACACGCAGACTCCACCTGACACACTATTGTAAGTGCTACAGTTGCAGCAATAACCCCTGTATCCACGAAGGACAGGGGTCCGCCTTGCCAGGAAACAGGTTTCCTGGAGCAGATGTCATGCTTAGAAGCTGACGTAGCTCAGGTAGATGGCTAAAATAGCCGCCACAATTCCACTGGAGGGTTGTACAAAGCGTGTCCTGTAGGGGAATGCAGGCACTGAAAAGGCAAATTACCTCGCAGGGTCACATGCTGCCACCGACTGAGTGACGGACGTTGCTACGTCCATCGTTTCCAGGCCATCAGGGGATGCAAAGAGCTCGACCACATCCTCAGAGGCTGAGCTGACATGAAGCGGTGGTGTGGGAACCACTGGATCCTTAGCCTTCTTGGAGAGCTTCCTCTTCTCTCTCTTGTCTTTGGAAGGAGGGTTTGCATGCTGGGAGGGCTTCCCTGATGCATTATCAGGAACACAGGAAGAGAGTGAAGCCCTTTGACCAGCAGCTGGTGGCTTCTTCCGCCACTGGCTAGTGTCTTGTGAGACACTGGGGAAGTCCTTGGAAGGGACTCCCTCAAGGGATCCCTTCCGAACAAGTGAGGCGGAGGAGGCTGTTGCGTCTCCGGCTGAGTAGCTGGAGAGGGCTGTCACTTCTCCGGCTGAGGAGCCGGAGAGGGCTGTCGCCTCTCCGGCTGAGAGATGAGGACTGACGTCACCGGTAGTTCCGGGCCCACTGCTCCCAAACTGAGTGGTTTGGGAGCAGTGGAAAAGAGAGTGGCCCCCACCAGTGGTGAGGCAGGCGTAATGTGACTGTTCTGTGGGCCAACTGTGAAAGGAGTCTTTGCAGGAACTGGTGACGGCTGTGTGACGGTAGCATAATTCCTCAACATAGGTGTGGGGTTGAGTCTTTCCAGCTTCTTCTTTGCCTTTGGTAAGTTAAACGGTCCAAGGTCTTAATTTCTTGTATCTTCCGCTCTCGTTTGTAGACTGCACAGTCTGGTGAGCAGGGAGAATGATGCTCCTCACAGTTAACGCAGGTGGGAGGCGGAGCACATGGAGCATTAGGATGTGGAGGTCGTCCACAATCACGACACATGGGGCTGGCAGTGCAGCTGGAGGACATGTGTCCGAATTTCCTGCACTGGAAGCATCGCATAGGGGGCGGGTCATCGGGCTTGACATCGCACCAATAGATCATGACTTTGACCTTCTCACACAAGCAGTCGCCCTCAAAGGCCAGGATGAAGGCACCGGTAGTGACCCTATTATCCTTCGGCCTCCGAAAGACACGACAGACAAAGTGTACACCTCGTCGTGCCAAGTTCTCACGTAGCTCGTCATCAGACAGTAGTAGAAGATATTTATGAAAAATAATCCCCTGGACCAAATTTAAAGACTTATGGGGAGTGACAGTAATGGGGATGTCATCAAGCTTCTCACAGGCGAGTAATGCCTGGGACTGTGCAGATGAAGCTGATTGTATCAGAATGGCCCCACTCGTCATTTTGGAGAGAGATGCCACTTCCCCAAACTTATCATCGAGATTGTGCACAAAGAAAAGACGCTTAGTCCCCAAAAACGAATCCCAATCAGTTCTGCTGCATACAACATATCACGGCGAATATGGCTCCTGTCTGTCTGCAGCCCTACGTTCCTCCCATGGTGTGGCTAGGGAAGGGAACGATTTGGGGTTATATGTCACAGCGTTAAATTCCACCTTACTACACTTAGAGACATTGGCGGTCAGGCGACCACCAGGTTGAGATTTCTCCCGCTTCAGTGCGGGGCATCCGCCCCGATGCCACCCACTCCGACCAGGGGCTCTCCCCACGGGAGCCACCCAGTCACAGCAAAGGCCACCTGGCAGGATGGCCATTGCCAGGAGTCCTAATGCCCCAGAGAGATAGTCATCTACTCCTTGGCTTACATGGGGAGGTGTCAGCTCAGGCATCAGCAGTACGATCCCAGTGTTGTCAAGGGGCTACAAACTAGAGGGTACATGAAGACCCCAACACAATGGTCTGGCTACCATGCTGGATTTTGGGTGCCATGGTTAGTCAATAGTAATGGTGGGTGCAGGTGGTGACGCACTGAGGGCGTAACTTACACAATCCATCAGGTGTGTATGCCCAAATGAGGGATGGAGGGTATTGTTACGACGCCAAGGCGATAAAGAGTGCCAAGGTCTTACGGCACAGAGGAGTCATGGTTCACCACATAAGGTGCCCTTTCCCAAAAGGCTTGTACTTCTTTGGAATTTGGACAAATGGGAGTCAAACCCCAATGGGGACCATCACATTAAAGGCCGAAACAGTGAGACTCCTTTTAGTCGCCTCTTAACACAGGCAGGAATACTGCGGGCCTATTCTTACCCCAAAACCTGCCGGAGGATGGGGGGGCAGGGGGTCCAGGGTCTTATATTCCATGATTTTGTGCTTCTTCTGTAAGAACAAGCAGTTTGGCGAGCAAGGTGGATGAGGCTCTCAACAGTTGACACTGATGGGAGGCGCGGCACATGGAGTTTCGGGATGTGATGGGCGTCCCCAATCTCGACATGTGAGGCTGGAAGTACAGCGGGAAGACATATGGCCAAACGTCCAGCACTTAAAGCACAGCATCGGGGGAGGGGTATAGGGCTTGATGTCACAACGGTAGACCATCACCTTGACCTTCTCTGGTAATGTATCACCCTCGAAGGCCAAGATGAATGCACCTGTAGCAACCTATTTGTTCCTCAGACCCTGATTACGCGTCAGACGAAATGAACACCTCGACACACTAAGTTGGCGTGCAGCTCGTCATCATACGGCAAAAGTAGGTCCCTATGGAAAATAATACCCTGGACCATATTTAATATGGTGTGATGGTAACGTTAACATTCCGCAACTTGTCATAAGGAAGTAACCTTCGTGACTGTAGTAGTAGCAGTAATAGTAGAGGGTTTTTGGGTGCACAACAGCAAGGTCTTCAGCGCCCGCTCAGTGACATAGTGAGATGGGTGTCAAGAAAAGACTCAGAACAGTAAGATAAAAAACAACATTAAACACAGGTAACAAGGTTTGAAAAAATATGTGCCTACCCACACTGAATTGTGGGACAAAGCACGTCGTCAGCAGTAAAACATGGCCAACACAGGAAGAAAGTTGGAGAGGGAGCTAAAAAAATATAGCAGATGGAAGTGGGTGGCTGACCGTAAGGAAAAAAGGGAGGAGTCAGCCACTCTGCAACACCCTAAAACCTCCAGCCTAAAAGTTTAGGCCAGAGCGCAGCCACATCACAAAACTTTAAAACCCTAGAAATACATGTCTCATCGTTCACTAAAACCCAAGGCAGATCCCCATCAAGTTGAGCTGTTTCTCTTGCAAACGGTATAAAATGCAGTCTGTTAAAATGTGCCGAACAGAGAGTTGCACATCACAGACATCACAAAACGGAGGATCCTCCCGCCATAGTAAAAAGCTATGTGTGAGAGGACAGTGCCCAATCCGAAGACGTGTGAGGGCCACATGTTCTCGCCTGAGCGACCGGTAGGAGGAACGCCACGACCAAGTTGTTGACTTTATCAACCGCAGTTTATTGGCTGTCACCGCCATCCATTCTTCCTCCCACAACTCTATGCCATTCCTGTGGAGTGCAGAGATGACAGACATCAAGGGAATAGGACACTGAACTACATCCTGTTCTCTGCAGGCCTCCTTGGCAGCCCGATCGGAATGTTCATGGCCCCATATTACCACATTACCAGGCACCAAGCATAAGAACACCTCCTTACCCCACCATTGGAGCAAGTATGGTCGGTCTTACATCAGCTGGACCATCTCTTCAGTTGGGTAAAGATTCTGCAGTGATTGTAAGGCACTAGAAGAATCGGAGCACAGAAGAAATCGATTGCCCCGAACACGATTCCTCTGCTCCAATGCGTTCAGGATCGCGTGGAGCTCTACTGCGAAAACAGTATATTCATCAGGGAGGCGAATTAAGGTAACATGATCAGGGAACACTACAGAATAACCAACGAGATTTTTGGGAGCCATCACTGTAATGGACGGTGAAACCGTGATGCACATCTAAAAGGTTAAACAGCACAGATTTGAGTGTAAAATCTGGTGTGCTATCTTTCTTAAACTTAGTCAGATCTAAAGTAAGTTTGGGTCTCTGGAGGAGTAAAGGTGATTGGTTGGTTGGTTTCGGGAATTAGAGGGACCAGACTGCTACAGTCATCGGCCCCTTGTTCCAAGACTTGAAAACACCAACACAGAGTAAAAACGAAAAATGGAAAAGTTGACTGACGACACAGGGCAAGAGAAACTGAGACAAAGACCAGACAAAACGAATAAAACTCACACAGAATGTGATTGTGGTTAGCCGACCATAGAGAAAAAAAAGGAAAAGCCAACCATCAAGAAACATATTGAAAACTCAGTCTAAAACAGTAGGCCAAAGGCCAGAATCAACACATAAGGACATAAACACTCAGATTAAACCCCTGCCCAAAGAAAATGTAAAACTAAGCCAGCCATAGCACGGTCGTCAGTTAAAAGGTTATGGACCCTATCAGGCAGCGCAAACGTCTGCCTGAGCATAGTTGAAAGGGGACAGGAAAACAAAATGTTCACCACCGTCAAAGCTGACCCACATCAACAGAGAGGCCGGTTCTCATGCTTCAGTAAATGGCTATATGTCAAGCGGGTGTGGCCTATGCGGAGCTGACAAAGGACTACTGAGTCCCTGTGGGTGGCTCTCAAGGATGACCACCAGACTGTCGTCGTCTCCTTGATGGGACGAAGTTTGTTTGGCGTGGCTAGGTAGCGCCATTCAGTGTCCCAAAGCTCAAAAATTTTGTGGCGGAAAATCGCTCGCAGGTCAGGTGCTGGGAGGCCAATGTCCAGAAATGGTTTACTGGTGACCTCTTTCGCCAGCCAGTCAACATTTTCATTGCCGGATATACCAACATAGCCTGGGGTCCACACAGAGAGCAAAGAGTGCCGGCAACGGGCAACAGTAAGTAGGGTATCCTGGATAGCCATAATCAGACGAGAACGAGGGAAACACTGGTCGATAGCTCGTAAACCGCTCAGGGAGTCGCTACAGATAACGAAGGACTCACCTGAGCAAGAGCGGATGTCCTCTAAGGACACGAAAGGTGGCGACAAGCTCATCAGGAAAACGGTGCAGCCAGCCGGCAAAGAACATTGTTCGTAGTGGTCCCCTAGAGTTAGAGCATAACCAAAAAGACCAGCAACAATTTAACCGTCAGTGTAAACAACGCCACAGCCCTTATACGTGGCTGATACGTGGTTAGGATTGAATAAAAGCGGCGGCGGAAAGCCACCAGAGGGACAGTCTTTCAGGCCTTGTTCAGATTCGAGCCGAAGGCAAGGGAGGGGCACACACCATGGAAGTGTACGCAGAGGGGCCCAGAAAGAGGTCGGAGGAGGGAAAACTGCAAGCCCGGCGAGAAGCTCTCTGACGTGGACCGAGATTGTACAACCTGTCCAGGGCCGACGATCTTGGAGACGGACGACCGATGGCAGGAGCAGGAGACGATAATTAGGATGCCCTGGCAAGCTACAAACATGCGTATCATTAGCGGCCAGTAAACGTTGGCGCCGAAATCGCAGAGTAGGCACGTCTGCCTCCACAAGTACGCTCTCCACAGGCCAAGTCGCTTCCGGCTGTAAAGGTTTGGCTCCAGCACCTGCAACGCAGAAGGGGATGCTGAACCATAAGCCAAGCAGGACTTGACCAACGCCTGCTAGAGCCGTAAGAGGGTAGTTCGGTCGGCGCCCAGCTTGTGTGGCTCAAGCATCGGAGAGCATTTAGATACCGCCAACACATCTGTTTAAGCTGCTGAATATGAGGCAGCCAAGTTAACCGGGCATCATAAACCACACCCAAAAACCTGTGTGTGTCTACCACAGCAAGACGTTTGACAGCAAGATAAAGCCGCGGCTCCGGGTGAAAAATGCACCGCAAGCAGAAATGCATAACGCAGGTCTTGGCTACCGAAAACTGAAAACCATGCGCTACAGCCCAAGACTGCGCCTTGCGGATAGCGCCCTGCAACTGACGTTCAGCAGCCTACAGTAAAGGCAGAAGTCGTCAGTATACAAGGACGCTGACACAGACGTTTCGACCACCGCATCGAGCCCATTAACTGCTATTAAAAACAGGCAGACACTTAAAAAAGATCCGTGGCACCCTGTTCTCCTGAACTCGGAATGAACTATGGGAGGCCGAGACTTGCACGTGGCAGGTTCGATGCGACAAAAACTTTCGGATGAAAATCGGCAGTTGACAACGAAGACCCTAACCATGAAGCGTAGAGAGGATGTGATGACTCGGTGTCCTACCGTACGCCTTCCCTTATGTCGAAAAAGACAGCGACCAAGTGCTGACTGCAGGCAAAGGCTGTACGGATGGCTGACTCCAGGCTCACCAGATTGTCGGCGGCAGAGCGGCCTTTATGGTATCCACCCTGAAGGCCGCGAGACTCGAGTACGCAACTCAACCGCCGGCTCACCATCCATTCAAGCAACTTACAAAGAACGTTGGTGAGGCTAATGGAGCGGTAACTGTCCACCTCTAATGGGTTCTAGCCGGGTTTCAAAACGGGGATAACAATGCTTTCCCGCCATTGGGACGGAAACTCACCCTCGACACAAATACGGTTGTAAACCTCGAGGAGGCGTCGCTGGCAGCCCACTGACAGGTGTTTCAGCATCTGCGATCTGGCCCAGGAGCTATATCGGGGCCAGCAGCGAGGGCATTGTGAAATTCCCACTCACTGAATAGAACATTTTAGCATTAAGGATGGTGGGTGCGAAATGAAAGGCTCCAACGTTCCATCCACTCTTTAATGGAGTGGAAGGCCAGTGGGTAATTTGTAGAAGCGGAACTCGGCGCATAATTCTCTGCCAAGTGGTTTTCAATTACGCCGGAGTCAGTACAAACTGCTCCATTCAGTGAAACCGCAGCGACGCTGACAGGGGTCCGATAGCCATATAAGCGTCTAATCTCTGCTCAGACCCGCGATGGATAGATACGGAAGCCAATGGTGGACACATACCGCTCCCAGCACTCCTCCTTGTGTTGGCGGATAAGGTGGTGGGCTCGCGCACGCAGCCGTTTGAAAGCGATGATGTGTTCTATGGAGGGTTGTCGCTTGTGACCTCCGGCGATCATTAATCGCTTCAGCGATGTCAGGCGACCACCAAGGCTAAGTTCTTCACCTCAGGGGACCAAGAGAAGAAAAGGGAATGGCAGATTCAGCGGCATTAACGATGCTGGTGGTGACTGAGTGAACCACCATATGAATGGCCTCATGAGAAAAGGGTCAATAGCAGAAGTGGAGGAAAACAAGTCTCAGTAAGCCTTATTCACTGCCCAACTGCAGGGGCGCCCAGGAGAGTGACGCTGTGGCAGTGACTGAAAGATCGGAAAGTGGGCAGTACCACACATGTCATGCATACGCCATTGAGCAGACTGTAAGAGGATAGGGCTGAAGATCGTAAGGTTGATGGAGTACGTGCCATGCGCCACACAGGAATGTGTGAATTCACCATCAGTTTAAATGGAAAGGACGAGCTGTGTCAATACATGCCCAATGGTGGCGCCTCTTGCCACTGACCCACACCTACAGAGAGTTATTGGCCTTGAAGTCACCTGGTAACATGAAAGGAGGCGACAATTGGGCTATCAGCGCAGCTAGGACATGCCGCAGAACATCACCTATCCATGGAAGACAGTGACTGCAGACAGTAACAGCCTGTGGCGTCCACACCCAAGCAGCGACAGCCTCTAAAGGTGTTTGTAGATGAACAGACTTGCAGTGAGGAGGGTGAAGGACACACATGCAGACGCCACCAGATACCTCTTCATAAGCTCACTGGCTCTTCGGTTCTTATTGTAATCCTGATAGCCATGGGGGGGAGGGGGAATCGCATAGCAGGAAACCATGTTTCCTGAAGAGCAATGTACAAGAAAGGGTGAAGGTTGATAAGTTGTCGGAACTCAGATAGTGGAAAAAACCGCAGCAGCACTGGACGATGACATTTTAAATGGCTGAGAAAGGCGTGAGGGGACTGGGTAGGTAGATTACGCTGCTGGATCACTTGCTGCCACCGATTCAGTTCCCACGACAGTGACATCCATCGCGTCCAAGGGTCCAGTGGGATCCATGTCTTCAGCAGCTGCTAGAATCTCGACGTCATCTTCAGGCACGGAGCTTGTAGGAAGTCGTGGGATGGGGGCCACCTAAATGTCGTCATTCTCGGGAACTTCCTTCGCTTTCTGCTTCTCGCACTGTGGCTTCGATGGTTCATGCTGCGATGGCTTCACTGGGTCAGTCTCAGGGACGGACGTCGACCGTGAGGCCCTAAGACCAGCGACCTGTGGTTGTTTCAGAAATTTGTGCGTGTCCCCTTTGCACTGGGCAAAGCCTGGGATGGGAGGGCCCCAAGGGGCCCCTGTCTGGCGAGAAGTCTCACGCTTTTGCGGCTGGGAACTGGGAACTGATGTTCCAGATTGTTGGGGGGGGGGGGGGGCGGTGTTTCTCCTGAAGAAGATGGAGCAGGAACAACAGGGAGTGAATTTGCGCCCCCCCCCCCCCCCCACAATCAAGGAGCAGTTGGATCCTGACCAATCTTAGAGCCAATCATACATGAAGACATGGGAGATGGGAGTACTGTTGTTGCAGCAGCGGCTTAGGTTGACGTCAGTGGCAGAGGATGGAGTCTCTCATATTTCCACTTAGAGTCAGTGCATGTCAGGCGGTCCAGGGTCTTATATTCCATGATCTTCCATTCTTCCTGGAGTATCCTACAGTCCAGCGAGCAGGGGGAATGGTGTTCTCCGCAGTTATCAGAGACAGGAGGCGGGGCACATGGAGTATTGGGATGCGAAGGACATCCACAATCTACACATGTGATGCCGGAGGTACATTGGGATGACACATGCCCAAACTTCCATCATGTTAAACATCACATTTGAGGAGGGATACAGGGCTTCACATCACAGTGCTAAACCATCACTTTGACGTTTTTGGGTAAGTCGTCACCATCGAAGGCCAAGATGAAGGCACTGATTGCTACCAGGTTATCCTGTGGAATATAATACCCTGGACCATGTTTAAACTCTTACGGGGCCCGATGGCGACGGAAACATCCCCAAACTTGTCATAAACGAGCAATGTCCGTGAGTGGGCAGAGGATGCTGTTTCGATTAGAACTGACCCTAAGCGCATTTTGGACAAGCCTTCAACCTCCCCAAACTTTGCCTCTAAATGCGCCACAAAAAACTGAGGCTTCATCGACATAAATGAGTCACCATCAAATGGTGTACAGACAAGGTACCGGGGTTAATAATCTGCACTGCTGTCTTTAGCCATACATTCCCCCCCATGGAGTGGCGAGGGAGGGATATGATCCCGGATAATACTTCTTCCCATTGAGGTTAGACCTCGATCACTTAGAGACTGCTGGTGGAGGCCCACCAGTGACAGATGATGTTCCACGCTTCCCTATGGGTCATCTGCCTTGATGCCACCCACTCCGACCAGGTGCTCTTCCCACGGGCGCCACCCAGCCGCAGCAAAGACCACCTGGCAGGATGGCCTTCGCCGGGAGTCCTGATGCCCCCAGAGGGATAGGCGTCTACTCTTCGGCATAAATGGGAAGGTAGCAGCTCCAGCATGAGCAGTGCGATCCCTGTGTAGTCAAGGGGGCTACCACTAAGAGGGTACATGACGACCCCACCACAATGGAGTGGCTACTGTGCTGGATGTTGGGTGTCAAATATCCATGTATATCATGAGGGCGAAGATGCAAGTGCACAATGGAAGGAATGTTTATTAACCAGAGCACACTGCAGCCGACGTGCCCGGAAGCTCAGTGTAAGTCCAACTCCATGAAAATAACGGATGTGCCTGATCTTTGGACAAGATGGATATATAATACACCATGTAAGGCATCCTTCCCCAAATGGTACACACAAAGAAAAAATGGTTCAAATGGCTCTGAGCACTATGGGACTCATCTGTGGTCATCCGTCCTCTAGAACTTAGCACTACTTAAACCTAACTAACCTAAGGACATCACACACATCCATACCCAAGGCAGGATTCGAACCTGCGACTGTAGTGGTCACGCAGTTCCATACTGAAGCGGTAGAACCACATGGCCACATTGGCCGACCCTGCACTAAGAGAATATTTTGAATGGTAGTTCTCAACCCCCTTAGGGGACTATCACATTAAATACCGAAACGTTTGAGACTCCTTTTAGTCGCTTCTTAAGACAGGCAGGAATACCACGGGCCTATTCTTATTCCTGAACCCGTTGGGGGGGGATCCTGGTGTTGTGAGGGGGGGCTAGAACCAACAGGGCAAATGGTGGCCTCACCACAATGGACTGCCTACCGTGCTGGATATTAGGTGAGAAATAGTCCGCGTTCGTTGTCAGTGCACAAAGTGGCACTGCACATTGCATGGCGGGAAATGCATGCAGGAATGTTTTCATGCCCAAGAGATGGAGTGCAGGCAGGTCTGAAACGCAACAACGAAGAAGCTGGGGAAAGTTCTCAATGCATGATGGACACAATGCACCAAATAGGGTGCCCTTCCCCAATCGGCTCGCTTCTCTGAAGAATTTTGAAATATGGAGGTCAAACCCGACAGGGGACCATCAAATAAAGGCGGAAACATTTCAGACTCCTTTTCGTCGCCTCTTACAGCAGGCAGGAATACCATGGGTGTCTTATTGCCCCTGATCCCGCAGGGTTGACACTTTTCGGCGACTAAGCCATATCTCGTGCATTTCAGCTGTCTCCGTACAGTCCATCCCCATCTGGAACTGTTCTTCGATGACAATACTCTCGAGGTGGTACACACCCATCGCTTCTTGAATCTGGTCTTCGATGCCCGGTTGACATGGCTCCCTCACGTTTGCTACCTGAAGAGGACATGCCGGTCCCTTCTCAATGTTCTTAAGTGTCTGTGCAATACCACCTGGTGTGCTGATTACTCTGTTCCCTTGTGATTGTATCAAGGACTGGCCCAGTCTCGTTTAGATTTTGGAAGTCCTGTCTATGGTTCTGCATCACCTTCGACACTGCAGAAACTAGACCCCATCTACGACTGTGGGGGTCCGACTTGCGACTGGTGCCTTCTGGACTAGGCCCGTACTTAGCCTATCCACATAGACGGGGATTCCAGCACAGCGAGATTTGCGCCACCAACAGCCGTTATCGTTTGCGCTCCGCATTCGCTGCACCCCAAGCACCCTAATTATGGTTTCCTTTATCCCGACACGGAGATCACACTGCCACAGTGGCGGCCAAGATGTGGGATTACCACGGCTTTTCGAATTCAGTAGCTCTTTTCTGAGCTCCTGCAATTGCCTTTACCGCCTCTGTTCATGCACGTACCCTTCCATGGTGCGTCTCTCGGCTGCAGATCTGTCTATCGATTGAAAGGATTCTGTCGCTCTTATGGCTCTTCGCACCAATTCTCCTGTCTCCTCAGTAATTTTCAAGAGTCAGTGGTAATACATACAGATGGCTCTGTGGTGCTGGCAGCACTGATTTTACTTACATCTATGTGCGACCCGTGGAACTTCAATCTTTGCTGGACGGCTGTAGTGTTTTTACTGCATCATTGGTAGCCATATTGCGCGCACTGGACCATACCTTCCCCTTCTCAGGTTTATCCTTCACTATCTGTAGTGACTCATTGAGCGGTTTGCACGCTCTCGGCCAGTGCTTCTGTCGGCACCCATTGGTCATAGCTATTCAGAACTCCCTTTCTCTTCTCGCTTAACATGGATGCTCGGTGATTTTCATTTCAACCCCAGGTCATTTTGGGATTCCTGGCAATGAACTTTACATCGACTACCTAAATTAGCTACTACCAGAACTTCTCTTGCTATTGTCATTCCGGAAGTAGACCTTCGCTCAGCATTACGTTGTCAGGTTTTGGGCCTTTTGGATGCAGAATGGATCCCTCTTCGCCGAACAAGCTCAAGACAATTAAGGATTCCACAACTCCATGGAGGTCGTCGTTACGGGCCTCCCTTAATGCTTCTGTCGTCCTATGCCGGCTCCAGATCAGCCACACCTTTTCAGCTAATTCTTATCTCCATCTTGAGGACCGAACTCTCTAATTGTCGATCGATGTTGACTGTGGCTCATCTTATTGGACTGCCTCACCTTACCCAACCTACGACGGACTTTTAGCTTTCCAGACTCGCTACCCATGGCGTTGGCTGATAGTGCCTCAGTGGCGGATCTCTTTATGCTTTATTCGTGAGGGTTTTTATATCGCTTTATTTAAAGGAGGGACCTTCCACCTTATCAGTGAGTGGAAGGGATGGCAGGCCCTCTTGCTCCCCCCCCCCCCCCCTTCGCCCCGACTGGGTTGGCTTCAACTGGTTATCTGCAGACTGGGGTCCTAGGTAGACAAGACAAATTTTACGATGGTCCAAGAAAACTAAAACACTGCAGCACCCAGCTTTAGAGTTTCGGCCTTAGCATTCCTGGAGTATGATGTAGTTGCTTCTGCACTACGGTATGACGCATTCACTGTTTCCACATGTAGTGGCGAACACTAGCAGCACATTGAAAGTGGTGATACAGAAAAATCGTGGCTTGCTGAGAACGCTCTAACGGATAAAAATTGTCTGATGAAACACAAGGTGATCTTACACTTCATTGTACTGGGAATATACAACAATCTGTCTCACCGGAACACCGACGATATGTCAGTGGTGCCTGTGGCTCACTCTTGACACTGAGTGAGCATACCTAAATCCAGCCAGTTGGTTGTGCACTGAGGTTCCACTAGCGCCTCATATCGACACAACCTGTAGCGCCATATGACGTCGGACAGCGTGCCGAAGATGGACAACTGAACGCTCAACAAAGAGCTAACTGTTCTTCCTACCGTGTGTTGTGGTAGTGCTTTATGTGACAGTTTTAGAGAAAATGTTGCATTATGATTGGGCTTTTATGAGAATATTATGGTGTTTCTAGCGGCTCAGAGGACAGTGTCTCACTTAAATTTCGAATGCCTTGAGATCAGACCTGCAGTTGGTTGAAAGAGAAATTTTATGTCATATTTATCGTGCAGTGAAATGATAGTTGCAAGCATAATGCCAGCAGAACGTTTCCCTTTAACACAACTAGCCAGCGCCAACAACTTTTACTTGTTAAATAGAGAGTAAATATTTATTTAATAGTGGTTAACTTAATCAGCCAAATTCTAGCATGTAAACTAAAATATTTCTGTTAAATGAAATTGAGTGGCGATCTTTAAATCTCTCCTACCCTTTCAAACAATTTTATCTTAATGGAATAATCTGTATCTTAGGAAAAGGAAACCATATATATAATTACTATACTCGATTTTGATGTTTGGTTCCCACTCAGTCAAAGGTTAGAAAGGTAGGACCGTTACTTGTCACTGGCATTTCTAAGCCCTCTGAAATACAGTTGCCACAACTTTAATTTTGTTTTACTTGAATACACTGAAAATTTCTGTCGAAAAAATAAACCAGGGGGAGATTATTTCGTTCATAAAATCTAAGAGTCTTGCAGTCTCTTCAATGTGAAATCCTGTCTCATTCCTCGTTTTCGAAACAGTGAATTCCGTGGCATTGATGAGGTGCGGCCAAATGTAGACAGGCTCATGTCTGTTTCAAATACACACTAATGTCGTTCGCTGAATTAATACAGCTACAAAAACCAATACGACGTTTACAGATCTAGTTTAAAAGCAATTTTCCTTCTCGCTTGACTCACTTTCCCCTGATAAATGATACAGCATCGCAGAGAAAGAAGTAAGAAACTTCTAACGGCAATGAGCTGTGCCAGATTATAAATAAATCTGGATGAACCACACTTCCAAGTTCTTAGCAGTCTAATCACTGTGTAGAAAACATCACACATCCGGATAAATGTGTCATACAATGATACAATTTTGCAGGTGTTAATTTCGTATTACATGTGGGTACTATCCGCAAAATGTGTTTCAAATGTAGTTGGAAGGTAATAAATTAAAACAGCATGCCTTATGCTGAGGTTTTGCTGCATGGACAGCGAAAATGTGGTGACTAGTACACAGTCTTTCCTTTCGTTATATTATATCGACTGCCAGCGACAAAATGGTTTAAAGTTAAGTGTTCAGATTTTTGGAAGTCGCTAAGTGTTATTCTTAAGTGCTGGACGAATATGGTCTCTCTACATTTTGCACAATTAGTTGCTCTGCCTCTAGATATGTGCACATTGTTGATCTTTGATAGTTTAAATATTCTGTTACACGTTTGTAGGAACATGTCTGGCTATGAAGACATTCGAAGCAATTTTATTATATGGAGTCCTCAAAACATTTTTCACACCTGGTAGCTGTAAAATAGACTGAGCTGAACCGCTGATTCTGTCGGAACAACTCATCAACGATGTCTGCAGCAGGGGAAAGAAACGCAATCTGCAAACCAACAGGCTTCACACCAGCCTAACCGTATACCCAGTAACGGCGGTCCGCCGCAGATCAAATTTTAAGTTCTTTTCCAAGTTACTTGAAAAATCCATGAATCAGAACATTGAGCTGTAGCAGATTCCACCTAGAAGATAAGAATAGACGCAGAAAAATACAACATTCCGTGTTGTAGGCAAGTTTTATGGAAACTAAATTTTTTTTCAGTTGAACGAAGTCAGAGTTTCTATATATTCGTTGTGCGGTCTCACACTCCTTGATATCTTTGCCAGAATAAATTGAACATTTCCTAATTTTTCCTTAATTAAAAAGAATCAATCCGGTTCTCATTCAACGAAATATTCCACTTTAAAAACCGATCCTCCCGACCACAATCGCAGATAAAGTTTCAAAGCAGAATATTTTAAAAATATCAATACGTTTATATCTCACCACTAAAACAAACCAAACGAAGATCGTCCACACACTCTACTAAATCCTGCCGGAACCTCTTCCAGAAGTCTGAATTTTAATAACACCTGTAAATCTCACAAGTAATATATACGATGCATGTCGTAACAGAGTCAACTGACTGTTCCAACCTATAAGTTTATGTAACAGTTGATAACCAATTTACATCCAATTACAAACTTTATCCTTCCACCTTAAACATTGAATACCTTTTCCTTTAAAAAAAAACAAGCATATTTTAATAATGGTCAGCACGATGTTTCAACGGTTCTTCCAATCGCCAGCCGTCGACTACGATGCAATAATGGTTAGGTCTCGTCGTCCGCCGCGTCTGGAGTCCCCACGGGATCATCTTGCTGCTACGCTCGACATGAAAGAATTGAAGAAATTATTTCAGACTACGTAGGACTATTTAGTACTGAAACGACTAACAAGGAACTTACATAAAGGAGACTACAAAGTTTTTAAGCGTAACGACAATAATCGGTGACGATTAAATTTAAAAGTTTAAAAACATTATTTTATAACAGACTATTGCATTTTATCTTTGTTGTTTCACACAACCAGTTTATCCATTTATACAGATCCGTCTTATCTTCCAGACCTTGGACGAACTGTTTCCTAACGTCACCTCTGTCTTTTGTCTCAGTTTCTTCCAGTAATACTTCTCTGGGATCCCTTTCCTCCTTTAAATTTATTATTCCTAGCCTTTTCCACCGATATTTAGATCTTATTTGTCTCTCAATACGGCCTCCATCGAAAGACTTCCCTCGTTTCCCATATTTTCTATCACTACTGCCCCAGAAGGATATTCCTGAATTTCAGACGACTTTCATTTCTCCTATGAACTTTTCATTTTTCCTATGAACTTTTCATTTTTCCCCTCATTCTCATTGTTCGAAAATTTTGATTGCTATTATTATTGCTGTTGTTGTAAGACCTAACATTACGATTGTTATTGTGATTAGATGGGTAAGGTCGCTTTACTTGGCAATAATGAGAATTACGAAGTTCTCCAGAACCACCACCTGAATCATTTCCTCGCCTAAAATTCTCTCGAAAATCTTACTCTGTCATCACGAGATTTATTTAAAATATCTAATTGTTCTAAGTAGCCTAAAATACTACTTACTCTTCCCCATTCTCTCCCTATTAGTCTTTTATACATGTCGGCATGCGACTTATTGACAATTTAATTAGACGTCCTTCATTGATAGGTTCATCTAAAAACTTCACTCTTGTTAAATGACACTAAGTATTTTCGGAATCTTCACCCACTTCGATTGTGAGGGGCCAGATCCAATAATTCTAATGTTAACTTTTGTTGCTTCCATTCTGGCCATTACTTTTCCTTAAATTGATAGACAAAATCCTCCCAATTACGAAAATATTTAGCATTTAATACGCCCCATTCAGCGGCATCTCCTTCCAGACGTCCCACCACAAAGCTTTTGCTTTTCTTACTATTTTATGTTCGAGGTAAAGCCTCCTCAAATGTTCCTATAAACACAATGGGATGTACTGAGCCTTCGGGTTTAAAACCAGGAAACCCTTTCGGTAACTGACCACTATTTACAATCCGAATTTCTTCCCACAAACCTTCAATACAAGGAATAACCATAGGTTCCTTTCCATTTACGTGTGGATTCTCCATGCTTCCTACACAGGTATTATACTGTACGGGATTTTTGTCTATTATTTTATCTCGTGCTTTTGAGCTAGCACCTTAAGTCTTGTCCTGGGGGAGGAAACATTCCATCGCTAGTTACGTCACGGTTCATGTCCGGTAGAAAATCTAAATTACGATCAATTCTAATTGTCTCGTTTCTTCCAGCACGAAGTGTCTACAACCCGCATCGTTCAACAGATTCTCTTTGCCGAGACTTGCTTAATTCTGTTTCAATCTTCTTTATTAGTTGTTTAAGAGAAGATAGTTGTTTTTCCTTCTCTAACTCACCTGTAATATGAATCTTTCTTCCTGAATTTTGTTTATAACATTTTTAACTTCCTCCCGAGATTCAGTAAATTCATCCCTGGTAGCGTTAACAATGTTTGGAATCTCTTCTCTTAAATCATTGTTGTTAGTTCGATATCGGTGGAGAGATATGATTTCAGACTAGCAAAATCTCCCTAAAGCTTATGTATATCGTATCAGCTTATCGTTTTCTTCCCTAGACTCCTGAATGTGTGTCTTATTGAGAAGCTACTTCTGTTATCTGGTTGGGTGGTTTGTCAGATGAAAGGGACCAGGACCACACTGCGATGGTCAACTGTCCCTTTTTCCGAAATAAACGGCCACACGGAATAAAAAGGAACAATGGAAGAGACAACAGACGGCACAGCACATGTAAGACAGACCAGACAAAAGGAATTACCATCACACCGAGTGTGACAGTGGTTGGCCGATCATAGAGAGAAAAAAGGAAAAGCCAACCACCGAGAAAAACTGTCTAAAATCGTAGGCCCAAGGCCAGACAACACAAAACAAACACTCAGATTAAGTTACTAAAACCCCTGCCAGAATAGAACGCTAAACTAGGCCTGTCATGGCAGTATCAACTGTTAAAAGAGCAGAACAACGAAATGTGGACCACCATCAAAGCCGACCCTGAGTGACAGATGCGGGTCCTCACGGCACAGTAAATATCAGTGCATCAGCTGGGTGTGGGCAATGTGGAGCCGACAAAGGACAACAGAGTACCTGCGTGTGGCTCGCATGGATGACCGCCACACAGTCTTCGTCTCCTTGACAGCACGGATTTTATTGGGTGTGGTCACATCGCGCCAGTCAGCGTCACAAAGCACGAAAACCTTGCGACCAGCGACTGCTCGCAAATCAGTGCCCCCCGTGGGCAAGGTCGCATGTGGAGTTTTACAGCTCTGATTTGGCTGGATTATGCTGAACTGATGGGGCTAACATGGTGGTGTTTGCAGCTACATAGGAGGAAGTCATTCACACAGCATTTAGCGGTTCATATTTACTGTTTGCCTCAGTATGGGTCAGTCAGTCCTGGGTATTATATTCCATGATTTTGTACTCTTCCTGTAAGATCCTGCCCTCTGAGGAGCAAAGTGAAGGATCGTCTCCGCAGTTGTCACAGATGGGAGGCGGGGCACATGGAGTATCGGGATGTGATGGGCGTCCGAGATCTCGGGATGTGAGGCTGGAACTGTAGCGGGAAGACATACGGCCGAACGTCCAGCACTTAAGGCACTGGATTGGGTGAGAGATATGGGTCTTGACGTCACATCGGTAGACCATCAACTTTACCCTCTCCGGTAATGTATCACCCTAGAAGACCAAGATTAAAGCACCAGTAGCAGTCTATCTTTTGGACCCCGATGACGGAGCCGGACGAAATGTACACCTCAGCGCTCTGAATTGGCGCACAGCTCGTCAGACTGCAAAAGGAAGTCCCTATAGTAAATAATACCCTGGACCATATTTAAACTTAATGGGGTGTGGTCGTAACGGCAACATCCCCAACTTGTCACAAGCAAGTAACAATCGTGACTGGGCAGAGGATGCCGTTTGTATCAATACTTCCAAAAGCGCATTTTGGACAAGCCCTCCACCCCATCAAACTTGTGCTTTAAATGCTCGACGAAGAACTGAGGCTTTGTGGACATCGATGATTCCCTCTCAGTTGTACAAACTAAGAATCAGATCGAATAACTGTTACTGCCATCCTGAGACAAGCTCCTCCCACGGTGTGCGTTAAATTGAGCCCGAGAACGCTTAGGGACTGCTGACGGCTGTCCACCAGCGAGATATAATGTACCACGCTTTATTGCGTGTCATCCGTCCTGATGCCACCTACTCTGACGAAGGGCCCTCCCCACAGGCGCCACCCAGCCTCAGCAAGGGCCACCTGGCAGGATGGCCATTGCCGGAAGTCCCGATACCCCTGGAGGATAGGCATCTACTCCTTGGCGTACGTGGGGAGTGAACGGCGCAGGTATCAGCAGAGCGATCCCTGTGTTGTCAGGGGCCTGCAACCAACAGGGTACCTAGCGGCCCCATCACAACGGACTGCCTACCGTGCTGGATCTTAGGTGCAAAAATGTCCAAGGTCATCTCAACAAGAAGCAACACTGCACAATGCATAGTTTTAATCGCACCCAGGAACGTATCCTCGCCCAAGAGGTTGAAAACGAGCGGGACAGCATTGCGACGACGACAAAGCCGTGTAGAGGTCTCAATGCATGACGGATACAATGCACCATGTGAGGCGCCCTTCCCCAATTGGCTCACTCTTAGGAAGAATCTAAAATGCTGGAAGTCGAACCTGAGAGGGGACCATCACATAAGACCGAAACTTTTGAGACTCCTTTTAGCCGCCTCTTACGACAGGCAGGAATACCGCATGCCTATTCTAACACCGGATCCTTCAGGGGGGGGGGGGGGGGGGGGGCTTCCCTTATTTGTTCTGTAACTTCTTGTCTGAAAGTACCTTTATCCTAGTATCATTTATCTGTCCACCGATGTCCACTTTCAAAGCATCTATACTTTTATCTAACGACTGTGACAATTCTGTTTTGCATCATCTAACTTAACTGAAAGAGCCTCAAGAATACCAATTCCTGCCAATTGAGTAGCTAAAGATAAATTTTCCTTCTCCAGCTGTGCACACCTTTCGTTCAAATGCTTTGATTGTTCGTCTATTTCTTTTATGATCTTCCTGTGTTCCATTCTGGCTTCCCTAAGGTCTCGTTCGACCTTCTCGCTCATTTGTTGTCAACGGTTCACCTTCTTGCGCTTCCACTTTGTAGCGAAAACCCACCAATACAATGACTAAAAGTTATACTGTTGTTCCTTGCTCACTTCGATGTAACCTACAAATTGATACACTCACACGCACTTTGCGAGCACTCCCGTAATGAAAGCGACTCACCGAGTGTCTTTCACTACTACAACGACAATCTGCCGGCCGCCTCGTCTACAACCCGCATCTACTGGAACTTCGTCGCTGTCTTCGACCAGCGACTAACGGCGTCGCTGACCGGTAGCAGCGAATGTGCACCCGCGTCGTCGGATGCAAACGGCGCTACGGCAACGAGCGTCGCCGACCGCTAACTGCTACACAGCTACGATGTCGTCGGCTGCAAATGGCGTCACGGCAATGAACGTCGCCGACTACGAGCAGCGACAACTCGAACTTGTACAAGATCTTTACCAAAATCGGTGGTGGGGTTTCTTCCTTCCCGCCACTGCAGACGTATTGGCTGTCTTGACTTCAGCCGTCCCGTACTCCGATCACTGCCGCGCTCTACCCGGCTTCGGTGTCCTGTCACCAGGTCGCCACGTCTGCGCTGAACCACCCATCCTGTCGCAACAACTCAGCAACGATGTCTGCAGCAGGGGAAAGAAAGGCAATCTGCAAACCAACACACTTCACTACAGCCTAACCGTGTACCCAGTATCGACGGTCCGCCGCAGATCAAATTAGAAGTTCTTTTCCGAGTTACCTGAAAAATCTGTGAAGCAGAACATTGAGCTCTAGCAGACTCAACTTAGAAGCAAAATTTACCAGTCCCTGTTGTAGGCAAGTTTTATCGAAAAAAAATTTTGTCAGTTCAACAAAGTCACAGAATTTCTATATATTCGTTGTGCGGTCTGGCACTCCTTGATATCTTTGCCATAATAAATTTAACTTTTCCTAATTTTTCCTTAAATAATTAATGTCAGTAAAGAATCAATCCGGTTCTCATTAAACGAACTATTCCACTTTAAAACCGATCCTCCCGACCACAATCGCCGATTAAGTTTCAAAACGGAAACTTAACACACTTCACAGTACCAATTATTTACAAAGTATCAATACCTGTCGATCTCTCACTAACAAAACTTCAAACCATTGAAACATTGAAGATCGTCCACACACTCGACAAAATCCTGCCAGAACCTCTTCAAGACGTCTGAATTTTAGTAAAACTTGCAAATCTCACACATAAGTAATATTTACCATGCATGCCATAACAACAGAGTCAACTGACTGTTCCAACCTCTAAGTTTATTTAACAATTGATAACCAATTTACATCCAATTAGCCGTCCGGGGTAGACCAATGGTTCTAGGCGCTACAGTCTGGAACTGCGCAACCGCTACCGTCGCAGTTTTGAATCCTGCCTCGGACATGGATGAGTATTATGTCCTTAGGTTATTTAACTTTAAGTAATTCTAAATTCTAGGGGACTGATGATTTCAGACGTTAAGTCCCAAAGCCATTTGAACTATTTTTGACATCCAGTTACAAACTTTATCCTTCCACCTTCAACATTGAACTCTTTCCTTTTATAAAAAAACATAAAACATTTTAATAATGGTCAGCATGATGTTCCAATGCTGCTTCCAGACGCCGGGCGTCGACTACTATGCAATAGTGGTTAGCTCTGGTCTTCCGCCGAGTCTGGAGTCCCCACTGGATCGTCTTGCTGCCACGCTCGACATGAAAGAAAAGAAAATTTTTAAATAGCAAGTCTCCACTTAACGTACTACAAATAAATATACAGGGTGTTACAAAAAGGTACGGCCAAACTTTCGAGAAACATTCCTCATACACAAAGAAAGAAAATATGTTATGTGGGCGTGTGTCCACAAACGCTTACTTTCCATGTTAGATCTCATTTTATTAGTTCTCTTCAAGTAACATTAATCATGGAATGGAAACACACAGCAACAGAACGTACCAGCGTGACTTCAAACACTGTCACAGGAAATATTCAAAATGCCCTCCGTTAGCGAGGATACATGCATCCACCCTCCGTCGCATGGAATCCCTGATGCACTTATGCAGACCTGGAGAATGGCGTTACTACATCACAGCCATCCACAATACGAGCATGAAGAGTCTATATTTGGGGTTGCGTAGACAAGAGCTTTTAAATGCCCCCATAAATGAAAGTCAAGAGGGTTGACGTCAGGAGAGCATGGAGACCATGGAATTGGCCTCTACCAACGCATCAGTCACCGAATCTCTTTTTGAGAAGCTTACAAACACTTCGACTGATACATGCAGGAGCTCCACCGTGCATGAATCACATGTTGTGTCGAACTTGTAAAGGCACATGTTCTAGCAGCATAGGTAGAGTATCCCGTATGAAACCATGGCAGTGAATCGAGAAAATAATACATACTGACGTAACAAATGAGCTCTAACATGGAAATTAAGAGTTTCCGGACACATGTCCACATAACATCTTTTCTTTGTGTGTGAGGAATGTTTCCTCGAAGTTTGGCCGTACCTTTTTGTAACACCCTGTATATATTAACATTTCTTACCTGGTGTGTCTCAAGCCATAAAGAAACGCTATGTTTCCTGATTAGACTTTTGAAACGCCAAAACTAGCGGTAACTGCGGCTACGCCACATATTGAGAAATGAAGGTGCCAGATAATAGCAACCTTTAAGTAGCTGTGTGTTAGGCGGCGCAGAGGGGCGACCAGACTGCAATGGTCATCGGTCCCCTGTTCCAAAACTTAGGAACACCCTCACTGAGTAAAAAACCGATAAAAGAGAACAGACGACACAGGACAAGAAAAACTCAAAGAACAGACATAAATTAAAATCACATGGAGTGTGGTGGTGGTTGGCGGACCATAAAGAAAAAGGGAAAAGCCAACAACAGACATCAAAAACTCAGCCTAAAATCTTAGGTCAAAGGCCAGAATCAACATAAAAGAACATAACCACTCCTATTAAACGATAAAAAACCCCTGCCCGAATAAAACGTAAAACTAAGCAAGCCATAGCAAGGTCATCTGCTAAAAGGCCAGGGAGCGTATCAGGCAGCGCAAAAGTCTGCCTGACCACAGCTAAAAGCGGGCAGGCCAACAAAATGTGGGCCACTGTCAAAGCCACCTCGCAGCAACAGAGGAGAATCCTCCCAGAACAGTAAATAACTGTCAGCCCGGAGTGGGCAACGTGGACCGGTCAAAGGACTACTGAGTATCTGAGTGTGGCTCACAGGGATGATCGCCACACAGCTGTCGTCTCCTTGACAGCACAGAGTTTACTATGCGTGGTCAGTTCGCGCCATTCATCTTCCCATAGCGCAAAAACATTTGTGGCGTAAGACTGCCCTCAAACCAGTCTCTGGGAGGCTAAAGTCCAGAGATGATTTAATGTAGGCCTCTTTAGCCAGGCGATCAACATGTTCATGGCTCGTGATACAGACATGACCAGGGGTCCACACAAAGACCTCAGAGTGGCCGCAATGGGCAAGAGTATGCAGGGAATCCTGGATAGCAATCACCAGACGAGAACGAGGGAAACACTGGTCGAGAGCTCGTAAACCGCTCAGGGAATCGCTACAGATCACGAAGGACTCTCCTGAGCAAGAGCAGATATACTCTAGGGTATACAAGATGGCGACCAGCTCAGCAGTGTAAACGCTGCAACCAGCAGGCAATGAACGTTGGTCAGAATGGTCCCATAGAGTTAATCGATAGCCGACACCACCAGCAACCACCGAGCCGTCAGTGTAAACGATGCCAGAGCCCTGATACGTGCGAGGATGGAAAGAAAGCGGCGGCGAAAGGCCTGTGCAGGTACTGAGTCCTTCGGGCCATCTGCCAATTCCAGCTAAAGGCGAGGGCGAGGCACACACCACGGGGATGGACACAGAGGTGCCCAGAAAGGAGGCGGAAGAGGTAAATCCCAAGCCTGGAGAAAATCCCTCAGAAGCGGACCGCGATTTTACATCCAGCCCTGGGCCGACGTTCTGGAAGATGGACGTGTGACTGGGAATAGAAGATTATAGTTAGCACGCCCAGGCAATCAGAAACAGGAGCAGCATAAGCGGCCAATAAACGTTAGGGCCATAACTGCAGTGGAGGGACACCCTCCTCCACTAGTATGCTGTGACCTGGGCTGGTCCGGAAAGCACCAGTGGCAAGGCGTATACCGGCTGTAGATCACTGGGTAAAGCACCCGCGACACAGATGGCGATGCTGAGCCATAAGCCAGGCTCCCATAATCCCGACGGGATCGGATGAACGCCTGGTAGAGCGACAACGGAAGGTCGGTTGGCGCCCCAGCAGTTGTGTTTCAAGCATCGCAGAGCATTTAGAGGCCGCTAACATGTGTTTAAGCTGCCGAATATGAGGCAGCAAAGTCAAACGAGCATCAAAAACCACCCCCAAAAATCTTCGAGTCCACCACTGCAAGAAGTTCGCCATCAAGAGAAAGCCGCGCCTCCAGCTGGACAGTGTGTCGCCGACATGAATGAGGTCTTGGCTGCTGGAAACTGGAACCCACGAGCTACAGCTCTAGACCGCCTTACGGATAGCGCCCTGTAGGTGACGTTCAGCAGCTGCAAGGCCAATAGTGCTGTAGTAAAGGCAGAAGTCGTCAGCATACAAGGACGCTGAGGCAGACGTTCCCACCGCCGCTTCGAGCCCGTTAATGGCTATTAAAAACACGCAGACAAAACAAATGCCTTGGCCTCACCTTTGTCCTGAACTCGGGAGGCCGCGACTTGCACGCGGAAGGTACGATACGACAGAAATTGTCGGATAAAGAACGGCGGAGGGCCCAGAAGACCCCATCCATGAATCGTATATAGGATGTGATGACGCCATGTCTTATCGTACGCCTTCCGCAGGTCGAAGAAGACAGCAACCAGGTGCTGACGGAGGGGTAAAGCAGTTCGGATGGCCAACTCCAGGCTCACCAGATTGTAGGCGGCACAGTGGCCTTCACGGAGCCAGAAGGCCCAGAGACTCCAGTACCCAATTCAAGCCCCAGCTCACCATCCGTTCAAGCAACATGCACAGAACGTTGGTGAGGCTAATGGGACGGTAGATGTCCACCTCCGAAAGGTCCTTGCCAAGTTTCAGAATGGGGATTATAATACTCTTCCGCCATTGTGACGGAAACTCGCCCTCCACCCAGAGACGGTTGTAAAGGTCGATGAGCCGTCGCTAGCAGTCTACTGAAAGGCGTTTCAGCATCTGGCAGTGGATGCGATCTGGCCCAGGAGCGGTATGACGGCAAGCGGCTAGGGTACTGCGAAATTCCCACACACTGAATGGGATATTGTACAATTCTGGATGGTGGGTGCGAAACAAAGCTCCGACGTTCCATCCGCTCTTTAATGGAAGGCTAGAGGGTAGTCCGTAGAAGTGGAACTCAGAGCAAAATGCTCAGCCAAGCGGTTTGCAATTACAAACTGCTCCATTCAGTAAGAGCGCTGGGACGCTGAGTGGGGTTCGATAGCCATAGAGGCGTTGAATCTTGACCCAGACCTGCGATGGAGAGACATGGAGGCCAATGGTGGAAACATACTGCTCCCAGCAGTTCTGCTTGTGTTGAAGGGCCCATGCACGCAGCCGTTTCAAGGCGCTGAGGTGTTCTATGAAGGGATGTCGCTTGTGACGGAGCGCCCACTGCATCAATGTTGTAATTAGAGAAAGGATCAATAGCGGCAATGGAGGTGAACGAGTCCCATTCAGCCTTATTCATAGCCCATCTGCTGGGGCGCTCAGAAGAGTGAGGCCGAGGCCGAGGCAGTGACAGAAAGATCGGAAAGTGGTCACTACCACACAGGTCGTCATGCACACTCCATTGGACAGACAGTAAGAGGCTATGGCTGCGGATCTGAAGGACAATGGCGGAGTGTGTGAAGGCACCATCATTTAAAATCGAAAGATCGAGCTGCGCCAATAAATGCGCAACGGTGGTGCCTCGACCTGTTGCCACTGACCAACCCCACAGAGGGTTTTGTGCATTGACGTCGCCCAGTAACAAGAAGGTGCTACCAATTGGGCTATCAGCGCAGCCAGAACATGCTGCGCAATATCATCATCTGGCAGAAGGCAAAGACTGCAGACGATAACAGTCTGGCGTTCACATCCGAACAGCGACAGCCTCTGAAGCTGTTTATAGAGGGACAGCCTCGCTGTGAAGGGAGTTAAGGACATAGATGCAGACGCCACCAGGAAACCCTTTCATAAGCTGCCCAGTTCTTATAATAACCCCAATAGGCATGGAGGGCGGGGTTTCGCATCGCGGGAAACTAAGTTTCCTGAAGAGCAATGCAGAAGAAAGAGTGAACGCCGTAAGTTGTCAGAGCTCAGCTAGATGGTGGAAGAAACCGCTGCAGTTGGCGCGCAACTCGACATCGGACTGTAAAAGGAGATCTGTGAAAAATAATGCCCTGGACCATATTTAAGGTTTCATGCGGGGTGATGTTAACAAACATTCTACAGCTTCGTACAAGCGGGCAAGGCTCGTGACTGGGCAGAGGATGCAGTTTTTATTAAGACTGACCCTGACCGCATTCTGGACAAGCCCTCACATCCACGAACTTATCTACATGTTCTACAAAGAATTGAGGCTTCACAGAGAACCGATTTCCCGACAGCTCTGGTACAGATGAGATACTGGGGCAGATACCTTTCCCTGACATTCATAGCCTTTCGTTCCTCCCATGGTGTGGCCAGGGAGGAACGATTTGTGGTCATACACATTACCCTTAAAGGGAGCGTTGGAACGCTTCGAGACTGCTGACGGCTGGCCGCCAGCGAGAGATGATGTACCACGATTCATTGAATGTCATCTGCCCTGATGCCACCTACCCTGACTACTGGCCATCTCCACGGGCGCTACCCAGCCATAGCAAAGGCCACCTGGCAGGATGGCCGTTGCCAGGAGTGTATACTCCAGCAGGATAGGCATTTACTCCTTGGCGTACGTAGGAAGTTAATAGCGCAGGCATTAGTAGAGTGATCCCTGTGTTGTCAGGGGGCTACAACCAACAGGGTACATGGCAGTGATACCACAATGGACTGGCTACTGTGCTGGATGTTAGGTGACATGTGGTCCATGCAGTGCAGGAAATTGCATCGGACAGTGAAAGGTGCAAAGTGCACGTAGTAAGGTATCCATGGCCAAGATATGGAGAGCAGGCAGGACAACAATGCAATTAAGAATAATCAGGCGAAAGTTCTCGACGCAAAATGGACACAATGCATCAAGTAGGGCGCCCTTCACAAATTGGGTCGCTCTTCGGAAGAATTTAGAAAGATGAAGGTCAAACCCGAGAGGGGACCATCACATAAGGCCGAAACGTTTGAGACAAGAATCCACAAGCCTATTCTTACCCCTGGACCGGCAGGGGGCGGGGGGGGGGGGGGGAAGAACGCGAAGAGGGCAGTGGCGAAAGCTGCATCAAAGCTCTGAAATACCCCATCTCCCTTGACCCGGCAACTATAGTGGGCATTACCCTATCCCCTACTGAAGCACATTGTAGTCCAGCTACCATCAAACATAACAAAGACCTTTAACTGGCCATGTTGACTGAAGATCAGGATGTGAGTGAATGGGATGAGATGACTGAAGATCAGGATGTGAGTGAATGGGATCAGATGACTGAAGATCAGGATGTGAGTGAATGGGATCAGATGACTGAAGATCAGGATGTGAGTGAATGGGATCAGATGACTGAAGATCAGGATGTGAGTGAATGGGATCAGATGACTGAAGATCAGGATGTGAGTGAATGGGATCAGATGACTGAAGATCAGGATGTGAGTGAATGGGATCAGATGACTGAAGATCAGGATGTGAGTGAATGGGATCAGATGACTGAAGATCAGGATGTGAGTGAATGGGATCAGATGACTGAAGATCAGGATGTGAGTGAATGGGATCAGATGACTGAAGATCAGGATGTGAGTGAATGGGATCAGATGACTGAAGATCAGGATGTGAGTGAATGGGATCAGATGACTGAAGATCAGGATGTGAGTGAATGGGATCAGATGACTGAAGATCAGGATGTGAGTGAATGGGATCAGATGACTGAAGATCAGGATGTGAGTGAATGGGATCAGATGACTGAAGATCAGGATGTGAGTGAATGGGATCAGATGACTGAAGATCAGGATGTGAGTGAATGGGATCAGATGACTGAAGATCAGGATGTGAGTGAATGGGATCAGATGACTGAAGATCAGGATGTGAGTGAATGGGATCAGATGACTGAAGATCAGGATGTGAGTGAATGGGACCAGATAACTGAAGATCAGGATGTGTGTGAATTAGTCCTGTCCACTGAAAATTAGGAGGTGAGTGAAACCTAATGACAAAACCAGGACATGTGTTAATGAACTGACTACTGAAGACTTAAGACAAGTACATATATGTGTGGGCTAGAATGGTATCCACACTATTGCAAGTTACATCAGCTGAAGAGTAGGATCACCTGCCAACTTCTGCAACTGAAGAGATGCGTTTGAATGAGATGGACACTTGGCCTGCCTTGAACGATGTCCTGATCTGTGATGCGTGTTCTGCTTTCAGCTTTAAGCAAAGATGCTGCAGAAATGGACGATCTTGTACAGAACAGTTGCTGTTGTTGCTTGACTGACGTAGCCTGCAACATAGTTGACACCATTGGGTCCAACTTGCACAAAACCTGATATGTTGTAAACATGGTGAACTCATTGGGGTAAGAGTCATTAAAGCAAAACAATTGAGAAGTTGATGAAGTGTAGAACGATGAACCAACAGCCACTGTGGGAAACACTGACAATAGTCCTAATGTACCTGAACTAGTTTTAAAGAGATATTTGTTTTAATCAACACACAACGCTTTAAGTGTTACAAGACAGTATAAAAGTGCAAATTAAATCTATAATCGTGGTTGAGTCTTGTCACGGCTCAGCATTTTTGATTTACCTGCGAGATTATTTCACTTGTTTTCGCCGCAGCGACAGGAGGCGTGATCGCTGAACGCTGTTGGCGCTGGTGCGCGAAGCAGCAGTTTTGGGGGATGACAGGTCGGTCGGTAGAAGGCGACAGGGTGGAAGCGGCAGGGAGTCTACTGGTGCCTAGCGATTAAGGACTGCGATGAATGTGGCCTTTTGCGATCATGTGGGGAGGACGGAATGCTCGCTTGCTTTGCATGGTTCTCCATGACGAGCTGCTGTTTGTTGGGCCTAGCACTCGAGTGTAAAAGGAATCTGCATTGTTGTCTCGTCACTTGGCTAAGGCCGAAATTTTTTATATACTTTTATTGTATTTCGTGAGCAATACTTTATCATGGTGTTTGTACTTTCACTCTACATCTTGTGATTTGAAATACTTCAGAGAATATCACGTTGTGCTAGTTGTCTACTGTGAATCATTCTTAATTTTTGTCAGTGTATGGCACGGTATCCACGTTCATCGATCATTTTATGGAAGTTTTGTGCAAATTATTATTACATTAGACCTTGTTAAAATAGGTGGGTTTAAATTGCAAATTAATTCTACTAATATTGCTTGGGATAAACCCATCTATTTCTTGATATTGCCATATTTGGGTATTTAGTTGTGTTTCTTCTAGACACTGACAGTTTTGAACACGGGGGGGGGGGGGGGGGAGTAGTATTGAGATGATCGTGAAATTGAAAACGTGGCTGTTTTCTCATGTCGCCAGTCGTTAATGTTATTTGTCTTGTAGCTTACCTAACTGATAAAGAATTTAGAAATTTTGTGTATTGGTCGCGAAAGGTGAACTGATATCACATGACATTGCATTGACATTTGTGTTGGGTTTACGTAAGCTTGAGGGGGAAATCAGGAATAAAAAGACTGTAATTGCCACTTTTTCAGCAGGCAGTAGGGAGTAGGGAATGTTGCACTCTGGCCAAATTGGATTTTTTAAGCTATAATTTACATGTATTACCAATCACGTTCAATTTTTCTAGTGTAATTGTTAATATTTGTATATGTGGCACTAGTGTACAATGTAATATACTTTTTACTAACAGTACCTTTATGTAATGTTTCAGAGTAGGGCTGCATGTTTTTCTGCAGAATGTTTCAAGAAATATCTATTGTTAAATTTCCTTTTAAACTATTGTATTAACTTGGATGTATAACCAATTATTGTTAAGTAATAAATTTGTGTCAACAAGGCTTGGACCAAATAAAAGTGCACACACCTTATCCATCCTGTCTCTGCTACCATCTGTACCCCACAGTGTTGAAATTAATAACTGCAGATGGTTACTTCACTATCACTGTCCTACGTACGTCATTAAGAATGGAAGCATAACCATGTCGCAATTAAGTGTTCTCAAATGAATTTCTATATACTCACATGACCTGACTTGTGTGGTCTCATTAACCACACAATTAGATACTGCTTACAAAGCAAAATTATTAAACACACTGAAAATGACGTTAGAATTATGAATGGTATGCAGCTGGTCATTAATTCTTAAATCCGACTCACTAGCTAGTTCTGATTGTGTTCTGTAGAAAAATACCTGATATGATTGTAATGTTGAACGTTTACACACAATTCATCAAACGTCTTAAGCTAAGTTTAGTAACGTATGAAGTAGAAGTAGACACTCGATAAGATAGCGTTTACCTGTCTCACAAGGAATATTACAAGACCAGGGAGCATTCACAATATCGCATGTAGTGAATTGCTCACACCGTTGACATTACGAGAAAATCTAAGGTTGTTTATTTTTTATTTTGACGAAGGGAAATGAATCAAGTACATAGTGTAGTTAGAAAATAACCGAAAAAGCGCTGTAAAGTAATGGCAAATACATCTTGAGATAATTTTGTTGATGAAACTAGTGCCAATAATACTACTTTAGTATGATTAGGGGAAAGAAATAATTATGGGCGACGCGGCTTGTGTGTGCTGTACACTGTAAGGTGCTGTAACGTCACCAACATAGTTTTGGTAGTCGATGAGAATGATGCGAGTTCTCTTTTAATTCATAATTCATACTGTAACCATAAACGCTTTTCAGGCAAATGTCATTAATAGTCGATATGTTACTCCACAAAGATTCTGGGTACAAGTAGTGTGGTTGTCAGTAGTTTGTCGTTTACAGTGTAGTACTTGCTTATATTAAGTGACATTGTCTGGTGTCAGTCACACTACTGAACTAGTAGAACATACAGATGCCGATGTAGAGGATGATGTAGGTTTTTGGAAATACTGTTCTGTAAATATCTAGTATAGCATATTTACAAAAGCCAATGGTCTCTGGTTCCACGGCCATAAAATCCTATAAGGAATTAAAAAACAAGCAATTGAGATAAGGGCCGACACAGAACCAGAAAAACAAAGACTAGAAAACTAGAAAATAAAGCACAGAGTATTACAGTGATTGCCCAACAATGGAAATTAAAAGGAAATTCCAACCACCAAGAGACACTAAAAACACCAATCTAAAACCGTAGGCCAAAGGCAGGACAACACACAAGAAAAAAATCCCTTAGATTGAGTGATAAGAACTCACTGTCAAGGTAAAGGGCAAAACTATGCCTGCTGTGGCAGCATTATCTGTTAAAATTACAGGCAGCATATCAGGCAGCACAAACGTCTGCCTGAGGGCAGTTAAAAGTGGACAGCCCAACAAAGTGTTGACCACTGTGAAACATGACCCGCAGCGATATAAAGATGGGTCCTCGCAGCACAGTAAATAACTGTGGGTAATCCAGGTGTGGCCAATGGGCAGCAGGCAGAGTGGATTGGTTTGAGGGACTGAAGGGACCAGACTGCTATTGTCATCGTTTCATTACTAAAAAACCTAACCCACAAAAAATAAACCAACAATGGACGTAACAAAAGACGACATAGGACAAGGAAGACCTAGATAGACCAGACAAAACGAATTAAAATCAGACAGAGCAACAGTGGTTGACCGACCACAGAAACAAGAAAGGAAAAGGAAAAGCCAACATTAAAAAAACAGTAAAATCAGAGTTCATAGACCAGAATCAACACAAACAGGCAAACACATTAAGCAATTAAAGCCCCCTGCCCGAATAAATCGCAAAACTATCTGCACCATGGCAGAGTCATCTGTTAAAAGGGCAGGGAGCGTGTCAGACAGCGCACACAACTGCCTGTGAGCACACAAAGGCGACACTCCAACAAAATGGGAACGACAGTCAAAGCCGCAGCGACATAGATATGGGTCCACGCGGCGCAATACGTAGCCGTGGGTTATCCGTGTGCTCCCAATGCGCAGTCGGCAGAGGACGACATACTCCTTGGGAGAGACTCGCAAGGAGGGGTGCCACACAGTCGTCGTCTCCTTCCGGCACGAAGTTTATTAGGGGTGGTCGGACCGCGCCAGTCAGCGTCCCAAAGCGAGATAATTTTGCGGCGTAAGACTGTCCTCAAATCAGTCTCCAGGAGGCCAATGTCCAGAGATGGTGTACTGGTGGCCTCTTTCGCCAGGCTGTCAACATTTTCATTGCCGGGTATCCCAACATGGCCTGGGGTCCACACAAAGACACCAGAGCAGCCGTAACGGGCCAGAATATGCAGGGACTTTTGATTAGCTATCACCAGACGAGAACAAGGGAAACTGGTCGAGAGCTCGTAGACCACTCAGGGAATCGGTACAGATCACGAAGGACTCACCTGAGCAGCAGCGGATATACCCTTGGGTACGAAAGATGGCTACCAGCTCAGCAGTGTAAACGCTGCAGCCGGCCAGCAATGAATGTTGACCGGAATGGTCTCCCAGAGTTAGCGGATAACCGACACGACCAGCAACCATCAAGCTGTCAGTGTAAACAAAGTCAGAGCCCTGATACGTTCAGAGGATGGAAAGAAAGCTTTGGCGGAAGGCCTCTGGAGGAACTGAGTCCTTTGGGCTTTGTGCCACCAATTCCAGCTCAAGGCTAGGGCGAGACACACCATGGTGTACGCAGAGGTGCCTGGAAAGCAGGCGGAAGAGGTAAAGCGAGCCCGTTTTTTTTTTAAATTAAAAACAGGCAGACACTGAGGACAGATCCCTGTGGTATCCCATTCTCCTGAACTCTGTAGGAACTATGGGAGTCCGCGACCTACACGCGGGAAGTATGCTATGACAGAAAATTTCGAAAAAAGATCGGCAGAGAGCCCTGAAGACACCATCCATGAAGCGTAGAAAGGATGTGATGACGCCTTGTCGTATCATACGCCTTCTGCATGTCGAAAGGGAGAGCGACGAGGTGCTGAAGGTGAGATAAGGCAGTACAGGTGGAAGACTCCAGGTTCACCAGATTGTCGGCGGCGGAGCGGACTTTACGGAACCCACCCTGAGACAGAGCCAGAAGGCCCAGAGACTCCAGTGCCCAATTCAAGCGCTGGCTCACCATCCGTTCAACCAACTTGCAAAGAACGTTGGTGAGACTAATGGGACGGTAGCTGTCCATCTCTAAAGGTTACCTGCCAGGTTTCAGAATGGGGATAATACTTTCCCGCCATTGCGACAGAAACTCACCCTCAGCCCAAATACGGTTGTAACGATCGAGAAGCCGTCGCTGGCAGTCCACTGAAAGGCGTTTCAGCATCTGACAGTGGATGCCATCTGGCTCAGGAGCGGTATCAAAGCAAGCAGGTAGGGCACTGCGAAATTCCCACTCACTGAATGGAACACTGTACGATTCTGGATGGTGGGTTTGAAACTGAAGTCTCTGACGTTCCATCCACTCTTTAATGGAGCGGAAAAACAGGGGGTAATACGCAGAAAAATAACTGAGCCAATTGCTCTGCCAAGCGTTTTCCAATGATGGAGTCAGTACAACCTGCTCCATTGAGTGAGAGCGCTGCGACGCTGACAGGGGTTCGATAGCCATATGGGCGTCCAATCTTGGCCCAGACCTGCGATGGAGACATGGAGGCCAATGGTAAAAACATACCGCTCCCAGCACTCCTGCTTGCGTTGGCGGATAATGCAGCGGGCTCGCGCACGCAGCCGTTTGAAAGCGATAAGGTGGTCGATTGAGGGATGACGCTTGTGACGCCGGAGCGGCCGCCGGCGACTTTTAACCGCTTCAGCGATCTCATGCGCCCACCAAGGCACATTCCTCCGCCGAGTGGACCCAGAAGTACGGGGAATGGCAGATTCTGTGGCGGTAATGATGCTGGTGGTGACTTAGTGAACCACTGCATCAATGTCGTCATTAGAGAGGCTCAATAGCGGCAATGGAGGAGAACAAGTCACAGTCAGCCTTATTCAGAGCCCATCTGCGGGGGCGCCCAGAAGAATGACGCCGTGATAGTGACAGAAAGATCGGATAGTGGACACAACAAAGGTAGTCATGCACACTCCATTGGAAATGCGGTAAGAGGCTAGGGCTGCAGATCGAAAGATCAATGGTGGATTATGTGCCACGTGCCATGCGCCATAATGAAGTTTGGGAAGGCACCATCTTTTAAAATCTAAAGATCAAGCTGTGCCAATAACTGCTCAATGGTGGCGTCTCGACCTGTTGCCACTGACCCACCACACAGAGGGTTATGGGCGTTTTAGTAGCGCAGTAATAAGAAAGGTGGCGGCAATTGGTCTATCAGCGCAGCTAGGACATGTTGCAGGACATCACCATCTGATGGAAGGTAAAGACTGCAGACTGTAACAGCCTGTGGCGTTCATACCCCAACAGCGACGGCCTCTAAAGCTCTTTGTAGAGTGAGACTCGCTGTGAAGAGAGTGAAGGGTGTAGCTGTAGATGCCACAAGTCACCCTTTCATAAGCTGCCCGGTTCTTATAATAACCCAGATAGTCACGGAGGGCGGGGGTTTGCATTGCTGAAAACCAAGTTTCCTGAAGAGCAATGCAGAAGAAAGGGTGAAGGCTGGTAAGGTTTCAGAGCTCAGCTAGTTGGTGGAAGCCGTAGTTCCACTAGAGGATGGTATTTTCCATGGTTGAGAAAGGCGTGAAGGGACTGGTGAGGCAGATTACGCACTGGGTCTCCTGCTGCCTCCGATTGAGCACCTGTGCTAGTGCTATCGATGGTGTCCGAGGGACCGGCGAGATCGAGGTCGTCAGCAGACGCCAGAATCTCCACCTCGTCCTCAGATGCAGAGCTTGAAGGAAGCCATGGGACGAGTGCCATCTTAATGTCTCTCGCTGTTCCTTCGGCGGTTCAGGCTTTGTGGCTTCACTGGGTCAGTCCTAGGGATGGAAGACGTCCGTGAAGCCCTACAACCAGGGACAGGTGGTTGTTTCACCCACTTGCGGGTGTCCGCTTTTCCGCTGGTCGGAACATACGAAGGGATGTCCCTAAGAGACCTCTTCCTGGTAAGAGTAGCCGAAGAAGTAGTAATTTTCTCTGGCTGGGAAGGGGTAACTGATGTCCCTGATGGGTGGGGGAGGGGGTGTAGCTCCTGAAGTAGATGGAGCAGGAGAAACAGGGTGTGAAGTGCCCCCACAATCAAGGGGCTGGTGGATTCTGACTGATCATAGATCCAACCACACAGGACAACACAGGAGATGTGAGAACCGTCGTGGCAGTGGCATAGGTTGACATCATTGGCACTGTCTCTCATACTTCCGCTTTGCCTCAGAATAGATCAGGCAGTCCAGGGTCTTAAATTATCTTCCATTCTTTCTCTAGTATCCTACAGTCCGGTGAGCAGGGGAGTAGTGTTCTCCGCAGTTAACACAGATGGAAGGTGGATCATATAGAGTATTGGGATGCGAAGGACGTCCACAATCTCAACATGTGATGCTGGAAGTACTGCGGGATGACACGAGCCCGAATTTCCCGCTTTTAAACCACCGCATAGGGGGAGGCATATATGGTTCCACGTCACAGCAGTAAACCATCACCTTGACCTCCTCAGGTAAGAGGTCACCCTGAAAGGCCAAGATGTGGGCACAGTGGCTATCCGATTATCTTTCGGACCCCGATGGACATGGCATACGATGTGAACACCTCGTCGTTCCAGGTTGACACTTAGTTCATCGTCCAACTGCAGAAGATCCCTGTGGAATATAACACCATGGACCATGTTTAAACTCGTATGGGGCATGATGTTAACTGAAACATCCCCTAACTTATCACAAGTGAGCAACCTCCGTGACTGGGCTGAGGATGCTTTTTTGATTAGAACTGACCCAGAGGCATTTTGACAAGCCCTATACGTCCTGAACCTGTCCTCTAGATGCCCCACAAAACACTAGGGATTGGTTGACATAAATGAGTCACCATCAACTGGCGTACATCCAAGGTACTGGGAAGAATATTCTTCACTGCCTTCTTTAACCATATGTTCCTCCCATGGAGTAGCCAGGGAGGGAAATGATCTCTGATCAAATTTCTTGCCGCTGAGGTTAGACCTCGATCTCTTAGACACTGCTGGTGGAGGCCCACCAGCGAGATACGATGTACCACGCTTCATTAAGGGTCATCTCACCTGATGCCACCTACTCTGACCCAGGGCTCTCCCCACAGGCGCCACCCAGCCACAGCAAAGACCATCTGGCAGGATAGTCTTTGTTGGGAGTCCTGATACCCCAGATGGTTAGGCATCTACTCCTCGGTATACGTGGGGAGGTAGCAGCACAGGCATCAGCAGTGCAATTCCTGTGTAATCAGGGGGTTGCCACCAACAGGGTACATGACGACCCCACCGCAACAGACAGGCTACTGTGCTGGTTGTTGGGTGGCTAATATCCATTAACAAACGGAGCTAAGATGGAAGTGCACAATGGAGGGAATGTATGCTACCCGGAACACACTACAGCTGATGTGGTCGGAAGCTCAACGTAAGTCCAACTCCATGACAATATCGGGTGTGCCAGATCTTAGGGCAAGATGGATTTAAGATGCAACACGAAAGGCGTCCTTTCCCAAATGGTTTCAGGTCACAGGTCAAGGGTAATGGTCAAACCCTTTAATGAAACAACATAGTAAAGGCTGCAACAGCTGAGACTCCTTTTAGTCGCCTCTTACGACAAGCAGGAATACCGCGGGCCTATTCGTACCACTGGACACGCAGGGGGGGGGGGGGGGGGGGATGCCGAAATCGGTGGTAAGCCAGAGGCATATCCCGTCTCCCTTAAACCAGCAACACTCCGGGAAATACCCTATATCCTACTGAAGCATACTGCATTCCACCTACCGTCAAACATGACGAGGACCTCAATGAACTGCCCATGTTGACAGGAGACCAGGGCGTGTGTGAGTGGGATCCAATGACTGGAGACCAGGTTGGTTGGTTTGTGGGACTAAAAGGACCAGACTACTATGGTCATCGGTCCCTTGTTCCATAAAAAAACCACCCGAAGAGAATAAGAAAACCACCCGAAGAGAATAAAAAATGAACAGGAAAGACAGCAGACAAAACTGGACATTAAATACTCTGACAGAGACCAGACAAGACAAATTAAAACACACAGTGAGACAGTGGTTGGCCGACCATAGAGAAAAAGAGGAAAAGCCAACCACAAAGAACACTAAAAACTCAGTTTAAAATCAGAGGCTAAAAGCCAGAATCCACACTGAAAAACTCAGATTAAAGGATAAAATCCCCTGCCCGAATAAAACGCAAAACCAAGTCCACCATGGAAGAGTCATCTGATAAAAGAGCAGAGAGCATGTCAGGCATTGCAAAAGTCTACCTGAGCACGGTTAAAAGAATATGGACTACCGTCAAGGACGCTCCACAACGACAAAGAAAGGGATCCTCACGACACAGTAAATAACTGTGCGTGAGTTGGGTGTGGCCAATGCAGAGCCGACAAAGGACGACTGAGTCCCTGCAGTTGGCTCGCATGGATGACCGCCACACAGTCGTCGTGTCCTTGACGGCACTGAGTTTGTTAGGGGTGGTCAGACCCCGCCATTCAGCATCCCATAACGAGAGAACTTTGCGGCGTAAGACTGCCCGCAAATCAGCTGCCAGGAGGCCAATCTCCAGAAATGGCGCACTGGTGGCCTCTTTCGCCAGGCGGTCAACAGTTTCATTGCTGGGTATACCAACATGAGCTGGGGTCCAAAAAAAGACCACGACCTGCCGCTATGGGCGACAGTATGCAGGGACTCCTGGATAGCCATCACCAGACGAGAACGAGGGAAAAACTGGTCGAGAGCTCGTAAACCGCTCAGGGAATCACTACAGATAACCAAGGACTCACCTGAGCAGGAGCGGATATACTCTAGGGCACGAAAGAAGGCGACCAGCTCAGCAGTGTAAACACTGCAGCCAGCCGGCAACGAGCGTATTTCAGAATGGTCCCCTAGAGTTAGTGCATCACCGACGAGACCAGCAACCATCGAACCGTCGGTGTAGACAACGCCAGAACCCTGATACGTGGCCAGGATGGAATAAAAGCGGCGTCGGAAGGCCTCCGGAGGGACTGAGACCTTCGTGCCCTGTGCCAAGTCGAGCCGAATGCAAGGGCGAGGCACACACCACAGGGGTGTATGCAGAGGGGCCCGGAAAGGAGGTGGAACAGGGAAACACCCAAGCCTGGAAAGAAGCTGTTTGACACGTACGGCGATCGGACAACCCAACCGGAGACGACGTTCTGGCAGATGAACGACTGACTGCGGAAAGAGGACACGATAATTTGGATGCCCGGGCAAGCTAAAAACATGGGCAGCATAAGCAGCCAGTAATTGTTAGCGTCGTAACCGCAGTGGAGGGACACCTGCCTCCACAAGTATGTTGTCCACAGGGCTGGTTCGGAAGGCACCAGTGGCAAGGCGTATCCCGCTGTGGAAGATTGGGTCCAGCACCCGCAACGCAGATGGGGATGCTGAGCCATAAGCCAGACTCCCGTAGTCCAGACGGGACTGGATTAACGCCTGGTAAAGCCGTAGGAGAGTAGATCCGTCGGCGCCCCACCTGGTTTGGCTCAGGCATCGCATAGAATTTAGATGCCGCCAACACGCCTGTTTAAGCTGCCGAATATGAGGCAGCAAAGTCAACCGGGCATAAAAACCATCCCCAAAAACCTATGTGACTCCACCACTATAAGAAGCTCGCCGTCAAGATAAAGCCGCGGCTCCGGGTGAACAGTGCGTCGCCGGCAGAAATGCATAACGCATGTCTTGGCTGCGGAAAACTGAAATCCATGCAGTACAGCCCAAGACTGCGCCTTGAGGATTGCGCCCTGTAGCTGACGTTCAGCAGCTGCAATGCCAATAGAGCGGCAGTAAAGTCAGAAGTCGTCAGCATACAGGGAAGCGGAGACAGTATTTCCCACGGCCGCAGCGAGCCAGTTAATAGCTATTAAAAACAGACACACAGAACGGAACCCTGTGGCACACCGTTCTCCTGGACTGGGGAGGAACTATATGAGGCCGCGACGTGCATGTGGAAGGTACGATACGACAGAAAATTGCAGATATAAATCGGCTGAGGGCCCCGAAGACCCCATCGATGATGCGTGGAAAGGATGTGATTACGCCATGTCGTATCATACGCCTTCCGCAAGTCGAAAGAGACAGCAACCAGATGCTGACAGCGGTCAAAGGCAGTACGGATGGCCGACTCCAGGCTCACCAGATTGTCGGCGGCGGAGCGGCCTTTACGGAACCCACCCTGAGATGGAGCCAGAAGGCCTCGAGATTCCAGTACCGAATTCAAGGGCCAGCTCACCATCTGTTCAAGAAACTTGCAAAGAACGTTGGTGAGGCTAATGGGACGGTAGCTGTCCACCTCCAAAGGGTTTTTCCCTGGTCTCATAATGGGGACAACAAGACTTTCCCGCCATTGCGACAGAAACTCACCCTCGACTCAAATGCGGTTGTAAAGATCGAGGAGGCGTCGCTGGCAGTCGACTGAAAGGTGTTCCAGCATCTGAGAGTGAATGCTATCTGGCCCAGAAGCGGTGTAAGGACAAGTGGCGAGGGCACTTCGAAATTCCCACTCACTGAATGGAACATTGTATAATTCAGGATGGTGAGTGCGAAAAGAAAGGCTCCGACGTTCTATCGGCTCCTTTATGGAGCGGAAGCCCAAGGGGTAGTTGGCAGAAGCGGAATTCATAGCAAAGTGCTCTGCCAAGCGGTTTGCAATGACGTCGGAGTCTGTACAAACTGCTCCATTCAGTGAGAGCGCAGGGACACTGACAGTGGTCCGATAGCCATAGAGGCGGCGAATCTTGGCCCAGACCTGCGATGGAGTGACATGGAGGCCAATGGTGGACACATACCGCTCCCAGCACTCCTGCTTGCGTTGGCGGATAATGCAGCGGGCTCGCGCACGCAGCCGTTTGAAAGCGATAAGGTGGTCGAATGAGGGATGTCGCTTGTGACGCTGGAGCGCCCACCGGCGAGCTTTAATCGCTTCAGCGATCTCAGGCGACCACCAAGGCACAGTCCGCCGCCGAGGGAACCCAGAAGAACGGGGAATTGCAGATTCGGCGGCAGTAACGATGCCGGTGGTGACCGATTGAACCACTGCTTCAATGGCATCGTTAAAGGCACAATAGCGGCAGTGGAGGAGAACAAGTCCCAGTCAGCCTCATTCAGAGCCCATCTGCTGGGGCGCCCAGAAGACTGACGCTGTGGTAGTGACAATGATCGGAAAGTGGTCACTACCACAAAGGTTGTCATGCACTCTCCATTGGACAGACGGTAAGAGGCTAGGGCTACAGATGGAAATGTCAGTGGCGGAGTATGTGCCACGTGCCACACGCCACACTGAAGTGTGTGAATGCACCATCATTTAAGATCGAGATCTCGAGCTGCGCCAATAAATGCTCAACGATGGCGCCTCGACCTGTTGCCACTGACCCACCCCACAGATGGTTATGGGCGTTTAAGTCGTCCAGTAACAGGGAAGGTGGAGGCAATTGAGCTATCAGTGCAGCCAGGAGATGCTGCGCGACATTACCATCCGGTAGAAGATAAAGACTGCAGACGGTAACAGCCTGTGGCGTCCACACCCGATCAGCGACAGCCTCCAAAGGTGTTTGGAGAGGCACAGACTCGCTGTGAAGTGAGTTCAGGACATACATGCAGACGCCACCAGACACCCTTTCATAAGCTGCCCAGTTCTTATAACCCCGGTAGCCACGGAGGGCGGGGGTTCGCATTGCCGGAAACCAAATTTCCTGCAGAGCAATGCAGAGGAAAGGGTGAAGGCTGTTAAGTTGGCGGAGCTCAGATGTTGGGAGAAACCGCTGCAGTTCCACTGGAGGATGGTGTTGTCCATGGCTGAGAAAGGCGTGACGGGACTGGGAAGGGAGATTACGCCGCTGGGTCACCTGCTGCCTCCGATTGAGCACCTGTGATAGTGCTTTCCATGGCGTCTGATGGACCGGCGAGATCGAGGTCCTCAGCGGACACCAGAACCTCCACCACATCCTCAGACGCAGAGCTGGAAGGTAGCGGTGCGGTGGCTGCCACCTTGGGTTCCTTAGGCTGAGAGCTCTGCTTGGGTTTCTCACGCCGTTCCTTGGGTCGCACCGGCTGGGAGGGCTTCACCGATTTAGTCTCTGGGACGGAGGAGTATCGTGAAGCCCTATGACCAGCCGATTACGGGCACTTACGCCATTGTCAGTCGTGAGGCTGCTCGCTGGCGGAAACCTGGGAAGGGAGGGACCCAAGGGACCCCTTGCGAGCGTGAAAAGCCAAACAAGTTCGACACTTCTCCGACTTACAAGTGTGGACGGACGTCCCCGATGGGTGGGATGGTGTTGCTCCTGAGGTAGGTGGCGCAGGAGCAACGCAGTGGGTAGAGCCCCCCACTGGCGAGGGGGCAGGAGGAGTTTTACTACTCGTCGATCTGGCCACAATTGGAGAAACAGACAGGGCTAGCACACGTGTTGTAGCAGCAGCGTAGGAAGAGGTCATTCTCACATGATGGAGTTGGTCGTATTTCCTCTTGGCCTCAGTATAGGTTAGTCGGTCCAGGGTCTTATTCCTGGATTTTACGCTCTTCCTGGAAAATTCGACAGTCTGGCGATCAAGGTGAATGGTGCTCCCCGCAGTTGACACAGATGGGAGGCGGGGCACATGGAGTATTGGGATATGATGGGCGTCCGCAATCTCGGCATGTGAGGCTGGAAGTGCAGCGAGAAGACATATGGCCGAACTTCCAGCACTTAAGGCACCGCATTGGGGGAGGGATACAGGGCTTATCGTCACATCGGTAGACGATCACGTTGACTTTTTCCGGTAATGTATCCCCTTCGAAGGCCAAGATGAAGGCACTGGTAGCAATCCTTTTCCTTCGGACCCCCCATGAACGCGCCGAACGAAATGTACACCTCAGCGCTCTAAATTGGCGCGGAGCTCTTCATCAGACTGCAAAAGAAGATCCCTATGGTAAATAACTCCCTGGACCATATTTAAACTCTTATGGGGTGTGATCGTAACGACAACATCAACCAACTTGTCAAAAGCGAGTAACCGTCGTGACTGGGCAGAGGATGCCGTTTGTAGCAGAACTGACCCAGAGCGCATTTTTGACAAGCTCTCCACCTCTCCAAACTTGTCCTCTAAATGCTCGACGAAGAACTGATTCTTTGTGGAGAGAAAAGACTCCCCATCAACCCTCGTACAAACTAAGAAGCGGGGCGAATAACTGCTACTGCCATCCTGAGACTTACGTTCCTCCCACGGTGTGGCCAGGGAGGGGAGCGTTAAAGTAGCCCGAGAACGCTTAGAGACTGCAGGCGGCTGGCCACCAGATAGAGACCATGTACCACGCTTCATTGCGGGTCATCTGCCCTGATGCCACCTACTCCGACCAAGGGCCTTACCCACGGGCATCACCCAGCGATGGCAAGAGCCACCTGGCACGATGGCCGATGCCGGGAGTCCCGATACCCCAGGAGGATAGGCATCTACTCCTTTGCATACGTGGGGAGTTAACGGCGCAGGCATCAGTAGAGCGATCCCTGTGTTGTCAGGGGGCTACAACCAACAAGGTATATGGCGGCCCCACCACAACGGACTGGCTACCGTGCTGGATGTTAGGTAACTTGTAGTGCGTGGTCGCCGTCGGTGCAGAAAGAGGCACTGCATAGTGCATGGTGTTATCTCCACGCAGAAGAAGAGTCATGCCCAAGAGATGGAGAGCGGACAGGACTGCAGTTCAACGGTGTATAAGCTGGCGAAAGGTCTGATCGCAAGATGGACACAATGCACCAAGTAAGGCGCCCTTCCCCAAGCGGCTCACTCTTCGGAAAATTTTGAGAGATCGAGGTCAAACCCAACAGGGGACCACTATATAAGGCCGAAAAGTTTGAGACTCCATTTAGTCGCCTCTTACGACAGGCAGGAATACCGCGGGCCTATTCTAACCCCCAAACCCGCAGGGGGACTGGAGACCAGGGCGTGTGTGAGTGGGATCCAATGACTGAAGACCAGGGCGTGTGTGAGTGGGATCCAATGACTGAAGACCAGGGCGTGTGTGAGTGGGATCCAATGACTGAAGACCAGGGCGTGTGTGAGTGGGATCCAATGACTGAAGACCAGGGCGTGTGTGACTGGGATCCAATGACTGAAGACCAGGGCGTGTGTGACTGGGATCCAATGACTGAAGACCAGGGCGTGTGTGACTGGGATCCAATGACTGAAGACCAGGGCGTGTGTGACTGGGATCCAATGACTGAAGACCAGGGCGTGTGTGACTGGCCTCCGATTTTACCAACACTGGAGCACGCTACACCAGGGAAAGAACAGGACCACATGCCTACTCCCACACCCACAGCTCAGGGGATAAGTTAAAATGAGATGGTCACTTGGCCTGCCTTCGATGATGTCCTGACATGTGAGGCATGATCTGCTTTTATCTTTAAGGAAGGATGCTGCGCAATCACATACTAGCTTGCAAAGAACAGGTGCTGAGCACAACCAGAGAGACTAACATTTGGTGTGTGTGTGTGTGTGTGTGTGTGTGTGTGTGTGTGTGTGTGTGTGTGTGTGTGTGTGTCATATAGCCTTCTTGTGTGACTGATGTAGCCTGCAATATACTAGACAAAATTCGCTCTGACTTACATAGAACATGATTTGCTGAAAACATTTTGGGCTCGTTGGGGTTAGAGTCATTAAAGCAAAACAACTATGAAGTTGAAGTGTAGAACGATGAAAGAAAGCAAGCGTGGGAGTCATGTACAAGGCTTCTAACATACCTGCACTCGTTTTCGAAGACATATTTGCACTTTTATATTGTCTTAACTTTTAAAGCGTGCCATGTTGATTAAAAGAAGTTAAATCTATAAACGTGTTGAAATTAATAACTTTAATAAAGTAGGTTGTACAAGTAGACAATCTCAAATATATCGTTTACCTCTCTTTCAACAAATATTCCTATTACCAGTGTATCTGCAAGACCAGGTAAGATTCAAAGTAACATGTACTGAATTGCATTCACAGTAGATACTAATAGAAAATTTAAGGTTAATTTTTCATTTTGACGAAGGTAAATGAAGAGAAGCACGTATGGTAGTTAGAAAACAGCCTTAAAGATAATATGAAGCAATGGCACATACACCTGGAAAGATGTTTTGTTGCTGTAATTACTGCCAATAATAATCAGAATGATTATGGAAAACAATTATGCATAAATGATCAAGATATGCAAGAATTGTATTCCAAATACAAAAATAACTAAAGGGAAGACAAAAAGCTAAATAGAAAATATGTAGAGAAAATATTGTTACAGTAAACTAGAGGTCTAATTGCAACGAATTCTATGCATAATCGAGGTGTAGCACTATTATATAATGATTTGTTATGTTTTACAGGAACCACAATCAAGGACAAAGTTTTAATACCAGTAGCGGTTTATTATATAAATAATACATCATTGTAACATTTAAGAGTAAACAAATACATTCATATTGTAAACTGGCCTATGTCTAGTGTCAAAAGTTTATGTGCATAGAAACCCAAGAAATTAATAATTGTTGTTTGTTGTTGGTTGTATGGTTTGAGGGATTAAAGGGACCACACTGCTATGGTCATTGGTCCCTTTTCCGAAACTTGAAAACACCCACACAATAAAAACGAATAATGGAGACAACAGACGACACAGGAAAAGAGCCTCAGACAGAGATCAGACAAACGAATTAAAATCTCAGTGTGCCACTGGTTGGCCGACCATAGAAATAAAAAAGGAAAAGCCAATCACCGAGAAACACATTGAAACTCGATCTAAAATCTTAGGCAAAAGGCCATATTCAAAATAAAAAGAAAACTCAGATCAAGTTAATAAAACCCCTGCCCAAATAAAACGCAAAACTAAGGCTGCCATAGCTGAGTCATCAGTTAAAAGGCAAGGAGCGTATCAGGCAGCGCAAAAGGTCTGCCTGAGCACAATTAAAAGTGGACAGGCCAAGAAAATGTGGACCACCGTCAAAGCCGACCCTCAGCAACTTACAGGCGCGTCCGCATGACGCAGTAAATGGCTGTGTGTCAAGTGGGTGTGGCCATTGCACAGCCAACAATGGACTACTTAGTCCCTGCGAGTAGCTCGCTGGAAACACCGCCACATGGTCGTCATCTCCTTCACAGCACAGTTTTTTAGGGGGTGGTAATATCGCGTCATTCAGCGTCCATTAGCGCGGAAACATTGCGGCGTAAGACTGCTCGCAAATCAGTCTCCAGGAGGCCAATGTCAAGGGTTGGTCCACTTATGGCCTGTTTGGCCAGGTGGTCTACTTGTCCACAGCCTGGTAGCCCATCATGACCCAGGATCCACACAATGACCAAAGAGTGACCACAACGGGCGAGATCATGGAGACACTCCTGGACAGCCATCATCATAAGTGAGGGAAATACTGGTCTATAGCTCTTAAACCACTCGGAGTCGCTACAGATAGGTAGGTTGGTTGGTTGGGTGTGGGATTGAAGGGACGATAAAATCACACGAAATAAAAGCTGTCAGTCGTTAAAAACGGAGAACTGAGACAAGGGACGACAATACAAGAAATACAGACAAAGACCAGACAAACGGAACTAAAATCACACCGAGTGTGAAGGTGGTTGGCCGACCATGAAAAGAAGGAAAAGCCAACCACCAAATGACATTAAAACCCACAGTTTAAAACCACAGGCCAAAGGCCCAAGTCAATACAGGAAATAAAAGGACAAACACTCAAATCATACGATAAGAACCCCCTGCCCGAATAAAACTCAACACGAGGTCCGCCATAGCAACGTCATCACATAAAAGGGCAGGGAGGTTATCAGGCAGCGCAAACGTCTGCCTGAGTCCTGTTAAAAGCGGGCAGTCCACCAAAATGTGGACCACCGTCAGAGCTGCCCCGCAGCGACATAGCGGTGGGTCCTCCCGGCGCAACAAATGGCCGTGCGTCAGCCACGTGTGGCCAACACGCAGCCGGCAGAGGACGACAGAGTCCTTCCGAGAGGCCCGCATGGAGGAGCGCCACACACCGGTCGTCTCCTTCACCGCCCGAAGTTTGTTGGGCGTGGGCAGGGTGCGCCACTCGTCACACCAGGCACCAAGCACTTTCTGGCGCAAAAACAAGAGATCACACTCCATAAGGCCGAGTTCCAGAGCCGGTGAACTCACTGCCTGTTTAGCCAGCGTGTCAACCCGCTCATTGCCCGGGATGCCGACATGACCTGGGGTCCAAACAAAGACCACGGAGCGGCCACAACGGGCAAGAGCATGGAGCGACTCGTGGATGGCCATCACCAGACGGGAACGAGGAAAGCACTGGTCAAGAGCTTGTAAACCACTCGGAGTCACTACAGATGACAAAGGACTCACCTGAGTGGGAGCGGATATACTCTAGGGCGCGATAGATGGCAATCAACTCGGCAGTGTATACACTGTTCCCGGGTACCAGCGACCGTTGCTCACAATGATCCTCTAGAGTAAGAGCGTAACCAGTGCGACCAGAGACCATCGAAACGGCGGTATAGGCCACGGCAGATCTGGGAAACTCGGCAAGGAGAGAAACAAAGCGGCGGCGGAGGGCCAGAGGAGGGACCGAGTCTTTCGGACCCTGCGCCAAATCCAGCCGAATGCATGGTCGGCGCACACACCAAGGGGGCAGACAGAGATTGGCCCGGAAAACAGGCGGGAGAGGAAAAAACTCAATCCCACACAGTAGAGCCCGGATGCGAACCGCGATCGTACACCCTGACCGGGGCCGCCTGTCTGGAAGATGGACGATCGAGTGCGGGAACAGGAGACGGAAATTGGGATGCCCTGGCAAACTACAAACGTGGGCAGCATAAGCGGCCAGAAGTCGGTCGCGCCGGATCCGCAATGGAGGAACACCAGCCTCCACAAGTAAGCTGTCAACAGGGGTTGTCCGAAATGCTCCTGTGGCGAGTCGGATCCCGCAGTGATGGACAGGATCCAGCAATTGCAACGATGATGGCGATGCTGAACCATAAGCCACACACCCATAATCAAGGCGGGACTGCATCAGCGCTTGATACAGCCGGAGAAGGGTGGACCGATCGGCACCCCATCCGGTGTGGCTAAGGCAACGGAGAGCGTTTAAATGCCGCCAGCATGTTTGTTTAAGCTGCCTAATATAAGGCAGCCAAGTCAACCGGGCATCAAATACCAGTCCCAAGAACCGATGCGTCTCTACCACAGCAAGAGGTTCACCGTCAAGGTAAAGGCGTGACTCAGGGTGAACCGTGCGACGCCGGCAGAAATGCATAACGCAGGTCTTAGCGGCCGAAAACTGGAAGCCGTGCGCTACAGCCCACGACTGCGCCTTGCAGATAGCGCCCTGCAGCTGGCGCTCAGCAACTGCAATGCCAGCGGAGCTGTAATAGAGGCAGAAGTCATCTGCATACAATGAAGCTGCGACGGACGATCCCACCGCCTCAGCGAGCCCATTGATCGCAATTAAAAACAGGGAGACACTGAGGACAGACCCCTGTGGGACCCCGTTCTCCTGGACCCGGGAGGAACTATGGGACGCAGCAACTTGCACGCTGAAGGAACGAGACGACAGAAAATTCTGAATAAAAATCGGGAGCGGGCCCCTAAGACCCCACCCATGAAGTGTGGCCAGGATGTGATATCTCCAAGTCGTATCGTACGCCTTCCGCATGTCGAAGAAGACGGCAACCAGATGTTGGCGGCGTGCAAAGGCTGTACGGACGGCAGACTCTAGGGAGACCAGATTATCGACGGCAGAGCGGCCTTTACGGAACCCACCCTGAGATGGAGCCAGAAGGCCTCGAGACTCGAGGAGCCAACTCAACCTCCGGCTCACCATACGTTCTAGCAACTTGCAAAGAACGTTGGTGCGGCTTATGGGGCGGTAGCTGTCCACCTCCAGCGGGTTCTTGCCAGGTTTCAACACGGGGAGGACGATGCTTTCTCGCCATTGAGACGGGAACACACCCTCAACCCAGATGCGGTTGAAAACATCTAGGAGGCGTCGCTGGCAATTCACATAGAGGTGTTTCAGCATCTGGCTGTGGATGCGGTCTGGCCCAGGAGCCGTATCAGGGCAAGCAGATAGTGCACTCTGGAATTCCCAATTTCCAATTTCCCAATTTCCCAATTTCCAACCGCTCTTTCCGGGAGCGGAAGGCCAGTGGGTAATTCGTAGATGCGGAACACTGAGCAAAATGCGCTGCTAACCGGTCCGCAATCGTGTCGGAGTCAGGACACACCACTCCATTCAGTGAAAGCCCAGGGACAGAGTGAGGTGGCCGATAGCCATGGAGTCGCCTAATCTTAGCCCAAACCTGCGATGCAGAGGTACGGACGCCAATGGTGGAAACATACTGTTCCCAGCACTCCTGCTTCCGTTGGTGAAAAAGGCGTCGGGCACGGGCACGGAGCTGTTTAAAAACGATGAGGTTCTCCAAGGACGGGTGCCGCTTATGGCGTTGAAGAGCCCGCCGGCGATCTCTAATCGCCTCTGCGATCTCGGGCGCCCACCAAGGCACAGTCCTCCGCCGAGGGGACCCAGATGAACAAGGAATCGCTGATGCCGCCGCAGAAACGATGCCGGTGGTGACCGACTGATCCACCACATCAATGGTGTCATGGGAAGGAGGTGCGATAGTGGCGAGAGAGGAGAACAAGCCCCAATCAGCCTTATTTATAGCCCATCTGGAGGGGCGTTCAGAAGAGTGACGCTGTGATAGTGACAGAAAGATGGGGAAATGGTCACTACCACATAAGTCGTCATGGACACTCCAGTGGATGGATGGTGAAAGTCTGGGGCTGCAGATAGAAAGGTCGATGGCCGAAAATGTGCCATGGACTACGCTGAAATGTGTCGGCTCTCCCGTGTTTTAAGAGGCAGAGGTCAAGCTGCGAGAGAAGAGTCTCGACATCTCTACCCCGGCCAGTAATCGCGGCGCTACCCCACAGGGGGTTATGGGCGTTAAAGTCGCCCAGTAACACAAAAGGAGGAGGCAGTTGTGCTATCAATGCAGCCAACACATGACGCGAGACATCATCTGGCGGAAAATACAAACTGCAGACAGTAATAGGCTGAGGCGTCCACATCCTTACACCGACAGCCTCTAAAGGTGTGTGAAGAGGTACACATTCGCTGTGGACAGAGTTAAGGATGTAGACGCAGACTCCACCAGATACCCTCTCATAAGCTGCCCGGTTCTTGTAATAACCCCGATACCCACGTAGGGCAGGGGTCCGCATTGCCGGAAACCAAGTTTCCTGTAGGGCAATGCAGAGGAAAGGGTGACTGCTGATGAGTTGGCGAAGCTCAGCAAGGTGGTGGAAAAAAGCGCTGCAGTTCCACTGGAGTATTGCTTTGTCCATGTCCGAAAAAGGCGTGAAGGGACCAAGGAGGCAGATCACGCCACTGGGTCACCTGCTTCCACCGATGGAGGACCAGTACTATCTGCTTCATGGTGTCTGAGGGTCCAGCGAGATCCAGGTCCTCAGCGGACGCCCGGATCTCCACCTTATCCTCGGACGCAGGGCCTGTAGGGAGCAGTGGGGTGGATGCCACCGCGTGTGCCTTGGCCTTAGAGGTCTTCTTCGTCTTGTCTCTCTGGTCCTTGGGTTTCATTGGCTGGGAGGGCTCCAGAGAGTCAGTCTCCGGGACGGAGGAGCAGCGGGAAGCCCTGATACCAGCCGCCGGTCTGCTTTTCTTCCATTGGCTGACGTCACCCTTCCCAGAGGCGGAAACCTGGGAAGGAAGGGACCCAAGGGACCCTTTCCGTGCTATTCGAGCCGGGGAAGTTTGAGGCTTCCCCAGCTTAGAAGTGGGGACTGATGTCCCCAATGGTTGGGGGGTTGCTGCTCCTGAGGCAGGTAGTGCAAGAGCAGCAGGGAGTGAAGTGCCCCCACCATCAAGGGGGCCGGTGTAGCATTCCGGCTCAGAGGTGGCAGTCTGAGGGAGAGCTAATGGGGCCATAACAGTAGTAGCCGCGGCGTAAGAGGCAGTCATTCGAACAGGATGGAGGCGTTCGAACTTCTGCCTGGCCTCAGTGTATGTCAGGCGGTCCAGGGTCTTATACTCCATGATTTTGCGCTCTTTCTGGAAGATCCTGCAGTCCGGCGAGAAAGGCAAGTGGTGCTCTCCGCAGTTAACACAGATGGGAGGCGGTTGTTGTTGTTGTTGTTGTTGGGATGTTTAAGGGGGACTAAACAGCTAAGGTCATCAGTCCCCCATTCCAAAAAACCGGCGAAACAAAATTTACGGAACAGGTAAAACCCCAATGGGGGAGGAGACACCCCTCCCCCCAGTCACTGAAAGAACACCAATGTGTCAGCGAACACTAGAGACAAGAAGAGTACAGACGAACACTGGACAGAAAGAAACGGAAGAAAATAAGAGGGTCGGAGACTGGTTGACTGACCATGGGTACAAAAATTGGGAAATAGTCAACCATCCGAATACACACATTAAAATCTGCAACCAATGAGACACTAGGACAAGATACACAGAAAGGGAAAGGGACAGGTCCCCCTAAATGGAACCATAAAAAGGACTACCAAGGATAAAATTTAAAACGTCGTCAGCCATGGAGGCATCGTCGCATAAAACCAAAGGCAACGTGCCCGGGAGATTAAAAGTCTGCCGGAGGATGCGCAGGCAGGGACACTCCAACAAAATGTGGGCGACCGTCAACTGGGACCCACACTGACACAGGGGGGGATCCTCCTGACGCAAAAGATGTCCGTGCGTCAGGTAGGTATGGCCGATGCGGAGCCGACACAGGATGACAGAGTCCCTGCGAGAAGCCCGAAGGGAGGACCGCCACACATCAGTCGTCTCCTTAACAGCCCGCAGTTTATTCGGCGAAGTCAGGCTACGCCACTCGTCATGCCCATCTGATGCACCTTACGGCGCAACACCAGCCGCAAATCATGAGCCGGGAGGCCGATCGCCTAAGTGGGGGCGACGACCGCCCCTTTGGCCAGCCTGTCAACACGTTCATTCCCCGGGATGCCAATGTGACCTGGCGTCCAAACAAAGAACACCGAACGACCAGAGCAGGTAATGGCAAAAACAGACTCCTGAATAAAGGATACCAGAGGAGAAGAGGTATAGCAGCGGTCGATAGCCTGGAGGCTGCTCAGGGAGTCACTGCAGATGACGATGGACGTACCTGAGCAGGAACGCATATGCTCAAGAGCGCGCAATATGGCCACCAGCTCTGCAGTAAAAATACTGCAGCCAGCCGGCAAGGAGCGCTGTTCAACATGGGCAGCATGAGCAAAAGCGTAGGCAGGACGACCATCCACCAGGGAACCATCAGGAAAATGAGGCGACGAGCGCAAGAAAACGGTGACGGAGGGCCACATGCGGAACCGAGTCCTTGGGTTCCAGTGCCAAGTCCAGGCGGACAGACAGACGGGTCATACACCAGGGAGGCGTGGGTGCACAGACCCGGAAGGGCGGCAGAAGAGGGAACGACCCCAGTTCCGACAACAGGGACTGGACACGGACAGCAATGGAAAGCCCAGACCTAGGTCGCCGGTCGGGCAGAGGGAGGACCCTGGCAGGGAAAAGCAGGCGATGATTGGGATGGCCCGGTGAGCAATGCACGTGGACAGCATAGTCGGCGAGCAGTCGGTGGCGGCGAATCCGCAGCGGGGGAACCACAGCCTCCACCGGCAGACTATCCACGGGGCTCGTACGGAAAGCGCCAGTTGCAAGCCGAACCCCACAGTGGTGTATGGGGTCCAACAACGTCAACACTGAGGGCGATGCAGACCTATAGGCCAGGCTCCCATAATCAAGCCTGGACTGCACAAGGGCTCTGTACAATCGCAACAGCGTGCTGCGATCTGCACCCCAAGATGCATGGCTCAGGCAGCGGAGGGCGTTGAGGTGCTGCCAGCACTTTTGCTTCAGCTGAGTAATATGAGGAACCCATGTGAGCCGGGCATCAAAGACGAGTCCTAAGAAGCGGCTAGTGTCCACCACTTCAAGTAGGTGACCGTCGAGGTAAAGTTCCGGATGAGGGTGGACCGTCCGACGCCTGCAGAAGTGCATAACTCGAGTCTTGGCCGCAGAGAACTGAAATTTATGAGTCAGAGCCCATGATGCCGCCTTGCGAACGGCTGCTTGCAGCCTGCGTTCGGCGACTCCCGTAGTCGTTGAGCTAAATGAGATGCAGAAGTCGTCGGCATACAAAGAAGGAGACACCGACGACCCCACAGCTGCAGCCAGACCATTAATGGCCACTAGAAATAAGGAAACGCTCAATACCGAGCCCTGCGGGACCCCATTTTCCTGTATATAAGATGAACTAGAGGCGGCACCGACTTGCACCCGGAAAGAGCGGCGCAATAAAAAGTTTTGAAGAAAAGCTGGAAGCTGACCACGAAGACCCCACTCGCGCAACGTCGCAAGGATGTGATGCCTCCATGTTGTGTCATATGCCTTCCGCAGATCAAAAAATACAGCAACGAGATGCTGACGGCGGGAAAAGGCCGTACGGATAGCAGATTCCAGCCGCACCAAATTGTCCGCAGCAGACCGGCCCTGACGGAAGCCACCCTGGGATGGAGCGAGGAGACCGCGCGACTCAAGGACCCAACACAAACGCCGCCCCACCATACGTTCGAGCAATTTGCACAAAACGTTGGTTAGTGTAATGGGACGATAGCCGTCCACCGCCAGAGGGTCCGCACCGGGCTTCAAGATGGGAACGATAACACCCTCTCGCCATTGCGACAGGAACACGCCCTCGCTCCAAATGCGGTTAAAGATGGTGAGGATGTGTCTCTGGCAGTCCCTGGAGAGATGCTTCAGCATCTGCGCGTGGATGCAGTCCGGTCCTGGCGCTGTATCAGGGCAATTGGCGAGGGCAGCGAGGAATTCCCTCTCGCTGAAAGGAGCATTGTATTTTTCAGAACGACGTGTGTGGAATGATAACGGCGTCCGCTCGGCACGCTCCTTTAGAGAGCGAAAGGCAGGAGGGTAAGTTGCAGTCGCAGAGCTCGTAGCAAAGTGCGTGGCAAGGTGGTCAGCAATGGTGGCGGCGTCCGTGCAGACAGCGCCTTCCAGGGAGATTCCAGGGACACCCATAGGGGTCTGGTATCCATAAATCCGCCGGTTGCGGGACCACACGAGCGACGGGGAGACACGGGAGCCCAAGGATGAAATGTACCTCTCCCAGCATTCCTGCTTACGCTGTGCAATAAGACGACGGGCCAAGGAACGGAGCTTCTTAAAGGCGATGAGGGTCTCCAGAGACGGCTGCCGCTTATGACGCTGGAGAACCCGCCTACGGTCGCGAATAGCCTCAGCAATCTCCGGCGACCACCAGGGGACAGACTTCCTCCGAGGGAGTCCAGAAGAGCGAGGGATGGCAGTCTCGGCCGCAGAAATAATTGACGAGGTCAAGACATGGACCACCTCGTCAACGTCACCCAGTGGGAGAGAAGCAATGGTGGCAGCAGAAGTAAAAGCCGGCCAGTCAGCCCTGTTGAGAGCCCAGCGGGGCAGGCGCCCAGAAGAATGACACTGGGGCAGTGACAAATAGATGGGAAAATGGTCACTACCACACAGATCAGGATGAACTCTCCAGTGAAGGGATGGGACAAGTCCGGGGCTGCAAAGAGAGAGATCGATGGCCGAGAACGAGCCATGGGCCACACTGAAATGCGTGGAAGCACCGGTGTTTAAGAGGCTAAGGTCGAGCTGAGCCAACACATGCTCTACAGCGCGACCGCGGTCATCGGAGACAGTCCCACCCCATATAGAGTTGTGGGCATTGAAATTGCCCAGAAGCAGCAATGGCGGCGGGAGTTGAGCCAGCAGCGCAGCCAAGACATGTCGGGGAGTTGCCCATACGGAGGAACGTAAACAGAGCAAACAGTAATAGCCGGCGAGAGCTCAATCCTGACAGCGACTGCCTCTAAAGGCGTCAGAAGGGGTACTGGTGAGCTACAGACAGAGTGGTGAACAAAGAGGCAAACTCCACCTGAAGCTCGTTGACAGTCAGCGCGGTTCTTGTAGTATCCCCGATAACCGCGAAGGGCAGCGGTCCGCATTGTTGGAAAACAAGTTTCCTGAAGAGCAATGCACAGAACAGGGGAAACACTCAAAAGCATCCGGAGCTCAGGCAGGTGGCGGAAATAACCGCCGCAATTCCACTGGAGAATGGAAGCAGGAAGGGACTGGGAGGGCGTTAAGTCCACTAAGAGGCAGACGGCGCCGCGGAGTCAACGGCCGCCACCGAGCGAGAGTCAGCTGTGTCCATAGGAGAGGTCCCGAGGGTTCCGTGAGGGCGAGATCCGCGGCAGAGGCGAGGATCTCCACCGCATCCCCAGAGCCAGAGCTATTGACAGTAGGTGGTACTGAAACTGCCGGAGCGTCCTTCTTCTTGGACACATTCCGGTCCTTCTTCTCGCGTCTGTCCTTTGGCTTAGAGGGCTGGGAGAGTTTCTCTGAAGGAGCGTCGGAGGCTGACGACGACGCAGAAGCCCTACGACCAGCAGGTGGATGAACCTTCAGCCACTGGCTGACATCCGGCGGGGTAGCAGAAGAAACGGAAGAAGGGAGGGCCCCGAGGGACCCCTTCCACGAGAGAGGAGCCGGCAGAGACGACGCCGGCGGAGACGACGCCGGCGGAGACGACGCCGGCAGAGAAGGGGGAGGGATCGAGCCCCCTGGTTTTGGAGCAGATGTCACTCCTGAAGCATGTGCGGAGGGAGTAACAGAAGGGAGTTTGCCCCCAACTGCTAAGGGGGCAACAGAGGAAGGCTTGCCCCCAGACACAAGGGGGGCAGACAGAGATGGACGGCCCCGAGGGCCAACTGAAGGCGGCACAGAGGAGGCGACAACTGCCGCCCGCGAGGGCGACGATAACGTAGCTGCAGCATAAGAAGTTTGAAGAGGGACAGGATGCAACCTTTCAAATTTCAGTTTTGCCTCGAGATAAGTAAGCCGGTCCAGCGTCTTAAATTCCATAATCTTCCGCTCCTTATGAAGAACGGGGCAGTCCGGCGAGCATGGAGAGTGGTGTTCCCCACAGTTGACACAGACAGGCGGAGGCGCACATGGAGAATCGGGATGAGAGGGGCGTCCGCAATTTCGACATGTGGCGCTGGATGGGCAACGGGAGGACATATTCCTAAACTTCCAGCACTGGAAGCACCGCATCGGGGGAGGGACGTATGGCTTGACGTCACAACGGTAAACCATTACCTTGACCTTCACAGGCAATACAGCACCCTCGAAGGCCAAGATAAAGGCACCGGTGGCCACCCTGTTGGTCTTGGGTCCTCTGTGCACACGACGGACAAAATTCACACCACGTCGTTCCAAGTCAGCTCTCAGCTCGTCATCGGACTGTAACAAGAGGTCGCGATGGTAAATAATCCCCTCTACCATATTTAAGCTACTGTGGGGAGTGACTGAACAGGGACGTCTCCCAGCTTATCACACAAGAGCAACGCCCGTGACTGGGCTGGGGAGGCCGTCTTGAGGAGGATGGACCCATTCCTCATTTTAGACAAACCCGCCACTTCCCCAAACTTATCCTCCAGGTGGTCCACAAAAAACATAGGCTTTGTCGAAAGAAAGGAGTCACCATCAGTCCTGCAGCAGACAAGGTATTGTGGTACATAAGGCTCCTGCTTGGCACTAGATCTGCGTCCCTCCCATGGCGCAGCCAACGAGGGGAACGACTGAGGATTATATTGTGCAGCATCGAATTCAATTTTGCCTCGCTTAGAGACGCTGGTGGCAGTGCGACCACCAGCTTGGTGAGATTTATTGCGCTTCATTGCGCCACATCCGCCCAGATGCCACCTACTCCGAACAAGGGCTCTCCCCAAGGGCGCCACCCAGCCAAAGCAACGGGTACCTGGCCGATATCCAATTGCCCGGAGTCCCCGTGCCCCAGACAAGATGGGCACATACTCCTTGGCATGCATGGGGAGGAAACAGCTCTGGCATCTGTAGTGCGATCCCTGCGTGGTCAGGGGGCTACCACCAAGAGGGTACATGATGACCCCACCACAATGGACTGGCTACCGTGCTGGATTTTACGTGTTGAAAGGGTCCACAGTTGCCGTGGGCGCTAAGAAGGGGATTGCGCACAAGACGAGGAGGCAACCCAGAAGACATGGGGTGTAAATCCCTCCACACGACAATAGATAGCATGCAATATGGAGGTGCACGATGGACCAATAGAAAAACACCACGTAAGGCGTCCTTCCCCAAATGGCACGCACTAACAACAGAAATTTTGAAAATGGCAGGTCAAACCCAAGTGGGAACCATCACATAAGGCCGAAACTTTGAAGACTCCTTTTAGTCGCCTCTTACGACAGGCAGGAATACCGCGGGCCTATTCGTACCCCCGAACCCGCAGGGGGAGATGGGAGGCGGAGAACATGGAGTATTGGGATGTGATGGGCGTCCACAATCTCGACATGTGAGGCTGGAAGTACAGCGGGAAGACATATGCCCGAACTTCCAGCACTTAAAGCACCGCATCAGGGGAGGGATATATGGCTTGACGTCACAACGATAGACCATCACCTTGACCTTCTCAGGTAAAGTATCACCCTTGAAGGCCAAGATGAAGGCACCGGTGGCAACCTGCTTCTCCCTTGGACCACGATGTACGCGCAGGACGAAGTGAACACCTCGCCGCTCTAAATTGGCGCGAAGCTCGACATCGGACTGCAATAGAAGGTCCCAATGGAATATTATGCCCTGGACCATATTAAGACTCTTATGGGGCGTGATTGTAACCGGAACATCCCCCAGCTTGTTACAATCGAGTAACCGGCGGGACTGGGCGGAAGACGCCGATTTGATCAAAACCGAACCTGAGCGCATTTTGGACAAGCCCTCCACCTCCCCGAACTTGTCCTCTAAGTGCTCGACGAAGAACTGAGGCTTCATGGATATAAAGGATTCACCTTCAGCTCTCGTACACACCAGGTAGCGGGGCGAGTATGTTTCGCTGGCATCCTTAGTCTTTCGTTCCTCCCATGGTGTAGCCAGGGAGGGGAACGATTTGGGGTCATATGTAGTTGCGTTGTATTGAGCCCTGGAACGCTTAGAGGCTGCTGGCGGCTGGCCACCAGCAAGAGATGATGTACCACGCTTCATTGCGGTTCATCCGCCCTGATGCCACCTACTCCGACCAAGGGTCCTCCCCACAGGCGCCACCAAGCCTCAGCAACGACCACCTGGCAGGATGGCCATTACCGGGAGTCCCAATGCCCCAAGGAGATAGGCATCTACTCCTTGGCATACGTGGGGAGTTAACGGCGCTGGCATCAGCAGAGCGATCCCTGTGTAGTCAGGGGGCTACAACCAACAGGGTACATGGCGGCCCCACCACAACGGACTGGCTACCGTGCTGGATTTCAGGTGATGTAGTCCAATATCGTCATTGGCGCATAAAGCGACACAGCATAGCAGACTGCAATAAACTGCACCCAAGAACAAATCCACGCCCAACAGATGGTAGGTGAGCGGGACTGCTAAGCGATGACGACAAACCTGGCTAGAGATGGTAATGCATGATGGACACATCGCTCCTTGTAAGGCGCCCTTCCCCAATCGGCTCGCTCTTCGGAAAATTTAGAGGGATGGAGGTCAAACCCGTTAGGGGACCATCACACAAGGCCAAAACGTTTGAGACTCCTTTTAGTCGCCTCTTACGACAGGCAGGAATACCGTGGGCCTATTCTTACCCCCGAACCCACAGGGGGTTCGCTACAGATAACGAAGGCCTCACCCAAGCAGGAGCAGATATACTATAGGGCACAAAAAATGGCGACCAGCTCTGCAGTGAAAATGCTGCAGCCAGCCAAGAGCATAACCGACCCGACCAGCAACCATCGATCCGTCAGTGTAAACAATGCCAGAGCTCTGATACGTTCCGAGGATGGAAAGAAAGTGGCGGCGGAAGGCCTCTTGAGGGACTGAATCCTTTGGGCCCTGTGCCAATTCGAGCTGTAGGTAACGGCGGGGCACATCACGGGGTTGTACAGAGGGGCTGTACAGAGGGGCTCGGAAAGAAGGTGGAAGAGGGAAAACCCCAAGCCCAGAGAGAAGCTCTTTGACACAGATTGCGATCGTACAACCTGACTTGGGCCGATGTTCTGGGAAATCGACAACTAATTGTGGGAACAGAAGACGATCGTTAGGATGCACGGGCAAGCTACAAACATGCGTAGCGTAAGAGGCCAGCAACCATTTGGGCTGTAATCCCAGTGGAGGGACACCTGCCTCTGCAAGGATGCTGTCCACAGGACTGGTCTGGAAAGCACCAGATTCAAGTCGGATCCTGCTGTGAAGGATTGGGTCCAGCACCCGCCACGTTGAAGGGGATGCTGAGTCATAAGCCAGGCTCCCATAATCCAGACTGAATTAATGCCTGGTAGAGCCGTAAGAGGGTAGATTGGTCGGCGCCCCAGCTGGTGTTGCTCAAGCATCGCAGAGCATTTATATGCCATCGACGGGTCTGTTTAAGCTGCTGAATATGAGGCAGCCAAGTCAAATGGTCATGAAAAACCACTCCCAAAAACGGATGTGTGTTCACCACAGCAAGAAGTTCGCTGGCAAGATAAAGCCGCAGCTCAGGTGCCTTGCAGCTGATGTTCAGCAGTTGCAATGCCAATGGAGCTATGGTAAAGGCAGAAGTCGTCAGCATACAAGGACATTGAGATGTATGTTCCCACCATAGCAGCTAGCCCGTTAATCGCTATTAAAAACAGGCAGACACTGAGGACAGATCCCTGTGGCACCCCGTTCTCCTGCACTCGGGAAGAACTATGGGAGGCCGTGACTAGCACGTGGAAGGAACGGTGCGACACAATATTGTGTATGAATATCGGCAGTGGACCCCGAAACACCAATCATGAAGCAAAGAAGATGTGATGATGCCATGTCGTGTTTTACACCTTCCGCATGTCGAAAAAGGCAGCTATGAGGTGCTGACGGCGGGCAAAGGCTGTACAGATGGCAGACTCCAAGCTCACCGAATTGTCGGCGGCGGAGCGGACTTTACGGTATCCACCCTGAAATGGAGCCAGTAGACCCAAAGACTAGTATCCATCTCAACCGCCGGCTCACCATCCGTTCAAGCAACTTGCAAAGAACGTTGGTGAGGCTTTTGGGGCGGTAGCTGTCCACCTCCAAAGGGTTGCTGCCAGATTTCAAAACTGGGATAACAATGCTTTCCCGCCATTGCGACGGAAGCTCACCCTCAAATCAAATACGGTTGTAAAGGTCGAGGAGCCGTCGCTGGCAGTCCACTGAGAGGTGTTGCAGCATCTGACAGTGGATGCGATCTGGCCCAGGAGCTGTATTAGGGCAGGAGCTAGGGCACTGATACTCCCACTCACTGAATTTAACGTTGTAGGTTTCAGGATGGTGGGTGTGAAAAGAGAGGCTCCGACGTTCCATCCGCTCTTTAATGGAGCGGAAGGACAGACGGTAATTCGCAGAAGTGGAGCAAAAAGCTCTGCCAAGCGGTTTGCTATTACGTCGGAGCCAGTACAAACTGCACCATTCAGTGAGAGCGCAGGGACGCTAACAGGGGTAAGATTGTTATAGCAGGGTCTAATATTGGCCCAGACCTGCAATGGAGAGCCAAGGAGGCCAATGGTGGAGACAAACCGCTCCCAGCACTCCTGCTTGCGTTTGCAGATAAGGCAGTGGGCCCCCGCATGCAGCCGTTTGAAGGGGATGATGTGTTCTATGTAGGAATGTCGCTTGTGACGCTGGAGCGCCCGCCGACGATCTTTAATCGCTTCAACGATCTCAGGCGACCAAGGCACTGTCCTCTGCTGAGGGAACCCAGGAGAACGAGGAATGGCATATTCTGCGGCAGCAACGATGCTGGTGGTGACTGAGTGAACCACCGTATCAATGGCTTCTTCAGAAACAGTGTCAATAGCGTTAGTGGAAGAAAACGGGTCCCAGTCAGCCTTATTCATAGCACATCTCCAAGGGCACCCAGGAGAGTGAGGCTGTGGCAGTGACAGAAAAATCGGAAAGTGATCACTACCACACAGCATGCACACTCCATTGGACAGACCGTCAGAGGCAAAGGCTGGAGATCAAAAGGTCGATGGAGTACGTGCCGTGTGACACGGTAACGTGTGAAACACCATCATTTAAAATCGAGAGTTCTAGCTGTGTCAATACACACTCAATGTTGGCGCCTCCACCTGTTGCCACTAACACACCCCACAGAGGGTTATGGGGCGTTGAAGTCTCCCAGTAACAAAGGTGGCGGCAATTAGGCTATCAGCGCAGTCAGGACATGCCATACATCATCGAGTGGAAGGTAAAGACTGCAGACAGTAACAGCCCGTAGCGTCCACACCTAAACAGTGACAACCTCTAACGGTGTTCGCAGAGGGACAGACTGGCTGTGTAAGGATTGTAGAACATTGATGCAGACGCCACCAGATAACCTTTCATAAGCGGCCTGGTTCCTATAATAACCCCAATAGCAAAGGAGGGTTTGGGTTCATATTGCCAGAAACCAAGTTTCCTGTAGAGCAATACAGACGAAAGTGTGAAGGCTGAGAAGTAGTTGGAGCTCAGCTATATGGTGGAAAAAACTGCTGCAGTTCTACTGGAGTATGATGCTGTCCATCGCTGAGAAAAAAGTTAAGATACTGTGAGGGCAATTTACACTTTTTGTTCACTCTATGCCACCGATTCAGTACCCACACGAGTGACATCCATAGCGTGTGAGGCACCGGCGAGATCCACATCTTCAGCAGACGCCAGAATCTCGACCGCGGTGGGAAGCGGTGGGAAGCGGTGCCACCGCAATGTCGAGATCGGGACAGGGATATAGGGTTTGACATCACAACAATAGACCACCACCTTTACGTTCTAAAGTAATGTGTCAGTCTCGAAGGCACCGGTGGCAACATTATGATCCTCTGACTCCGGTGGACGCCTCTGACGAAATGGACACCTTGTCGCTGTAAGTTGGCGCGCAGCTCGTCATCGTCCTGTAAAATGAGATCCCTGAGGAAAATATTGCCCTGGACCACATTTCAACTTTTATGGGGCGTGATAGTAACGGAAACATCCCCAGCTCATTACGAGCGAGCAAGTTTCGTGACTGGGCGGAGGTTGCCGTTTTCATCGACACCGAACCGGACCGAATTTTGGACAAGCCCTCCACCGCCCCAAACTGGTCTAAATAATCTACGAAGAACTGAGGCTTCACAGATACAAAGGATTCCTTATCAGCTCATGTACAGACGAGATACCTGGGCGAATTCGTGTTACTTTCATTCATTCATTGCCTTGCGTTCCTCCCATGGTGTGGCCAGGCAAGGGAACGATTTGGGGTCGAAAGTTAGCTTTAAAATGAGCCCTCTAACGCTTACAGACTGCTGGTGGCTGACCACCAGCCAGAGAAGATGTGCCACTCTTCATTGTGTGTCATCCACCCTTATGCCACCTACTTCAACCAAGGGCCCTCCCCACAGGCGCCACCCAGCCACAGCAAAAGCCACCTGGCAGGATGGCCATTGCCAGGAGTCCTGATGCCTCAAGGAGATGGGCATCTACTCCTTGGCCTACATGTGGAGTAAACGGTGCAGGCTTCAGCAGTGCGATCCCTGTGTTGTCAGGGGGCTACAACAAACAGGGTACATGGCGGCCCCACCACAAGACTTGCTACCATGCTGGATTTAGGTGACGTATTCCATGGTCTCCGTCAGTGCAGAAAGTGGTATTGCACATTGCATGGCGGTATATGCACGCTGGAACGGATCCATGCCCAAGCGTTGGATAGCAGGCAGGACTGCAATGCAGCAACGAATAAGCTGGTGAAAGTTCTCAATGCAAGAGGGACACAATGCGCCAAGTAAGGTTCGCTCTTTGGAAAAATTGAGATATGGGTATCAGACCCGTCAGGGGACCATCACTTAAGGCCGAAACGTTTGAGACTCCTTTTAGTCACCTCTTACAACAGGCAGAAATACCGCAAGCCTATTCTTACCCCCAAACCCATAGGGGGGAAATTGGAAAAGTGATCAGTGGTATTTTAATAACGATGCCGACAGAAATCAGCAATAAATAGATGGCATAAAAACTGTTACAGTACTGCTGAGACAATAGTCATGTGTGGCTTATTATATGGTGCGTGCAGTGTTCAAGAGTTGGCCTATCTGGTCTGTATGGCAGTTTCTTACTGTCATCTTCCTACATCAGTTCTATCGCAGAAATGCAGAATCCCAAGTCAGGAAGTATCTTACGAAGTACAGTATCAATTAAGACAATGTTCCATTTGCTTCAAAAGATTAAAAATGGTGGGTGCCACAAGGAAGTGATGACATCTACAATAACAGTTTGTTGATGGTTTACAAAGAAGTATGTAGTATCTGATATGCTGCCTTTATCTACTCACTATGCCTTTATCTGACACCTGAAAACGGCCAACCTTACACGAAAAAATACAGTTCTGCAACCTCTATTTCAGCCTTTAGTGCTGACAATTCGTACTGACCAAATAGTGGCATTACGCTCGAATACATTGAGTCGAGTTTCAAAAAATTGAGATCAATAAGAAAATTGATATTTGGTAGTATTTAACTACTTTTCACTTCTCGAGATGATCAAAGAAGGTGGACAGACAGTTTTTTTAATTTGTGTATTTAACTTAATAATTTGTTTAGATGTACAGTGTGACAATTATTGAGCTACATGAAAAAACAGTTACTTATGACGTCGTGCGCACACTTTGTTCGACATGTACATGACATTATTATTAAGGTTGACATGTGGTCCCTAAAGTGCTCCTCCAGGGCATCAAACACACACCCCCTTCTGTGGGCTCGAGCTCCGTCTTCAATGAACCACAAATTGTAGAAATCAGTCACAATGTATAATGAGGATGAAATGTTCTAAAACCTTCACTTACCAATCAGTCGGTTGGTTTGTTTGAGGGATTAAATGGACCAGACTGCTACGGTCATCGGTCCCTATTTCCAAAAAACTAAACCACCCAAAGACAATAAAAACGAACAACAGGAAATGTGGCAGACGACACAGGACAAGAAATACTCTGACAGAAGAGAGAATATAAATTAAAATCACACCGAGTGCCATGTTGGTTGGCCGACCATAGAGAAAAAAGGAAAAACCACCACCGAGAACCCATGAAAAACTCAGTTTAAAACCAGAGGCCAAAAGCCAGAATCAACATTAAAAAACACTCAGATTAAAGGATAAAAACGCCCTGCTCGAATAAAACGTGAAACTAAGCTAGACATACCTTTGTCGTCAGTTAAAAGGGCTGGGAGCGCATCAGGCAGCGCAAATGTCTGCCAGCAAACAGCTAAAAGGGGGCAGGCCAACAAAATTTGGGCCACTGTCAAAGCTGCCCCACAGCGACATGGAGGAGGGTCCTCGTGGCGCAGTAAGTAACTGTCAGCCGAGAGTGGCCAATGGGGAGCCAGCATAGGACTACAGAGTCCCTGCGAGTGGCACACAGGGATGACTGCCACACAGCTGTCGCGGCATAAGACTACCCTTAATTCAGTCCCCGGGAGGCCAACGTCCAGAGATGCTTTACTGGTGGCCTCTCCCACCAGGCGGTCAACATTTACATTCCCAGGTATCCCAACATGGCCTGAGGTCCACACAAAGATCACAGAGCGGCCGCAAAGGGGAAGAGTACGCAGTGACTCCTGGATAGCCATCACAATACGAGAACGAGGGAAACACTGGTCGAGAGCTCGTAAACCGCTCAGGGAATCGCTACAGATCACGAAGGACTCACCTGAGCAGTATCAGATATACTCTAGGGTACGAAAGGTGGCGACCAGCTCAGCAGTGTGAACGCTGCAGCTAGCCAGCAATGAACGTTGTTCAGAATGGTCCCGTAGAGTTAGTGCATAACCGACACATCAAGCAACCATCGAGCCGTCAGTGTAAACAATGCCAGAGCCCTGATACGTGGCCAAGATGGAATAAAAGCAGCGGCGGAAGGCCTCTGGAGGGACTGATTGCTTCGAGCACTGTGTCAAGTCGAGCCGAAGGGGAGGGCCAGGAACACACCATGGGGGTGTACGCAAAGTGGCCCGAAAAGGAGGTGGAACAGAAAACCCTAAGCCCAGAGAGAAGCTCTCCGACGCGGACCGCGATCGTACAACCTGACAAGGGCCGACATTCTGGATGATGGACGACCGATTGCGGGAACTGGAGACGATAGCAAGCTAAAAACATGGGGAGCATAAGCGGCCAGTAAATAGAGGGGTCGGATCATGGCCCAGACCTACGATGGAGATACATGGAGACCAATGGTGGACACATACCGCTCCCAGCACTCCAGCTTGCTTTGGCGCATAAGGCGGAAAGCCTGCGCACGCAGCTGTTTGAAGGTCATGAGGTGTTCAATGCAGGGATGTCGCTTATGACGCTGTAGCGTCCGCCGGCTTTCTTTAATCGCCTCAGCGATCTCACGCGGGCACCAAGGCACAGTCCGCCGACGAGGGGAGCAAGAAGAACTGGGAATGGCATATCCTGCAGCAGTAACGATGCTGGTAGGGACTGAACCACCGTATCAATATCAGAAGCTCAACAGCGGTAACAGAGAAGAACAAGTCCCAGTCAGCCTTATTCGCAGCCCATCCGCTGGGGACCCCAGAAGAGACGCCATGGCAGTGACAAAGATTGGAAAATGGTCACTACGACTAGGTCGTCATGCACACTCCATTGGGCAGATGTTAAGAGGCGAGGGCTACAGATGGAAAGGTCGATGGCGGAGTTCGTGCCATGTGCCACACTGAAATGTGTGAAGGAACCATCATTTAAAAGCGTAAGACCGAGCTGTGCCAATAAATGCTCAATGGTGGCGCCTCGACCTGTTGCCACTGACCCTCCCCACAGATGGTTAGCCTGTGGCCTCCACACACCAACAGCGACAACCTATAAAGCTGTTTGTAGAGCGACCGACTCGCTTTGAAGAGAGTTAAGGACATAGATGCAGACGCCACCAGACACCCTTTCATATGCTGCCCGATTCTTGTAACCCCGATAACCATGGAGGGCAGGGGTTCGCATTGCTGGAAACCAAGTTTCCTGAAGAGCAATGCAGAAGAAAGTGTGAAGGCTGATAAGTTGTCAGAGCTCAGCTAGATGATGGAAGAAACCACGGCAGTTCCACTGGAGGTGGTTATTGCCCGTGTCCGAGGAGGGTGTGACGGGACTGAAGGCAGATTATTCCGCTGGGTCACCTGCTGCCTCCGATGAAGCACCCATGCAAATGCTATCAATTGCGTCTGAGGGACCGGCGAGATCGAGGTCCTCAGCGGACACAAGAATCTCCACCTCATCCTCAGATGCAGAGATTGTAGGTAGTGGAGTAGGAGCCACCGCAGGTGCCTTGGTCTTACAGGGCTTCAATGTCGTTTTCTCTCGCTGTTCCTTTGGTTGCCGTTGCTGAGAGGGCTTTTTGGTGTCCGTCTGCAGAACCGAAGATGATCGCGTAGCTCGACTACCAGACACCTGTGGCTTCTTCAGCCACTGGTTGGTGTCTGCTGTGCCGCTGGGAAGAACCTGGGAAGGGAGGGACCCAAGGGTTCCCTTTCGAGCGAGAGAAGCCAAAGAAGACTTACACTTCTCTGGCTTTGATGTGGGGACTGCTGTCCCCAGTGGCTTAGTGGGTGCTGCTCCCGAGGTAGATGGTGTGGGAGAAACAGCAAGAGAAGGGGCCCCCATCGTCAAGAGGGCAGGTGAGGTCCTCTGACGCTGAGAGCTGACTGGTGCAGCTAAAGGAGCTGGAGCAGGAGTGACAGTGGAGGCATAAGATGACATGCACACAGCATGTAGCTGTTCAAATTTCCGCTTGGCCTCAGTGTAAGTCAGTCGGTCCAGGGTCTTATATTCCATGATTTTGCGTTCTTTCTGTAAGATCCTGCAGCCGGCGAGCAAGGTGAAAGAGGCACTCCATAGTTGACAGAGATGGGAGGCGGAGCACATGGTGTATCAGGATGAGATGGGCGTCAACAATCTTGACATGTGAGACGAAGTACAGTGGGAAGACATATGGCCGAACTTCCAGCACTTAAAGCACCGCATTGGGGAAGGGATATAGGGCTCGATGTCATAATGGTAGACCATCACCTTCACGGGTAATGTATCAGCCTTTAAGGCCAAGATGAAGGCACCAGTAGCAGCGTGATAGTCCCTCAGTCCCAGTTCAACGCGCCGGACGAAATGAACACCTAAGCTCTAAGTTGGCGAGCAGCTCGTTATCAGACTGCAAACGTCGGTCACTATGGAAAATAACACCCTGGACCATATTTAAACTCCACCTCGCCGATCGTGTGCTCTAAATGCACGATGAAGAACTGAGGCTTCGTGGATAGAGAAGCCTCCCCATCAGCTCTCGTGCAACTAAGAATCGGGGCGAATAACTTACCTCCATCCTGAGACTTACGCTCCTCTCACGGCGTGGCCAGAGGGGGAACGTTTTCGGATCGTACATCTGAGCATTAAATTGAGCTCGAGAACGCTTAGAGACTGCAGGCGGCTGGCCGCTAGCGGGAGATGATGTACCACGCTTCATGGCGGGCCATCCGCCCTGATGCCACCTACTCAAACAGGCCCTCCCCAGTGGCGCCACCCAGCCGCAGCAATAGCCACCTGGCAGGATGGCCATTGCCAGGAGTCATGATGTCCCAAGGAGATGGGCATCTACTCCTTGGCATAGATTTGGAGTGAACGGCGCAGGCAACAGTTGGGCGATCCCTGTGTTGTCAGGGGGCTACAATCAACCGGGTACATGGCGGCCCCACCACAACGGACTGGCTACTGTGCTGGATAACGGAGCACAGCAACAATATGGAACACGGAGCACAGCAACAGAGACATCATAGAAGGCAGAAGGAATTAAAACTACAGTGGAAGACTGTGGCTGGCTGATCACGAAAATAGGATGAGCCAGCCACACTGCTACACGTTAAAACCTCTAGTCTAAAAGATTAGGTTGGAGTCTAATTACAACAAAAAACTAAGTAAAATATACAGCACAAAAGAGGGTGCCGCAATAAAATTGGAGGGACCTATAAAAGCCGCTTGCTCGAATAAAACTTAAAACACGATCTGCCATAGAGACATTGTCACCTAAAAGAGATGATAAATCACCCAGGAGATTAAAAGTTCGCCTGAGGGCGGTTAAAAGAGGACATCCCAACGATATATGGGCCACCGTCATGTTCGCACGACAGCGACAATGAGGGGGGTCCTCTCGACATAGCAGATGACCATGCCTCAGCCAAGAGTGACCAATGCGGAGCCTGCACAGAACAGAATCCCTGCGAGAGGCCCGCATGGAGGAACCCCACACAGTCGTGGTCTCCTTTACTCGGCGCAGCTTGTTGTGTGCAGACAGTTCCCCATTTGTCTCCCCACGTCCCAAAGACCCGACGGTGTAACACCAATTGGAGATCAGTGGCCGGGAGGCCGATCTCCAGCGTCTGTTTGCGGGTAGCCTCTTTGGCTAACTTATCGGCGAGTTCGTTTCCCGCGATCCCAACGTGTCCCAGGGTCCATATGAACACCACCGAACGACCACGCTGAAGGGCGTGAATGGACCCGTGGATGGCAACAATGGGATGGCGTGGGTAGCACTGGTGAAGAGCCTGCAGACTACTGAGCGAGACCCCGCGAATGAAGGACTCTGCAGTGCTGGTACGAATATGCTCAAGGGCCCGAAAAATGGCTGTCAGTTCTGCGGTGTAAACACTGCAGACTTCCGGCAAGGAGCGCTGGTCGACATAGTCCGCATGAGCATAAGCACACCCCACACGACCATCAACCATCGAGCCATCGGTATAGATAACCTCCGAGTCATGGTATGCGCCGAGGAGAGCAAGGAAACGGCGGCGCAAGACTGCAGCAGGAACCAAATCCTTTGGTCATCGGGAAAGTTCCAGCTGAAGCTGCGGCCGAAGAATACACCAAGGTGGTGTATGTGGGCGGACCTGGTAAGCAGACGGAAGAGGCAAGCACTATTTCACGAAGGAGCGACCGAACACGGATCCCAATTGTATGGCCTGATCGCGGCCGCCGGTGTGGGATATGGACTGCCGCATTAGCGAAAAGCAGACGGTAATTACGACACGTTTTGAATGGATAGCAGCTGTTTACGACAAACAGCAGGCTTATTTTATTGAAATACTTTATCATGTCCCTGCCATAGTAGGTTTTATCTATTTCACTGTTTTTCGAAAAGTAACATTTTGCTTGGAGGTAGTGACTGATTTTATTATTTTGTGTAGGTCTTTAGGCTTTCGAGACCGTTTTCACTGAAGGGAAGATATTTTAGGTTATCAAACTGTGGAATATTTCTAATATGCAACCAACATTTGGAACCATCAGCTGGGATTTTCTCCAGAATCTTGTGGTGTCCACGGTTAACTGACCGCAGCCAAAGGCCAGTGTCGTGTTGACCTGGGCAGGCCTTCGTCATTGAGTAGAAGAGATGGGCCAAGCAAGAGAAGCACACTGTTCAAAACAGGAATATGAACATAACTTCACGGACACAAGCGCGGTAAAACTTGCGTTTACAGAAGAGCGCGAACGGGTCTGAGTTTACAGTTAACCATGGAACCACGAAATCCTGAAGCATATCCCAGAAAGGCATCGAAACGTCGACCTAACAACCCTCCAGATTTTACCTTCAGTTGGTATTTTGACAACCACAATTTTTTTTATATTATTAAGCGGTGTAGCTGTCATCGATCAAGAGAACGACTGAGAACAGCGTCGTATGGACACCAAGTAACGCTCTATCTACTTAAAGGTATTACAGCTGCAAACCACAAAACGCTTTCGGAAGAATGTAAGTTTTTCGTGCAAAGGAGAGACGCGCGTGTTGATCTCAGCCAGTCACTGAGTTTAATTTACCATTTTCATAAGACATTCCAGGCGAATATCGGCAACATTTCTAATTACAGGCTACTACAAAACTTTTTCCTGTCGGTCTTTTCTAATACTTCTAAATCAGGAAACCGGGCTCCTCTACTGTGAAATTAACACTACATCCATGCCTACCGCAAGTAACCAATGAAATTTAGTTGTATATTATTTAGAACAAATTAAAAATTTAAGTACCTGAAAAGATACAGATTTTAGCTTCAGTGATGTTAAGGAAAAGCTGAAATCGCTGACACTGGTCAGCCTAGGGCCGAATGGCTTCCCGTATGTTTCGATACAGAAACAGCAACAAAACTGCGCTATCTCTAGCCGTAGTTCCATAGAGACACAGGAAGAACTGCGCCCTGTAATTTTAATGACATGCAGGTTACACCCGTCTACAAGAAGGGGAGCAGAAGTGATACACACTGCTATCGCCCAAAAGCACGCCATCCAGCATGGATTGCGAGAAACGGTGGTCACGCGAAACAGCTTGTGGTTTTCCTACGTCGTATCCTGATAGCCATGGATGAAGGAAAAGAGCTGGGCGTGCCATTTCTTGATTTCAGAAAAGCATTTCATTCTGTACCAGTCTAACGCTGAATAACTAAAGTACTATCAAATGGAGTAATGTTTTAGATTTATTAATACTGCACATATCACTAACGTGACACAAACTCCTGCGAGCTGCCATTTGCCTGAAGTAGTTGAAATCGCTGGCGTTTTAAGTGTTGGCCGTGGCGAGCAAACGCATCTGGCCAGAACCCGGTAACCGCGAGCTGCCGCTCAAGGCCAGAGCGGCTTTGGTGAACGATGTAGGTGTATGGAAGCTGGGTAACTACCCAAGTTGTGGAGTCTCAGTAACAATGTTCTTATGAACACGATTGAAAATTACAATCAACTGACCGTTTCAAGGTATCTTAATGAACTACTGGTTGAGAGCTTAGTACTGTAGCTATCACCACTGAATTTATATAAGCGCTGTGGGAACATTATGACATTTACACACTTCACATACTGATAAATATATATAATTTTATATTATCAATATATGAAGTATGTAAATGCGTCAGATCATATTACCACAGCAAATCGATCTGGTATGACACTCCTACAAAATCTCTAAACTTAAGGCAAGTTACGATATTTTACTTATTTATTTGATATTAAGGTTAATTCAGTTAGTACTGTAACGTACTTTAAATTTAAGAGTGTTAATTTGCTTTCAGTATTTCATACCCGTCAGACCATTAAAGGTGCACCTACTGATTAATCCAGCTTTGTTTCGAATGTTTAACCAGCTATGCCGTCATTTGACGGAAGCAAACATGTACAAAATTCCTGTTTTAATTGATTAAGTTTACAACGATGCGTTTGGCCTGATGGGGACCGGAAGGAAAGTCTAAATAAGACTTATTTGAGAAATACGTAATTTCCTAGTTCTTCGAATCAGTCTATTTTCTGTATTTTAAGTACGTTCCGCATTTTGGTGAGGGGAAACGACATTTTAAAAGCGCGAGCAAGGAGTTATTCCAGGTCGTTCTGCGTCTGGCGATCAGCCCATATGGATCAGTCGAGAGGTAACATGTTGGCGAGCTGGTAGTTCAGTTTGCAAACTTGTAAAAGTGATAGGATTTGAGTTGCAAACTTCCGAGTGAATACTTTATTTGTAGGTACTTTCAAAAAACTGCAAGCCAAATGGAACACGAAACCTGTATACTGCTTGCAAATTTAACGTTTCCTGAGATTTAGACGATGTGCGGCATTGAACCTAAACCTACTTCGGTTGTATCCAGGGAATTAATATTTAGCGTGTTTTAATATGTTTATCACCACAGCGGACGTCATGTATTTACAAGCTGCCGAACATTAGTTTAACGGAAGAGGACTCCAGTTCTCGAGCTCCGGTGATATTCAGATAGTATTTGGTGATTCTGGTACCATTTGAATTTTGCTTCTATGTAAGCTTAACTGCAACTGAGAATCATTTTTATTTCACTTCTGAATTAATTTTCGGGCCACCGTTCTTAATCTGTGTCTCTCACTGACTGTATAAATCAGTTTATTCAGTTTCAGTCATCTGGTGTCATCCAAACTGGTTATCAGATTGTAATTATTTTCCACCTTGCTTTTATTACATAATTCGCATTACATGTCTATGCTTGCCTGGAAAGCCTGCAGAACTGCAGGGCACTACTATTTGGACTTATAGTTTCGCTGCTGGGCGTGCAAGAGATGTTTGGCTCGACCCTGTGACCATACCGAACCAGAATTCTAAGTAGAGCGGTGCATCGCCCAACAGTGTCTACTGCTAAATCTCCTCTGGTCAGATTTATTAAGTGAAAATGATTAGTAACGGTAATTCGTATAATCAAAATAAACCTTCCTGTACGCGGGATTAAAAGGCATTTATTCACTCACGCCCTGCTCACAGTATGGGATGACATATTCCACATACCTTTCAGTTTATTACCGATGAATTTGTCTCTCCCAAATTTAAGCTACGGCTACCGAGGTTACTTGGCATTGCACGAGTGCCTACTAGGATAGTTTCATGAAAGTCAAGCTCAGTTAAGGTAGAAAGTGAGCGCCCTAGCTTATGCAGCTGTGGCTGTACTTCACTGTCTTCCAACTTTAGTAACTTTTATACAGACTGCTCTTTGAATAATCTTCGCTTTGTAGCTTCTAGACTGGTTAGTTTTTGAATCACTGTGCACTTTCCTATCACGTTTAACGTTTATTGAGTCCAGAAGTTCGTTTAAGGTATTCCGATTAAGTATTAAGACGGAGCTCAACTGAATGTTTTGATTGGATTTCGGGTGGGGGAGAGGGGTGGTAGGACGTCAAACGGGCTTACTTTCAGCAGGAGAGACCACAGGAATTTTTATCTTCCCTTTCTATACTTTTAAAAAATTCGTAAAACTGTCAGAATGACCGAAAAGTTGATTTACACTTAGTGGTGGAAGTTCAAAAATATAAACTGTTTTACTTTGTATTTCACCTTTTCTCACTTACCATTGGCTGCATTTGTTGCTGTAGGTACACTTTTCTTAAGGAAGCGAGATTATTTGATTAATTTTGCAGAGCATACAAACTGCATTTACTGGTGTATGAAACTAGAATATCCCAAATATATTAAAAAGTGGTAAAAAATGAGAACTTCAAATGGCTTTGAGCACTGTCGGACTCAACTTCTTAGGTCATCAGTCCCCTAGAACTTAGAACTACTTAAACCTAACCTAAGGACATCACACACAACCATCCCCGAGGCAGGATACGAACCTGCGACCGTAGCAGTCTCACGGTTCCGGACTGCGCGCCTAGAACCGCGAGACCACCGCGGCCGGCAAAAATGAGAACTATAATATTTGAGTTTTTCTAAACATATAGCTTAAAATGTAACAGCACATTCATTATTTCATAAATAGTTTCTAGAGTTTCATACACCAGCAAGTATGGTTTGTATGCTGTGCAAAATTTATCGAATAATCTCTTAAGAAACTTGTACCTATAGCAACAAACGCAGCCAAAAGTGAAAAAATGAACTTTCACATGTAAAAAAAATTGTTTTATTGAACTTCCACTGCTATGATTGTGAGTCCTGAATCGTTTCTGGTCATGCTGACAAAATTTCGTGAATTTATTCGTAAAAGTGTAGACAGTGGAAATTAAAATGTCCTGTTGTGTCTCTCCTGCTCCAAGACGGCCCGTTTGACGTTCTACCCCCCCCCCCCCCCCCCCCCCCTTGAGTCTCTCAGCCAGTGTTGCTGCTCGTAAGCAGATGTGTCTACTCACATATCTGTTTCGATGTAGGAGTGCTTCCGTTTCTAGCCAATCTGTTAATCTCAAATTGAGCGGGGCGCGCCGTCGTTGCTATTGGCGCCGTGCAGGTCGAGTTGGGCTGGTTCTCACACCTGGCGCCCACCTCACTCCAAAGACGTTGGTGGTTACAACTTGGTGTCGGACCTTAAGATTCTGTTTTAATGAAATTTGAGTATGGAAAATTGAATAGGGAATGAAACTTGTCAGCCCAGAGACCGTCAGCCGCAAATACCCAGCGCTCCCCTTCCCCACCACTTTCCAGGCCGTCACAACAGGTAATTTTAATTTTTCTTCAAGCCGTGGCTTAAACGAAGTGCAGTTTAGAGCAGGAACTTGACCGCTTTGTAAGCAGAAACTAGCCCAATGGAATGACTGAAGAGGTACTAGCCTGATGAACACTAACAGTAGATTAGCGAATAGCTTTAGCAGATTCAACGTTCTAGACTAATTTACAACTAAAGACTAAGGGACGGTTCTCACTACAGGACTTTACAGGTGAGAGCTCGACGCAGCCACAGTAGTGGACGACTACAACAGAACACGTCCAGTTTTCGTAGTGGAATACCAGGGCACAACTTAATATGCACACGTTCGTAAAATAAGCAACACCGACAAGTGTAGCAAAGTTTCATGTAAAAGAAACAAGGAACCCGTTTCTTAGAAGTAGCCGAAACAACGGCAATCTTCAGACCACTCGCTGATCAGGACACGAAGTCGACTTAAATGAGCGGACGTGTGTTCAGCACAGGAGTAATATCAAAATCACTTAGAGACTACCCAAAGCAAACAGAACAAGGTGACAACGCAACTAAGCAAGTCCACGTTCGTTCATCGAATGAACAAAATCATGACAAAAAAGACACAGTTGAATTTAATACCGAGAGACAGCTCTAGCAAACCGTATTCCGTCTAACACCACAGCAGAGTGACCATATAACAGTGCCTCCGGTTTCAATTCTGTTGCCCAAAATTGCGCACCGGACACACAATTGTGACTGCTTGTTGTCCTCGAGCGACAAGCAAAATTTATTTCCTCGTCAATGAACTCATCGTACCACAGATACGGAGTAGCATTTCAGATAGATGCCACATGGGTCTCAAAAGATCATTTAATACAAGACATGAGACTGACACAAAGCAACTAATATTTCGAGTAGTTTGACTACCAAAACATGAAAGACACGTGTGCGTTACCGATCCCACGTCATACTCGAACCGATCACAATGGAAACTAACAAATTCTCGAACGCTTGGTACATATTAGTGGCACATACCAAGCGAATTTATTACAAACTGGTTGTCTATGCCTGCCGAAGTAAACACTATAATCTCGCGCTAATAGGCGACATCGGAGAAACGAAATTCATTAACACTTCCTCTTCCTGGCGCATATGGCATAGGATCTAACATTGTACCGATTTCACTGCACTTGACCGAATACAATAAATGAATGCAGCAACCACAGTTACGGAAATCGAGTATAGGGTTCCAGTCCAATTGCGCGACTCTTGTTTTAGATTACAGCTTACAGTAGTAAGCAACGTTGCTATCATATAAGGAGTGGAACATCTTGCTGGATACCGTGCCAAGCGATGTAAAAGATTTCACTTGGCGTGGTTCCATACCCTGCCGGTGACTCAAACGCTCACAGGGGCAGAACGTACGACAAATACAAAAAAACAAAGAACAAAAAAAAATATTAGTACTTTTAGTTCGCAAGCTGAACGAACAACACGTATCCCTACTCAATAACCACACGTCGCTAAACCACTCCCAGTGAAGCCAACGAGTCTCACAACACGAGATTCATGATAGATTAACAGAAACACACAATATGTTCACCGCAAACCACTGGTTGGTCAGCTTTCCGGCATCCACGAGAAACAACTCTACCTACATAATGTTTAAAGTAAGCATCCAGTCAGACTCTTACAACATTTGACCAATGAGAGACGAACATCGAACAACAGTACAAAGTCCTTTAAGCACTTCAGCTAAACGTAAGAACGCTGAACAGCAGGCCAGTATAGTACACTGCCCATAACGGCACGACGGATAGCTTGTCGCAACCACCTCGACATTCACGACGTCACGCCTCAGCGACACGACTAGTAACGGCTATCACGACAAGCCAAAGGGGGTGACCCCATACTGCTAGCGACTTCCGCTCTGTTCCATGTCACTGAAGAGGAAACCTGGTCTCTGTAGCCGCTGATCGCCTCAACTCGTGAAAACAGCCGCAAGAGAGCGTCACTCCGATACCAGCGCCGTACATGGCAGGTGGCGGTATTTCGAAAACACCGGAGGACAGCACCACGCAGCACAGTTGTTAAGAGTTTTGTGTTTTGACTAATTTTCTGATGCCACAGGAGCTCGTACTTTCAATGTGCAATTAACTGAGCAGCACTCAACTGGAACTGTAACACTGATAAATGACTGCAATACAGACGAATGTGACATGTTTTAGCGTAGTAACGACATATGTTGTTATAGAAATTACAAATATCTATCTTCCTTTCAGAACGTGATCTAATAATGTTGACAGACTCAGTCGATTAATAATATAACTCATAAAGGCTTCACCTAAATATGATACAGAAGGAGTCACACCTCCTGTAACGTGTTATTCGTCTGCTACTTGCCAGCGTAAGTGAACTCCGAACCAACTCCCTTCGGGATGGCGAACGGTACCGACCGCCTGCGGTGATATGCTCTGCTCATAGGCGTCACTGATTTCGGATATGGAGTGGCATGTGGTCAGCCAACCGCTCTCCGAGCCGTTTTTAGTTTTTGAGTCCGGAGGCGCTACTTCTCAGTGAAACCAATTGGCCTCACAAGAGCTGAGTACACCGCGCTTTCCTGAACCTCTCCGCAAGCATGGACGGACCCACACTAAGGTGCTACCCAAGCACGACAGTGCTTAGCTTCGTTGATCTGACGGGAACCGGTGATACCACAGCCACAAGTTCCTTGACATATGAGAACCAATACCTTCAATTTCAATAAGAGTGATTGCACAGAGCACAGGAACTAATGTGTAGCAGGCATGCAGAGAATATTATGTAGAAGAGGCGTTGAGCCACTCTCGGGCGACAATGCTGTTACACACACGATAGGCCAAAAAAGGCAGAACATCCAGTACGCGGAAATATACTGGAAGGTTCATGCCCCGTACAGACCTTCCGAAGTGAGAGAAATCCTCGGAATCACATTGTTGTGGAGAATTTTCCAGATGTGGTCTATTGGCAATTATGGAAGTATTTATGACGTCACGGAACACTAGGTGGTTATAATTAACGCGTTCTGCCCATTGGCCGAAATAGGACCTATTTTTTTCCCAGTGCAAATCGCTTCCCGATTAACGCAATAGAATATCTACGAAGTTTCACCGCCACAATATAATTACATTCCACACTGGACCTCTGTGCGTGGCAGCACTTACATTATGACCACAAAGCACTATTGACATTGAATTAATCTTTCAATTTACAAAACTTTTGTTAATTACAACCTAAGGTAGAATGAGTCCTCACTACTAGATACATAGATATTAGTTTCGAGTTTTGAGGTTGACAACAGTAATTTACTTTGCGGGGTCAGACATAAAATGCAGGGTAGTGGCAGCTAGTTTTCAGTGGGCGCATAGATTTGCGTAGTCGACGGACACAAGTTATAGCGCGTTGTAAAAATGTTAAACTCAGTGATAACAATGAACGTCTACAGTTTACCACACAATCCAGACACTACTACAAGTGTTCGGAACATTTTCCGAGTAATGGCAGGTTTTATTTCCGGGTCAATGAAGGAATTATTTTTGTTCAGTGAAAAAGTATGTCTTTTGCTTGTGAATCTATTTAGGATTATGACAGTGCCAGTTCTTTATATGGAACACTGCTATGTCGGAATGGTTAAATGATTCTGGTGCACGGTTTTGCATTTGTGCGATTTTCGATGTTTTCCCTAGCTTTCGCACATTATGATGGCGTACTGGTCGTGTAACAAAGTTTCAGCTTCCAATTTATCATCAAGTGCAGAAAGTGTATGTGAGCAAGTACTTCAGTTTTATGCTAAATTCTATGATCTGTTTTTAGAGGACCATCAGAAGATCCAAGTGGCAGTGTGTTTCCTGTTTCCAGTATTGTTAGTTTCAGAGTCTTAGTTCGGCTCATATTTCTGATAGAGATTACTTTTGATTACATTATGGCTAATATTTGCCTTTATTCCTTAGTGAGTATTCAGGCTCAAGAATTTTGGGTACAAGCACGACTGATGTCCACTTTGTTTAGGCACACATGGCGAGGTGGTTGCATGAAATCACCAACTTTCTTGTATTCTTGAAAAGTTGTTAGTGCTGGATATGACTATTTGACAAATCCCTCTGTTGTATTACCAGTCATGAGAAAACTACACACCTCGACAATAAGCACCAACTTCATTATAGTATTTTGCAGCGTTATTTTAGTAGTCAAACCGCTAAATCTCAGGCCAATTCCAAGCGGGTGAGTTACTGGATATAAAAAAGGTTCAAATGGCTCTAAGCACTATGGGACTTAACATCTGAGGTCATCAGTGCCTTAGACTTATAACTACTTGAACCTAACTAACCTAAGCACATCACATACACCCATACCCGAGGCCGGATTCGAACCAGTGACCGTAATGATCGCGCGGTTCCAGACTGAAGCGCCTAGAACCGCTCGGCCACACCGGCGGGCTACTGTGTATAAGAAAAATTACAGTAGGCCTACAGTGGGAGTACATTCAAATGCTATAACACAAAGCACTACACTGTCAGTGCTGAAGGTGCTCGCATCATTACATGGCAGATATTTAATAAGCCACCAAACATTCAAGTTTTTCCACACAGACATTAAGCAAGTATTAAGTATAAGGGGCGATCAAGAAGTTTCCGTTTGATGACCGAACAATCCAGAGTCGTATGCCAATCGAGCAAAATCACTCTTATCACTGAGACAAACATGCCACAGACACACCATGTTGAAAACACATGTCTGGCGAAACACAGTTTTCTGCTGCGTGAAGAAATCTATAACTGCCTTCTGCAGAACATCACCCGACAGGAATTATCCACTCTTCAACGCGACGGAAGGCGTTATAATTGCATCAGGAGAGGTCAGGACTGTAGAGCGGGTACTGGAGCGTCTTCCAGTTGAGTTGGCGGAACTTCGGCGTTACGTTATTTGCGGTACGGGGACGTGCGTTATCATGAAGCAGCAGCACCCTTTGGCGCACCGCGCGTCATTCCACAAAGGTACTTTTCAGCAGGCATGCTGTCCTACACACTGTCTTCGTTCTCCGATGGATGTCTCCCTGTAATTGTCCATCGGCAGCCAAGAAAACAATAACACCACGCTGGTGCACTTTGGACGCATTTCATAATAATGTCGTCATAGTAGACGTATCTACATTTACGTCACGCACGTCGGAAAGACGCGAAGGCCTCACTAATCCCTTGCCTACGTTTTGGTGCTTCCATACGCGCATCGGACTCACGCTGTTTTATACGCCGCAGCAAAGCGCTGAATTGTAAAACTACCTACCACCCTAAACTGAAATGTCTCATAGAAAGACAGAGAACATCTGAAGCCAAACTAACGGTTAATTGCTTATGGTAGAGCAGAATTTACATGTATACAGGTTTCAAGCAACTGAATTCAATTACGGGCGTGGTGGGGTGCAGAATGGCAACTGGTGGAGGGCTGTGGTGCATCTGCGTGCATGTTTGTGGTGGTCCTAAAAACACAGCTGTCAATATATTTTACTCGGACATTTGCAGTCTGCCGATATAGGACAGCGACCCCTCAGCAAGTGGCCGGGGTCCGTGTGCCCGGAACGCAGACAGAGCCCAGTTGGCTGACTGCAGTACACGCACTCTAGACTGCAGTGACTAGTGCTCAGCACGCGACTCGACTACGCAAGTGGCGTCAGTGGCAGTCGGGTGCCGCTGGAATTCTTGCAGCAGTAGCCAGCTGCCCGGTGACCGGCTGATTCTCGGCAGGTGATGGAGGGACACGCGCGGAGGCGGCCGCTCTGGTAGTGCCGTAAAGCCGTCGGCATACGAGCCGTGCATCATAACGTTGAGCGTTGAGCGTGCCTAGTTTCTGACAGCGTGGAATAGCACGTTCGGGAATCTTTACGAACGTGCTGAGCGATATCTAACGTGTCAGGTATTCTGAGCTTGCGTCTGCGCGTTGACCAATGAGATGGCACAACGCTACCTACGTCACATGCACGCCATCTCCCTTCAGCAGAATTGTGAGGTGACATATTAGCATTCATTTCAAGCCTATACGTACTTATGCCGCCTCTGAGCACCAGCAAATTGAGAATCACTGGAAAACCCGTTGTTAACTGTGTGATACGTTCCAATAAAATAACGCCAAGCATCAAATTCGTGGCAAAAAATTATTGTACTTTGCGTATTATGAAAGTATGCTATCTGAAGGCAGCGACACACTGAAGATACACCCAAACCACACTGTTATTGGTACAATTTGTTATAATTAGATTTCAATCAATAACATACCTACGATGAAACATTTCACCAAGTGATAAGATACTATGATTTGTTATGGACAGTGTGTTGTTGGTTTAGCGTTGCCGGCACTTAAGCTCAGACTGTTCGGTCAGAGTGCTGATTGGTATCTGTTATAAAAAAAATCCTCTTCCAATCCATACGTGGCACACAGCAAACCAGTGCTTAACAGTGTTGGTTAAAAAAAGTCTTGGTTGCAGTTTTACTTTTTTTCTTTTCAACGACGCGTTTCGCCTTATTTAGGCATCTTCATGTTATCTTTTCTAGATGGACGTGAGAGACACCAAGATCTGCATAACGCTTTCCAGTTCACAGGAGCGAGTAACCATTACTGTGGTTACTCGCTCCTGTGAACGTGTGCCAACGGCTTAAGGCGGCTGCCGTAACCATGGCTGTGGTTACTCGCTCCTGTGAACGTGAACGCGTTATGCAGATCTTGGTGTCTCTTGCGTCAATCTAGAAAAGATAACCTGAAGATGCCTAAATAAAGCGAAACGCGTCGTTGAAAAATAAGAAAACTAAAATTGCAACCAAGACTGTTTTTAACCAATACTAAAAAAAAGAAAAAAAACTGAGTAAAGGAATCAACGATGAATTTGCACGGATGTCTCGTGACGTCTGTCCACACCAAACGCAACAAACAATACTGACCAAAAAGAAAGAAAAGAAAAAAGGCGTTGTGGCAGCGTCACAGTTCTGTATAAAGATTGTAATCTAGGGCAGTGGTTCGGGTCCTGTAACTTACAAATTTTCTTTCCTAACATTTTCGTTGTTATTAGTTAATGTAGGCATATAGTATAATATTTGATGTTATGTAAATATAAGTTCACGGTTTTCCGAGTGGTGAGTTTGTTCGATTGGTTTAATCTACAGGACAGCTTGCGTTACTTGTATAAAGATATTTTGCTCCTTTTTTCTTTTACGCTTGGTAATTCACATGTTGGGAAGATTCTGGCATTGGGTAGGAACAGTGATCAAATAAGACTGACCTTGGGGTTTTATTAAAATATGGGAACGATCAAAAATATTTCTCTTATGTGGAGAAGTATTGTAAATTTGTTTTTAATTTAAGTTTTAAAGCCTGTGTCACTGATTGGACGTAGTACCTTCCTTTTCGTGGACGATTTAAGAAATGTGCGTTTTAATAGAGCTAACGTGGGAATTTTACTCGCACCTGTTTACTAAACAGTGTGGTTTACGAACTAGAAACCTCCCGCAACTGCCGCTGGAGTGCGTGGTGATCCCGTATACCACGTTGGGGCCCACGTACTGTATGTGACAAGTGACAGCATTTCTGGGTGTTCAGCAGCACGTTGAACTTGGCACGCTCAAAGCTGACGTTCGGCAGTACGGTCCGTTTGCCGACGGCTTAAGGCGGCTGCCGTACCTGCGACTTGACGCTCTGGACCTATCGGCAGGAGTCAGGTTCATTGACGCGGTGGGCGCAGGATATCCCTGCCGCGCCTTGGCATCAAGGCTCGAAGCTGAGCTTAGTGCAGGTGACAGGTATGGCGACGGAGGCCCGAACTCATGAGAGCTGCTGGTGGCTCCCTGTCGTCCCATCATCCGGCTTAGTCTCCAAGTTCCAGTAGTACTGTTGGAGTGCCGATGGTTCCGCTCTAAAATGACAACTTTTTACATAGGATAGCAGCACTCCTGTTATGCCAATGCACCGGTCGTTTGCAGACGTATTCTTGGCAACACTACTGAACACAATCCTATCAGTGGAGAAATCCCCTTGCCTGTACTGCAAGGCTGTCCTGGAAAGTTTTACCGAGTCCAGTGTGGCTCATTTCACAATGGATGGGCAGCCCAGTTACAGTAACTTGAATGCTAAACCCACGTCCTGACCAGACGCCAGCGGCTGCTTCAATACCTTACCTCCACATTCCCGTAGATTTGCCTATACAATACTAGTGGTACAACACTACCCATCACATTTTACGGAATTAGTTTCCAAAAAAAGAATATCTGGCGGCATAAGCCACATGTTTCGAAGACCACATATAACCACCTAAGCTTACTCGCTAGGCTTTCTTTTACGCTACTAGACTACTTATTTACTATATCCCTCAATAATCCTTTAGTTCCCTTGTAATACACATCATGCATTTACTTTTTTATTCTACTAGATCGGTGCACTTTGCAGTTCTCCCGCCATGCCCTCATGGCTTGTTCTGTAGCTTGGTATCCACAAACATTCTAGGGAACGCATCTCTCATCAACACTCACACTACAATATTCCTCATACACTAATCTCATCCTCTAGGGATCCAGCCTACTGGAAACTGTCCTACCGGTGGATCACTTGTCTCTCTGCCTTAGGTAGATGACGACCACACATGCAGAGTTGGAGCCACTACAGCGCTAGATATCGTAACAAAATGGTTCAAATGGCTCTGAGCACTATGGGACTTAACATCTGAGGTCATCAGTCCCCTAGAACTTAGAACTACTTAAACCTAACTAACCTATGGACATCACACACACACATGCCCGAGGAAGGATTCGAACCTGCGACCGTAGCGGTCTCGCGGTTCCTGACTGAAGCGCCTAGAACCGCTCGGCCACACCGGCCAGCGTATCGTAACAGTCAAGGTCACAGACTCTCATCGTCGCCCTGTGTTCGCCCCAATAGCTGAGTAGTCAGCGTGACGGATTGCCGTCCTAGTGGCACGGGCTCGATTCCCGGCTAGGTCGGAGATTATCTCCGCTCAGGGACTGGGTGTTGTGTTGTCTTCATCATAATTTCATCGCCATCCGGCGCGCAGGTCGCCCAATGTGGCGTCGAATGTCATAAGACCAGCACGAAGGCGGCGGACCTGCCCCGCAAGGGGCCACCCGGCCAATGACGCCAAACGATCATTTCCGTTTTCCGTCGTTGCCATTCCCTATACTACTGAACATGCTGTATCAACTGTTCTGCTGAAATGTGTAGTTATTGTGCGGCTACGAGTTGGTTCATGCAATGAATCAGATCTGGTAGATGGAATGTCACATGCTGTTCTATGAGTCAACAACCCACTAACTCCCAGTTCCATTCTACTTGCTCATATGAACCTACCCTGCTCGTAGCAGTTTGCCACCACTACCATAATGTTGTGCAAACCATAAATCCAGCGTTATCCTGCTTGCCAAAAGCAGGAAGTAATGCGTGACGAATACTTCCCCGCTAGCTTGTTATCACCATCTCTGCGACCGAAATGCAGTCCAGTAATGGGTCTAAGAGATTTGTTGCAGTTATTCTACATCCAGTGCGACCACACACGCTTGCATTTTTGCCAGATCTCCATTTATGGCTGCCGCTGATGCCTTTGCATATTCTACCATCTCGCTCGTCAGTTTTTTGTAATGTATGCTTATTACGCTTATTAATCGACACATCACTCTCTGGGCTTGTTATCTGTGTGGTATGTCAGTCTATCAGTGACTTGCCTCACCTGTAACCGCTCATAAGATTAATGCAACTTTCTTCATTCCCCTCTAACTTCTGCTCTTGGCATTTCATTCCGTAATTCACAAGCATTAGAAATTAATATTAACGTCCACTAATGGCTGGTGACCACTTCGCCGTCTTGCTTGACGAAACTGTCTCCTTCCTCCACGTTCTGACTTTGAATCAACTCCACGACTAATCAACCCCAGTTTACAACAACCTCAGGAGAGGGTCGACAGTCATCCCCTGTCGCCTCAAAAACACGTCATCTCTCACTGGTCACCATTCTCATGCACTGAAAATTATAAGAAATCTTTACTTTGAACGTTATTATGCACAAAACTTAGTCTTACACCCATTTCATTACAACACAACACTCCCCACATTAGACCCTCAGCAACTACCGTCAAACAGAAAAATACCTCAGTCACTTCCTTGAACTCAAAGCACATGCCACCTTCCTCATTGATGCATCCACATTCTCACGTATACACCTCTGCTTCCTGCTCTTTGCTTCCTCGTCAGGCTTCGTTCCTAACAATTCTGCGACTCCCTCTAGAGCGTCTTCTAACGGTTGTTAGCGTCCAACCTGCTCTGTTGTCACTTTGTGAGGTCTATGGTGTCACATGGCGAATTTCCTAGTCCCACCGACGTACCCTATAATGTGATAAGCAAGCTTCCTGTGCATTTCACAGCTCCTTTCTGCTCTTCTGATAACGCCGCGTCACTTTCTGCAGTCGTCTCCAAACATGTTTTACCATTGTACCGAAATTATGGGTCGACTCTCCGTCATTCCCCTTCCGGCCTTAATCATATCGAATTGCGACAGCATTTTTCGGCCAAAATTGGTCCAAATGGCTCGGAACACTATGGGACTTAACATCTGATGTCATCAGTCCCCTAGACTTAGAACTACTTAAACCTGACTAACTTAAGGACGTCGCACACATCCATGCCCGAGGCAGGATTCGAACCTGCGACCGTAGCGTTCGCGCGGTTCCAGACTGAAGCGCCTAGAACCGCTCTGCCACACCGGCCCGCTTTTGCTACCAAATATATCTCTTACGGTGATAACCGAGTACGAGAAACAACCTTCGAATTTTTTGCTCCCACGAAAAATGAGACGTTTATTTTCCAGGCGTCATGATGCGAGATCACATAGTAACTGAACAGACTTCCGATAGTATGATACTCCCATTTCATTCTACGATTTACCTGAGGGTGAAGGAAATCAGTTCTCACTTTGGTCCTATATCATAAGTGGCGTAATTATCTCATTCTGTCAGACATAAAACTCGTTCCTAGGTCTGTAATCGTCATCTCTGGTGCCCCAAGCTTCAGTAACCAACTTCTGATAGTTGCTTGTATGACAATTCCTGTTTGCTGGATTGCTATAGCTATAACCTCCACATACCGAAAAAAGTGATATCACCACGTAACAAATATTGTTTTGTTGAACCCTTTGTATTTATTATACAAAATCAACGAGCTGAACTGAAATATGCCATTTCCTTATAGCAAATGTCACGGTTTTCTGTTATTTTAACGGTGTTTGAAAAAATGGTGAATTTATCTTTTCTTCAGTCTTAGCTGTTAAAGGCGATCACCACTAGATCGTTCTAATGTGATGTTCCTACTTTACTGGTATACATATGGATGGGTTCAATATATCTACTTCTTTAAAAACTTAAGCGCATGTGTCAATATGCGAGGGTTATTTTGGAAGTAAGTCCAGATATCTTATAAAATAAATCATTACAGATTTTTCAAAACATCGTTTTATTTAATTCCTTACACATTTCTCCATTTTTATACATAGCATCCATGTTTGTTTAAACATTTGTCATAATGTTCCTAGGTCAAAGACGTTTGTGACCAGAGAGGATAACTAGTCTTTAACTCTTTCTTTCGCCTCGTCGTCTGCTGCGAAGCGCCTGCCGATGAGAAACTCCTTGAGGTAGCGGAACAAATGAAAATCGTTCGGCGCCAAGTCTGGAATTACGATGAATGCACAGTTTGTTCCCATCCAAGAGGGGAGATCTGATTTTAGGTGTCAATCGCAGAATGAGTTCTGCACTACGAGGCAACCAAGAAAACAAGACGTGAGAACACCACGTCTCTTATTCTGTACTGTCGAAGTCTAGTAAGGATAGCACAGTAATCAGCTGCATTTGTTGCTCTTCCTGGCTGCATAAAATTGACCAGCAAGACCAAGTGACAATCCCAAAACGTGACTGCCATTACCTTTCGTGTTGAAGTTGTCTGCTTGGCCTTTACTTTGATTGATGGTGTCATGTGACGCTATTCCATTGAATGATGTTAGACTCTGGGGTAATGTGAGAAAACCATAACGGTATAAAAAATCCGAAGCAAAAGTCAATCTTTCCATTTTGTGTTTCTCAGTACGTAGCCTGGTACCCTAATGAGCGCACTATTGGTGAAACTGCAAGTTTTTAGAGACATATGCCTATGTTATTTGATCTTTTGCTTTGTATCATCTCATATCGCATCTTCGTCTTTCCCCTTGTATCCTTCTCTAATCATTGAGAGAATATTTCACATATTTTCAACTTTTCTTCTTTCATAACCTTTTAATCCTGTTTCTCGTCCCTATATGCCCTTTCTAATATGGATGGTTTCTAAGCACTAATTTAATCACATTTGTTTGCTTTTGTTTGTGCATATCTTTGTTTTTCATTAAGTGTTCCACTCTTTGATACCTACCTTTACTCTGTCATTCCACCCGATAGTTTCTCTTTATTTACTTTACCACTTGCTTTACCACTGACTTATATAGCAACGTTTACTCAAACTGTCTCTTTATTTACACTATCTGTTTAATTTGTTGGAAATTTCACCGTTATCAGACTTTGATAGAATTTATTTTCTTCTGCTTGTTTTAGTCTCCATTCGTTGGTCTTAGGCATCTTTCCTGAATGGGTTATGACACATTCTCCTTCATAAGATGGGTACGATCACTGTCCAATGATATTAACGGTATGACTTTTACATTTCTTCCTCTTCCTCTAGTGTGTTCGTCCGTTACCAAAGAAGAAAGTGTTCTTTATGCAGAGGTTATTTACTACACAGAAGTCCAAAATTTTCTTCTTCAGTATTTCTTCTTCATACCCAGGTCTGTTTGCTCCCCCCTGGGTATTCAAATCATCTATTAATACCATGATGTTGTTTTCCTGGCTTTAATCTTCCAGTTTCTTGAGAAAAACGTCGTCTTCATTGCTACATCCTTGTTTTAAGGCACACACATTGACAATCGTGAAATTAGTATTCTCTTTATTTATGTTGACATCAGTGAGTGTTAGGTTGACAGGACAACACTAGCTCCTGGTAAATATGGAGGAAAACAGAAAGAGTTAAGTTTCTGTGTGCATCTAGTATTTAGTAGATGCACATGGGACAGCCAAGCCAGCTTTTTATCAAAGAGGATTTTCAAAAATCGGGACTGTGCAACAACGACCAAGAGCTTGGTATCCAAGTAGAGTTTTGAGTACGGATGGACCATGCTACAACGACAGATATGCATGACCCACGTTTTTGCGGCTGTGAACAGGAAACAATAGGGAAACGGTTCAAGCAGATGTCTTTCCGATGGCACCTTAGAGCTGGTGTTCAGCTAAGAATACAGAGTGGAAGCTATAGCAAATGCAAAAGTAGTTAACATATGGCACTGGGGTTACTAGAGGCCTGACATAGGTCACTAGCTCATTGATTGTAATGAGGATAGTGAGAGTCGGCCAAGATTCCTGCGGGATCCCGTTCTCTTGAACCCATGATGTACCTACTCTCGAAACAACCAGTGGGATAAAAACTTACCAATAAAAGTCGATAGGGAGCCTCGATTGAGCCAAGAGGTCTCTTTTGTATGGTGTAGGTAAGAAAATACTGCACTGGGTTGTTATCCTTTAGAAACAGCATGCTGTACTGCCGCTTCGAAACTAACCAGATGGTCAGTTGTGGATCATGCCTCCTGGAAACAACACCGATAGGGTAACAATAGGCGCCGAGATCCGAGAACGCAGCACAACTGATGGGCAACCCCCATTTCTAGCAGCTTGCTGAGCACACCAGTGATACCAAATGGTCTGTAGTTATCATGAATGTTGGTTTTAGCTTAATATCTCACCACTGCATAGGAGAATACAATTGAAGACGTGGGGCAAGTTATCAGCATCTGATATCATTCTTGCACTGTTCTCCAGTGTCTGTACGACAGTGCGCTTCTGTACCAGCTGATGATGGCTGAAGGAGTGCATGTACACATCAGTGTGAGTAGCTCTCCTGTAGACGCTATCGCCAAGAAGCCCATTTCATTTGAGACGGACGTGGATGTCGAGGGAGGCCACACATCGCCTTTTTCCTCCTCCATGGTGAACTGGATGTTACTGTTAATACAGTTGAGATGTTTTAAGTTCTCATCAAGCTTTTCACGTCCGTGGGGCAAAAGGAAGAACGTGTCTTCAGTGTATCTAAACAAACAACTGGTCTTTAACGGCGCCATGTCTAAGGCAATATCCTCGAAATTCTCCATGTAGAAGTTTTGCAACAGCTGGAGGTAACGGGCTTCCAGTCGCAACACCGTTCGTCTGATCGTAATTGTGTCCGTAGAATAGAAAATAAGGAGACAAACAGTGTGCCTAAATAGCTCGACCACGTTGCATACAAAGAACTGGAATGCTTGGTCCGAAGAGACTTTGACGGCCACAGTTGTAAACAGCGTCACCATATCCAAACTGGTCACAATGTCACTGTGTCACTCTCACTAAATCTAAAAGGGTTAATTTGGAGTTTTTAATTAGATATTCACAGTGGCGCACATGTAGAGCGAGTAAATTGGCTAATTACTTCGCCAACTTGTAGTCTGGTGAACCAGAGGTGGATACAATGAGGCGGGATGACGTCCCGTCCTTAAGGATCTTCGGCAGAGCCTAAGCAGTTGGTGGTCTAGGAACCTGAGGGAGAGGATTCTTGACCACTGTCTCTTCCGCCGAAGAGCACTTGGGAAGCCCTGAGGTCTGTTCTTAATTCTCAATGTCGGGTTGCGTTTGAACTTCGTCCAGTAGCGTGCATAGCTCCGAAACAGAGGGCATCTGGTACGTAAAATTTCTACAATCCCCTTGTCAGCTGGATGGACACACTGGAATGCTGAATCATTGCACAGTGCAAGTAGGCCCTTGCTCTCAGCCCTGGTAATGTTGGGTAGTGGCAGCTTTGCTTTCGAGAGAATAAGGCTCGTTTCGCGCCGTATTTCGTACGCTGTTCCACTTGCGAGCTTGTGGAACCTTTTCGGTGCCACTTATCGTTTCAGAGACAGGCATGTCCAGCGGCGAACGTGCGAAGTTAAGTCCCATCTTAAGTGCCGACATTGTCCGTTTGATGACGGTTCATTCTGGAGTCCTGCGATTTGCACCGCCTTGTCATCGCGAAAGGTGGCTGAATTTTCCTTGTGTTTCTCTGTAGTTCGTTTCCGTGATAACTTTTGTTGATAAACCGTAGCTGCCTCGACGCCATCACTGTCAAAAGCTGTGAGCGTCCTTGATAGGTGCTGATGAAAGGCTGTAAGAGTATGTCCATTTGCTTCCAACTGTTGCCTAGTGTTTTGTATCCTTTCTCCCAGCAGTGCGGAGCTAGCACGATGAAATAGCCTCCTAGAGACGGTGGTGTCAATATGATGGGATACCACAGTAACTAGTGGAATAGCCTTCTCGCCACGGCAGGCCAGTAGAAAGGATATCGATCTTAATAAGTTAGCTTTCTTTGTAAGTAATTGTGCTAGAGCTATTTAGACACAATCTTATGTGTTCTTATTTTCTGCGTAACGGCCAGTATCACGATGGACAGCGTTGCGATGGAATACCATTTAGTTTCATGCCATAGAGTGAGACTTATTCACAAAAATCAATGAGTGGTAGCAATAACAAAAGACAATGTGCTTGGAAAACCCATACAAAGTGTGCAAAATATGCAAATGTCATCTTTAGCTAAAATTAGTTGGCATTGAATTAAACAGGGTTAACACCGGTTTAGGGAGTCCTTTACAAGCCCATCCCAGTAGGAAGGGCCATTTTGATGAAAACAGATGGGCAGTATATAAATCAACAAAACACCATGTAGTTTCTAGTATTAAACTACACAAACTATGTTTGAAACTTCCTGGCAGATTAAAACTGTGTGCCCGACCGAGACTCGAACTCGGGACCTTTGCCTTCCGCTGGCAAGTGCTCTACCATCTGAGCTACCGAAGCACGACTCACGCCCGGTCCTCACAGCTTTACTTCTGCCAGTATCTCGTCTCCTACCTTCCAAACATTACAGAAGCTCTCCTGCGAAACTTTCTGAACTAGCATTCCTGAAAGAAAGGATATTGCGGAGACATGGCTTAGCCACAGCCTGGGGGATGTTTCCAGAATGAGATTTTCACTCTGCAGCGGACTGTGCGCTGATATGAAACTTCCTGGCAGATTAAAACTACATGAAACAGATGATGACTGATTTTGTAGCAATTAATGTAAATAATTGAAAAATGAAAATGTATCTTAGTGTGTTTGCAACAAATGGAAGTTGTAATCGTAACTGTAAATTGTAACTCCACATGACCATACACTTATTCTCCTTTCTGACTGAGTAGGTTAAACTGACAACCACAAGGAAAATACGTTCTTATTATCTTGAGTTCATCTCATTTCAGGTGTGAATCATACTTTCTGATAAATTGGAGATTTATATAATGTAGTTTCTTCACATATAGCAGCAATCAAGAAATGTCCGTCATAATAGCTCAGAAAGTGTATGTGTGAAAATATAAGAACATTGTACATTTTAAACTCAGAATGTATCTTGTCTTAGCTAGATTGTATGTAATATGCTATGCTATATAATATTAGTAAATGTGGGTATTTACATTTTCTTTGAATGTTACGTTTTTATAATATATTTCATGTCTAGAGTATTTTTCGTTTGACCTTGTTTTCGTTTCCCATTCCCTTTGTAATATATTTTATTCTTTAAGGTTCTGGCAAGTAAGCGTTACAAAGAAAGAAAGAGACATGGATGGATTTTCAGCCAACGTTAGCGGAGTTAACATACACTGTCTGTCTTAACAAAAGATTGTGTGTGTTATCAGACAACTCCACTGTTAAGATGCAAAGAGCGAACTCTGAATATATCTATCTATTGTGTATGGTGTGATAGCGCCATTTTCATGGTCATTGGCTGCCTCATTCTGATTTCTGATACTACCCAGAGGTTGGCTGCATGGGTATGGTGAAGGAGGGGGGAAGAGAAGGGGGCATGGCATTTTACGTAATGATGGTTTCAGTGATAAGTCAGATGATTGTATTGGTAAGAGTGATGATATCACTTATAAGGGGAGCTTAGGACACCAGTGGCAGGTGTATGTCCCTCATGACCTTAAGCAGATGTTTGAACATCAAAGGGTACCAATTTCGTCATAGAAAAACTACATACCTCCAACTTCCCCTATATATACCTTTGTTCTACGGATAACTAAGAAATGTTGATGTACTTCTGAAGCAAAAGTCATACCAGTCAGAATCCAATGGGAGAATAAAATTTTGAATCAAAATTTGAGAATCAAACGGATTAGAGTCAAGGAGGATAACAGAAATGAAGAACCAGTCTGTACCGTACGCTAATCAGACTACAAGGCTATACACAGAAAATCTAGTTGTTGCAAGCAAGATAACCAGGCGTGTGTTTTATCATGTCCTCCCATTTAGGGTATACAGAGTTTCTAAGGTTCGACAAAAGCCAGACCATCTTTTCACAAAAGGAGCCATCGTGATAATAAATCAATCGAAGTTTAACTGAACAGTAACAGCCATCGAAATTGAATTCAGTTGATCAGTGTATTTAATTCCACATGAGAATTAATCAACCAGTAAACTCCCAATTGATACCACCTTTAATAGAAAGAGTGCTAAAGAGTACATGAGTTTTGGGTGCAGTTAGGTTGTACATTATTCATAACTTGCAATGAACTACGATATTATGCTTCATTAATGGTTCTCATTCCAAACTCCAGCTATTTTTTTTTCAGATTAAGTGAGACTGATAATAAGTGAAATATGTAAGTTACAATATTCAGAATTTGTCTAAGTATATACAGGTTATGTAAATCTGGATACCCAGAATTGGGGACTACGGAGCCCGCCAGCCCTCTGTTCCTGTAACAGGTGCGTTTTCTCCACAACAGAAGGAATTGAGGAAAGAAAATCTCCCCATCCTCCAGTTGAACATAAACTTATTTTGGACTCATGTAGAGGAATTAAAGATCAACAGGCCAAGAAGAAATGCCATAAACTGTAATGGTCTTCTGCCGAGAAGCTGTGGACTTTATGGGAAAGATACACTTGATTGTGAGGGAGCAAAGGGGATATGTCTGATTTCGTTAAAACTATTCCAGCCTTATGACCTCCAACAACCACTTGCAAGAAGTTGCTGTAGTTGTTCACTTGTCGGCTGAGATGGTCGATTCTTTGGTGTATCTTGAATTTGAATTCGGTCAGCAGTCTGATCGCGAGTCTTGTTTTATCGTCAACGTGCAAATCGTCATTTATTGCGCTACATACACAGCACCGAGAACGAGTAACTTAACCAGTAATCCTTTAAAACAATGGGTGAGTCATTAGGGAGCACTCTTAAAAGGGAGGTTCTTAAGGTTAATTACATCTACATCTACATCCGTACTCCGCAAGCCACCTGACGGTGTGTGGCGGAGGGTACCCTGAGTACCTCTATCGGTTCTCCCTTCTATTCCAGTCTCGTATTGTACGTGGAAAGAAGGATTGTCGGTATGCTTCTGTGTGGGCTCTAATCTCTCTGATTTTATCCTCATGGTCTCTTCGCGAGATATACGTAGGAGGGAGCAATATACTGCTTGACTCTTCGGTGAAGGTATGTTCTCGAAACTTTAACAAAAGCCCGTACCGAGCTACTGAGCGTCTCTCCTGCAGAGTCTTCCACTGGAGTTTATCTATCATCTCCGTAACGCTTTCGCAATTACTAAATGATCCTGTAACGAAGCGCGCTGCTCTCCGTTGGATCTTCTCTATCTCTTCTATCAACCCTACCTGGTGCGGATCCCACACTGCTGAGCAGTATTCAAGCATTGGGCGAACAAGCGTACTGTAACCTACTTCCTTTGTTGTCGGATTGCATTTCCTTAGGATTCTTCCAATGAATCTCAGTCTGGCATCTGCTTTACCGACGATCAACTTCATATGATCATTCCATTTTAAATCACTCCTAATGCGTACTCCCAGATAATTTATGGAATTAACTGCTTCCAGTTGCTGACCTGCTATTTTGTAGCTAAATGATAAGGGACCTATCTTTCTATGTATTCGCATCACATTACACTTCGCTACATTGAGATTCAATTGCCATTCCGTGCACCATGCGTCAATTCGCTGCAGATCCTCCTGCATTTCAGTACAATTTTCCATTGTTGCAACCTTTCGATACACCACAGCATCATCTGCAAAAAGCCTCAGTGAACTTCCGATGTCATCCACGAGGTCATTTATGTATATTGTGAATAGCAACGGTCCTATGACACTCCCCTGCGGCACACCTGAAATCACTCTTACTTCGGAAGACTTCTCTCCATTGAGAATGACGTGCTGCGTTCTGTTATCTAGGAACTCCTCAATCCAATCACACAATTGATCTGATAGTCCGTATGCTCTTACTTTGTTCATTAAACGACTGTGGGGAACTGTGTCAAACGCCTTGCGGAAGTCAAGAAACACGGCATCTGCCTGGGAACCCGTCTCTAAGGCCCTCTGAGTCTCGTGGACGAATAGCGCGAGCTGGAGTTCACACGATCGTCTTTTTCGAAACCCATGCTGATTCCTACAGAGTAGATTTCTAGTCTCCAGAAAAGACATTATACTCGAACATAATACGTGTTCCAAAATTCTACAACTGATCGACGTTAGAGATATAGGTCTATAGTTCTGCTCATCTGTTCGACGTCCCTTCTTGAGAACGGGGATGACCTGTGCCCTTTTCCAATCCTTTGGAACGCTTCGCTCTTCTAGAGACCTACGGTACACCGCTGCAAGAAGGGGGGCAAGTTCCTTCGCGTACTCTGTGTAAAATCGAACTGGTATCCCATCAGGACCAGCGGCCTTTCCTCTTTTGAGCGATTTTAATTGTTTCTCTATCCCTCTGTCGTCTACTTCGATATCTACCATTTTGTCAACTGTGCGACAATCTAGAGAAGGAAGCACAGTGCAGTCTTCCTCTGTGAAACAGCTTTGGAAGAAGACATTTAGTAATTCGGCCTTTAGTCTGTCATCCTCTGTTTCAGTACCATTTTGGTCACAGAGTGTCTGGACATTTTGTTTTGATCCACCTACCGCTTTGACATAGGACCAAAATTTCTTAGGATTTTCTGCCAAGTCAGTACATAGAACTTTACTTTCGAATTCATTGAAAGCCTCTCGCATAGCCCTCCTCACACTACATTTCGCTTCGCATAATTTTTGTTTGTCTGCAAGGCTTTGGCTATGTTTATGTTTGCTGTGAAGTTCCCTTTGCTTCCGCAGCAGTTTTCTAACTCGGTTGTTGTACCACGGTGGCTCTTTTCCATCTCTTACGATCTTGCTTGGCACATACTCATCTAACGCATATTGTACCATGGTTTTGAACTTTGTCCACTGATCCTCAACACTATCTGCACTTGAGACAAAACTTTTGTGTCGAGCCGTCAGGTACTCTGTAATCTGCTTTTTGTCACTTTTGCTAAACAGAAAAATCTTCCTACCTTTTTTAATATTTCTATTTACGGCTGAAATCATCGACGCAGTAACCGCTTTATGGTCGCTAATTCCCTGTTCTGCATTAACTGATTCAAATAGTTCGGGTCTGTTTGTCACCAGAAGGTCTAATATATTATCGCCACGAGTCGGTTTTCTGTTTAACTGCTCAAGGTAGTTTTCAGATAAAGCACTTAAAAATATTTCACTGGATTCTTTGTCCCTGCCACCCGTTATGAACGTTTGAGTCTCCCAGTCTATATCCGGCAAATTAAAATCTCCACCCAGAACTATAACATGGTGGGGAAATCTACTCGAAATATTTTCCAAATTATTCTTCAGGTGCTTAGCCACAACAGCTGCTGAGCCCGGGGGCCTATAGAGACATCCAATTACCATGTCTGAGCCTGCTTTAACCGTGACCTTCACCCAAATCATTTCACAATTCGAATCTCCGTCAATTTCCTTTGATACTATTGCACTTCTTATCGCTATAAACACGCCTCCCCCTTCACTGTCCAGCCTATCTCTGCGGTATACATTCCAATCAGAGTTTAGGATTTCATTACTGTTTACGTCTGGTTTCAGCCAACTTTCTGTTCCTAGTACTATATGGGCGTTGTGACCGTTTATTAATGAGAGCAGTTCTGGGACCTTTCTATAGACGCTCCTGCAGTTTACTATTAGCACATTAATATTGTTATTCCTTGTTGCATTTTGCCTACTCCTGCCTTGCCGCGTCTCAGGAGGCGTCTTGTCGGGCCTAGGGAGGGAATTCTCTAACCTAAAAAAACCCCATGTGCACTCCACACGTACTCCGCTACCCTCGTAGCCGCTTCCGGCGTGTAGTGCACGCCTGACCTATTCAGGGGGACCCTACATTTCTCCACCCGATAGCGGAGGTCGAGAAATTTGCACCCCAGCTCTCCGCAGAATCGTCTGAGCCTCTGGTTTAAGCCTTCCACTCGGCTCCAAACCAGAGGACCGCGATCGGTTCTCGGAACGATACTACAAATAGTTAGCTCTGATTCCACCCCGCGAGCGAGGCTTTCCACCTTCACCAACTCCGCCAACCGCCTGTACGAACTGAGGATGACCTTTGAACCCAGACGGCAAGAGTCATTGGTGCCGACATGAGCAACAATTTGCAGTCGGGTGCACCCAGTGCTCTCTATCGCCGCCGGTAGGGCCTCCTCCACATCTCGGATGAGACCCCCCGGCAAGCAGACAGAGTGAACACTGGCCTTCTTCCCCGACCTTTCCGCTATTTCCCTAAGGGGCTCCATCACCCGCCTAACGTTGGAGCTCCCAATAACTAATAAACCCCTCCCCCCGTGTGCCTGCTCGGACCTTGCTGAAGGAGCAGCCACATGTCCACTCACAGGCAGAGCGGGCGATGCCACACGGCCAGCCTCCACATTGACCCTCCGCCTCGTGCGCCGCGAACGCCGCTGAACCCGCCACTCCCCTTGGGGAGAGGGTGGCCCAACCGCGCCCGGTACCCGCGAAGATGTCTCGACAGCAGGGACAGTGGGTGAAGCATCTAACACCTGGGGTGCACCATGCGACGCACCAGACTCCCCACTGCCGCTACACTCCGAGGCAGCAGCCTGAAGACGGCTGACCGCGGCCATCAACACGCTCAGCTGTTCGCGAAGAGTGGCCAGCTCCTCCTGCGTCCGTACACAGCAGCCACACATCCTAGCCATCCTAAGAAATCAATTTACTATAGAGTGTTAATCAGCTTTTAACTAGACTGCTAATTCACTAAAGGCGGTTGATTATTGACTAAACTGTGATTGCTAACCACTTCTTGTAGAAACAAGGAAAATAGCACTACCTGTCTCTGGACGGTATTGAAAACAAACACTAGCACTACTAGCACTACGGCTGACTAAAGGGACTCTCTGACTGTATTCAAAACAAACACGAGATCTATGGAACACTTAATAGCACTCTACTATTAAAGCTTCCTAAAAGCAAAAACACGCAGAAGAAGAAGTGACAAGTAAGAAAAATACAGATAATACTTAGATTAAGGTAGCTCGCTACACAGAAGACGTGAAGCAGACGGCGGTTAGGGCGACCTCCCCTGCTTTCCCTCTCCTCAGATAATTTAATGTCTGTTATAACTATCGTCGATCCACAAACACATGCGCCAGAGACCGAGAATTCTTGTCATCTAATCAGAAGAGACGTACATTTCGAATGCAGATCAAGAGACGTATTTCAGGTAACTAATATAAAAGATTTTATTTCACAGACCACTTATTTATGTCACTTGTGGTGGCAGAAAGTTCTTAGTACGGAAGTTGCAACTTCGTTATATCTCCTGGAAACTGCAGTCCTCGAAAGGATGTCGCCGAGAAGGATGCTGGGGAGAGAAAACTATCAGGTGGAGATATTCGAACACAAATACAGTGGGCGGTACTGCGTGGATCACATGACAAGCACAACGTGATCCGTCATACCGCTGATGCGCCCATCCCTTAGACCACAGAAAGGTTAAGGCTGCACCTTGTCTTGTAGTGGAATAAAGAATGTACTCGGTATTTGTGGACAGGTGAACGGCGCTGTGAAATGTCAGGGAAACCCAACAATAGTAAAACTCAGGAGGCTTTCGGATAGCGTAAGAAAAGTTTTCACGAGTACTTAAAGATAGAACGATGAGATAGTGGCAACTATTTCACACATAAATCGATCCAGTGCAGCCTGAGTGGTGTGGGGTCAGTAAGAAGGATTTCGGAAAGCTGGGGTGATAGTGCAGTAGTGCCGTTTATCAGTACAGCGGTCTTACAACTCCGTCATGCCTTACTCCACATGCAATTCCAGAATACGTTCATAACGTAACTTCTAGTACATGAAAAGATCCCACATACCAACAATATAGGAAAGCCATGGAAATGAGAGGACCGTGCTCTAAGATAGTAACGTGTATCTCTCCATTGTGCATTAGGAGTTGGGAGTTAGAGGAGAGACTAATTACTAACTTCACTGTTGATAACTTCTGACATCAGTCATCATCGGTTTGTTGTGATGGCGCTGGAACTTAAGAGTGTGTGAGAGTTGCTGCTGCAACTACGTATATCCCGTGGAAGACTCAGTTTATTTGAATACATTTTTCCTTAGAGTATAGCCTGTTAACTATATACGGTATCTAATAGTTTTCATACGCACCTTTTTCTACTTGGACCTAAGGCTATGAGATGAGAATGGTGGGGCAAGTGATTTTTTCTATGATCAGCTGCCACTATTTCATGAGCACTCACTGTCCTGCATGAAACCCATCATGTTATTTGTCTGTAGGCTAAGGCGAATTTTCAGCTCCCTTCAAGGGCTGAACCAATGGAACGCACAGGAAAGTAGGAGGGGCAGAAGGGGGCGATGGGGAGGAATTGAAGAACAAAGAGAGAGATGGTGGCAGAGGACACAAGCCCCATCTGTGTTGGAGTACATGACATGGGAGACGTAGGTGGAACGATCTTTCCAGCCTCATTCGTGGTTGTGTGTATCCACTGGTTGCTGGAAGTTCGCGGTAGAAGCTTCGAGATCTTTCGACAGGGAATCTATAGAGCTCGGTTTTGAAGCAAGCCGATTGGGCTTTCTTGTTGCACCCAGAAGCTGGAGCCATGATTTTCCGGAAGATGCGCCAAAACCTGCGTCCCCTCGCGGATGTAGGAGAGCGAATAGGGCTGTTGAAGACGGGATGGACTACAGTCTGGGAGTGTTGGATATACTGTTGACCGGTGGGTTTGCACTGTGCAGCTGTACCGTGAGGTAACGATAGTAAGACGCAATACAACTGGTTTCTGTTGTACCGCTAGTTAGTAAGTGATCAGAGCTAGTTACTAGTCCCAATTCTTTGCAACAAACTCTATCAGAAAAGCTGAAGCTTTTGCCACATGTGTCGTAAGCAAAATTTCTTATACCGCCTGTCTTAGATTGATTAGTATGTTGGTTCTCTTCTTTCAGTGACTTTTTTCTCGTCCTGTTCTTGTCCCGTACAAACCGGTTCACGAAGTTTTACATTTATAATGACAGATAATTTCTGTGAATAAATAACTATTTTCTGTCTTGCTGTTTGCCTCAGCAATGGTTATCTCTGTGACAATGTGTTGGAGCTTGCTCAAGCTTACAAAATCCTTTCTCTTTTTGTCATAGAGGCATCCCTCCTACAGATCACTTCGACTCCTACGTTATTGTCAGGTCTGTCTTTCGTAAGATACAGCAACACTTATGAACATTATCTGTTATGCAATTAAACTTCTACCACGTGAAACGTAACTGTAATAAATTCTAAGGATTAAATTCAGTCTTTCACTTCAAGCCTTCCAGGTCATTTCCAGATGCGTCAGACAATTTATTAAATATATATGACTTACAGCTTAAACTTGTTTTCGACTCCGTAATGTCGTACTATTCTGCTTGTTTCCATTATATTTGGAAATCATTTTTTTACTTGTTTTCAGAACAGAAAATCCTTCTACTTTAATTGTCTACAGAGTGCGACATCTTTATCACTTGATGTGACAGAAAGACAATATGGATTGGGAGTTAAATGTATTGAAGTTTCATTTTTATCTTATTTTTGACCAGAAACACAGATAATGTTCACTAATTTACCACCACGGTACTCCATGCTACTACCATCTTATACACCATTCAAAGAAAATATTCCTGGAGCGCACTGTTACCAAGGATTGAGAGAAAGGTTGGTATCATTTCCCTTAAAGGGAAACAATCATGGCCCCTCTTCTGTAACCATGGAAATAGGGAGCATATACAAGTAGTAGTTATTGCAATGTTGCTCTTCGTGTGTGGGAATGACTCTTGAAGAGGTGAATAAGTCACATTGTGTGGATACAAGAAACAAGTTTTTGAGTCACTTAATGTGTGATTTCTGTAGTTATCTTAATGGTTCATCGAGAGACCTCGTAAGGAAATTTTTGATGTAGAAGAAGTACATCACACAATATAGAAATAAAACCTCCTATGTCATATTCTCTGCTGCACGACTTCCTATATTGTTTAGTCGTTCCTTCACGACGGACGTCACAAATGCTGGATGGATAATAATTCCTTAGATTGCTCTAATCAAGTGAATATATTAAGCAAATATTTTAAGTTTTGTGCGCGTCGTCGCTGATTTTAACACTTTTTAGATTAGTGTGAAGAATTTTGTTGACTGTCAGTTTCATGTAGACAACTATTTATGTCAATCTTCTCTCTGTCTTACTATCTTGCAGCACATCTCATCAGCTTCCGATGAGGCTTGAGGAGTTGACGGCACGAGCATGCACTTCATCTCTGTCTGGGCACGTGGAGACGTCTTCTGGATGTGGTGTAGGGTAGGTTTCAACTTGTGCATTGACACTGATTTTTGATATATGTAGTATGGCAAAGAGAATTCTGGTGCACTTTTAATATCAAACTAATATGGTACTTAAGTTAAACTGATCGATTAAACCATTCCTCCACCTCCCCACCCATGAACCTATTTTTCTCCTAAGTGATTTATGATACTATGGGATCGATTTATCATACCCTGGGGGTTGGAGGATGATTTATGAACCCTGGGGATAATCCATGGTTCTGAGAAACTCCCCACCCCACCACCTTCCCCCTTCGTCCTTCCCCACACCACTGGGGAACGGGACATTTTTGTCACCCCTCCCCAGTTCCGTTCTGAGCCGGTTTTCCTCTTCCTGGGAATCCACCAGCCCTACCCTCCACTACTTCTCCCCTCCCCATCGGGAAACTGGCGGCAAAAAGACTCAGTCTGTGCTGAACTGTTGGTGTGGAAGGATCTCATGACATGAAATTCAAGTCAATATCAGTTAACGTAATGATATATTGTTCAGTTCAGTTAGCATATTCTTTGCTTATTCAATTTGCATGAGACAGGGCTCCTCCCTTCCCTCCCCCACTAGGGTAAAGCTCCCATCCTCACGCATTGCCCCCATTTTCCATGATGTAATAACAGTAAGCACCGAGAAACGGGATGAAGTGCGATATATTAGGAGCCATTTTGGGTCGCCCACACATATATCAGCCGGCCTGGTATTGCTGGCACTAGGGGGAGCAACAGGAACAGATAGCTCTGTTTGGTGTGCAAGCCTCTGGGTTACTGATGCATTCCAGGATTGTGCACATCAGCACATACAACTAGTGAGACCACACAGTGGCCAGTGGGAATACTGTAGGACGGCATATATGCAGGATGCCTTATCTTCATACCACACAGAGAAACCCCGGTCAGTGTCTGCGCAGCCTGCCACAGAGGAACTGCTGTCAGGGGTCACACAGCACACTGCCACAGGGAATTGCACATGCTGTTACCAGTCTGCCCGGACGCACATGGCTATGCACCTCAGGGACTGTCATTTCTTCCCACTGCCTCTGAACAAAGCATCAGATGGTGCCATTTCTTAGACCCAGAAATTCCAGACTGGCTTCCTGTTTCTGTCCCTCTCAATTGCTTACTTACTGTTAGTGTGAATACCTGCTTAAACCAAAGTGTCCGAACAAGCAGACAGACGTTTCCATCTCTTTTAAGAGTACTGTTTTCCTATTGGCTGATGCTGGATCAGTGAATCTATACAAACTCTACCCCCACTCCTATTTGTCCTCATTCTGCTATCGACCGTGGCTGCATTAGGTTTTTGCATTCTTATCAGCGTTTGCAGTGTTTGCATGTATGCTATTCACATGTCCTTATTAGTTAGCTATTGCAAGATGACACATTCAGCCAGCAACAGCAGCACTGCCAGTTGCAAACGCTTTAAGCAAGGAGAATTACCAGGTAAGCAGATATTCCAATCGATAACTGTAACTTTTCTCCCTTCGCTATTTTTTAACTAATAATTTTGCAGTATGGAGTAGAGGTCTTGTTCGTGTTGTTGGAGCACATGTCCACGAAATACTGGATCAACTGGCACCAGAGAGGCAGCAACAACAGCATCAGAATCATAAGAAGAAATTTTATTCTTTGTATTACTGTGTGTATATGTAATATGTTGATGAGGTATATTCGTTTCAATGAAGAAAATTATTTCTAAAACTTCATCATAATGCTGTGCATAGGTGCAACACATTGTTGTCTGAGACACAGTATTCGTTGGTCTAGGTGATTTCAAGTGAGAAGAGTAGGAAGAGGCAGAAGTTGTGATACCTTCCCTGTCACAGCTATTGTGTATGTGTACTTTCTAAAAATACTTTTTGATGTTTTGCGTGTGTGTCTACTTTTTTTCATTAAATCGATGCTGTTGTAGGCGATTTTGGCGCCCTTCGTCAATGGATCCACAATGGTTCAGGTGACAATCATGACATGCCAGGTGGAAGAAATGGTGGCAGATCAACACTGGTGTGAATAGATGTCAGAGGTGATCCCCAATGACATGAGAGACCATGCTCACATTTCTTCCTTATGATTAGTGTCCTTTCTTTCCTTACATCATCAGCAGCAAGCAATACATAGACTATTTTACTCAACTTTTTCATTATTGTACTTGTTCAAGAAAGTATATAACCACAGTACACTGTTGCAGAGGTACTGGGTGTGGCAAAGAAACCACCCACCAGGCGTGATGATGTGCAGCTCACTTTTCCATCTAAGACAGACCTCATTGCTGCATTGGGAAGCCGCAGCCGCCACTACTACCACCATACCCACACCATCTCCACTATGGCGTCCATGGTCCAGCCTCCTTCTATTAACTGGCTCCAGATTGTGGCAACAACCATCTCTGCAATCACAAGCATGCTGCTCAGACTGGGACAAAACACCATCTCCTCCTCCACCTTTTCACCAACTCCCAAGCTACATGCACCTTCCTGTTCCTCCATGCAGCTATCATCATTGTCACAGCCAGCAGCAGCAGGAGCAGCATCGTCAACCAGTTGTACTAATAGTGAGAGTATTAATCCAGCAGCCTGAGGCAGCTCCGTTCCCTGTCCTTTTAGTGGCGGACATAAGGTTAGTAACACCATACAACAATTAGAATACCTGGTGATTTTGGACGACTGTGAGGACTGAATCTCATTATCTAGGATCGAGAGCTCAGCAGGAGGGTATCGTGAAGCTGTAGGGTTTCTGAAGTGTACATCCCTGTTTTGTAAACGGAGTTCCTCAAAGTTGTTAATGGTCTGTGGCACTCTGCCATTAAATGCAGCATTTTGCTGTACGTCTAACTGTTGCACCTCCTCAGATAAGCCTCTGGCATTGAGGAGATAAGTATTCATTAACTTTGGGGGTGAAATCATGTGATGTTATGGCGCACATCAATCGCTGAGTGGTTTCTTGAGTCCACCTTGAGTGCTATACCGGACCGGTTTTTTTTTAGATGAAAATATGTTCAGCTAAAGCACTCAGCTCAATACTACACCTCGACGTCCACATGCGCGTCTAAATCGAGGGTCTAGCTATATCAAACATCCTAAGGATATATCTGATAAGAAGGCATGTATTAATGTCAAAAATAAAATCGACGAGGCTGGTTTTGCATGGTCAGTCCTGGCTTTTGAAAGAACCTACACTGAAGATCCAAAGTTCACATATCGATACAGCATAGGTATTGATGTTTGTAGGGTTTTATGGTGTAAAACTTACATCAAACTTCAAGAAATACCTAAATTTGAGTCGCAGAGAATCAGAATATCGGTTCATGTTTATGGCTCGGAGACATGTAGATGAGCACAGACATATAATTGCTAGACCCCTTCATTTCTCAGAATTTGCCAGTGAATACAGCAGTCATGTTAACATGCTGCTATTCCCCAATGGACACAGACATCATTATGTATGGGCAGGGGATATTTACCAGCTCCTTTCATCCAAGACGGCCGGGGTGGCTGAGCGGTTCTAGACGCTACAGTCTGCAACCGCACTACCGCTATGGTCGCAGGTTCGAATTTAGCATCAGGCATGGATGTGTGTGATGTCCTTAGGTTAGTTAGGTTTAAATAGTTCTAAGTTCTAGGGGACTGATGACCTCATACGTTAAGTACCATAGTGCTCAGAGCCATTTGAACCTTCCATCCCACTAAGTATACATAATGGTAAGGAGTATATTTCCTTAAGGGGAGCCACTCATCAATGTTAATGTTAGCAAATAGAAGGAACATTTTTTCTAACACCGTTTAACTTATTGCTCTGAAATTTCGAATACATGTTCAATGAATATTTCTCTACAAAGTTATAATGCCATGTTAAGAAATATTTATTGGTTTTAGTTTTACAATTTTTTTAAACATGCTTATTTATTTTCTCTAAAATTTTGCACTTTTTCTTTTATAACTCTTCAATTATACAATTGTTTTACAATTTATTATAGAAATTAATGGAAAGAAGTAAACAATATCGTGTATAAATTTCATTGATATTCTGTTAGCAATTTTTCGATAAAATGTTCCTCAAAGTAGAAAATTTTAAAGATAGTGGAAATTGCTTCCACAGTTTTTTAATACGTTCCTGCCCCATATTATGGATTATCAACATCCTCTTCTTTTTCCAGTGTTAGTTTCCTTTTCACTGGTCTTTTCTTCCCTTTTTCTGCATGTTGTAGGCTTTTGTCTCTTCTTCCTGCACCTCTTAATCTTTCTCATCAATAAGGCGCATTGTGGAAATGGTGCTGTGTCCTGGTTGGAAACCTAAAAGTTTCAGCTCATCACATTTGATAATGTTTCCTTCATTTATGTTGCCCCTGCATCATACACTCCAAAATGCATTGTTTTTATCTGTACAAACACTCTTTTGGGAACGCTAATCCAAATAAAATTATTTACACTTTCATTTCGATTTTGTGTTTTCCCGTGTAAACACTTTTCCAATAAATATACCTGTGATAAATCTCTGAATATGGGCTTAATTACATCAATTACAGCAGTTGGCACACTGTTTTTATGGGTATATTCCTTTCCTGATTGGTACTTAATCCATGAGTCATCACCTGTGGAGCACAGCACATGGGTGCTTATTTGTTGATGCAGTATGAAAACTGTCCTCATAATCTCAATGCTTCTTGTATTTGGCCTTATTGCACACCCACAATATCCCTGCAATCTATCAATTGATTCATCTGTCAATCTTCCTCTTCTTCCAAGGGTTTACCATCACTAAGCCTCTGGTTCCTAATGTCTGCTTTAGTTTGTGGTAGTGAGCCCCCATTCGCTTCTCCACATGCCCATTGCACTCCTGTTTTTTTTAATGTGAATTTCATGACCGTAATGTTTGGGTTCCTCTACAGCTTTGTGTCCCTTAGAATCGCCATCTCCTAGATAGTTAGTGTATTGTACATTATACCACTCCTGTGATCTGGAAAAAACTGCTTTCACTCCCTCTACTTTCATCACTCCACTCGTGGAGTGAAAATTTTCTTCACAACTTTCATGATGTTCGTCCTTGGTATGGCCCTTACATCTACAATGTTTTGAGAGAATAGCAAATTCAGTTACTTTGCAACTGTCTCCACTGGTAGCTGTCACAACTCCATTTAGAGATTTATGACTTCTACGTTGCCATGATCCGTCTAAAGCAACAGTTAAATCTCTAAAATTCCCATTGTCTGTCACAGCTTCTTCAACTGTTTTCTTCATTGTTGCTTGAGCAATATCTTTAGCAGAAGATCTCGCTAATTCATTATAAAATCTAAACATGGTTGGTGGTTTTGGTAAGTTCATTATTCCACATACCATTGTCCCTGCAGCACTGCCCTTGCCAATGCAACGCAAGCCATACACGAGCCTAACATCTATACCGTACATCTTCTTTCCACTATTACCGCTACGAGAAATACTGTTAGAATTAGAAAACGATACTTCTGCAGCCCATTTGTTACACTTCAATAACATTTTACATGTCAAACCAATGTATCAAGTTATTTTCAATTCCAGTCCTCTTTCTTAGCAAACTTGGCATAATACACTATGTTTCAAAATATTAGAGAGCAAGGAAATGTTAATTATTTCATTCACATCATCGTTCTCACGATCATAGATTTCAAATTTTGTTTGTTGTCACAAAGTTTCTTGCTGGAAGAAGTTCTATCACATTCATTTGGAGTAGTCGGTGAAGCAGTCTGAGCAGCATCTCGCTTCGAAACAACAAAATATTTCTTCTTCCACTCATTGTGCCTATTCTTAAACACTCGATTGCTGAAACGGGGCGTATTGATATCCAAAAACCAAATACGTAAAACAGGTATGAGCAAAATTCGTCAAATACACAAAATTGAACAGCTAAACAACACAAAGGAAACTCCACAAGTCAACACACACGGTGTGGCGTTTATGTTTACCGATATGAAGAGTCACTTTTCACATAGATAAAGGTATACAACGTTGGAAAACAAAACACTATCTAATTCCGCAAAGATACCCTACTTGCAGCAAGCGAGCGGCGTCGTCAGAGGTGACACACCAAGTCACTACAACCGTTTACGCGACGCGTCAAGTTTGCAGCGATAAAAAACTCACATGGAATTCATTTAGAAGGGTGAAACCTGGTTTGTTTTATTCAGAAAACTCCAATTAATTTTATAACGAAACAAAACAACAAAAAAACCTTAATTTTGTCATTTTTATCGTTCCCGCTCCCCTTTTCTTCAGATAACATTCACTGAGTATACATAATGATAAACAATGTATTTGCTTAAGATGTTTGAATGCCTTTTCCTCAGACGAGTTATTAGTAAAGCATCTGGTAGATTGCACTTCCAGGAAGTTAATACGGAATATTACGCTTACTGTAGCAAAGAAATTCGTGACGTTTAAGAATGCTCACCATCGGGAGCGATGCCTATTGGTGTGTTCCGACATTGAATGCGTCCTCGCTCCTATGATTGGCTGTGAAGGTGACCCTACAGCCTCACATACTATCATAACAGAAAAAGACATACAATATGTGGCAGCATACCAAGTTGCATTGTAGTATGATCCGAGTCTTATACAAATATTAAGTTGGGGATAATCCTGCGGCTTGGTTACTTACCGAGCTTCAGATGCATTAATGGGAGGTTGATAAGTTTTGATGCGACAATATTCACTTGACCAACTCGAAGTAGAATTAAGATTTGTACATGAAGGTGGTTGACTGACATATTTCCGAGCTCCCTTTAGAAACGTGGAAACGCCTCATAGGGGCAACTGTCGTCTTACGAGGAAGTCCGGTGGCGCTCACAGTACATGCAACTTGAAGTACCAATATTACTGTGACACATACCCGTTTTCCTTCACAATTTACGCCAATATGACGCTCACTTCCTTGTTGAACACTTGACTAATTTCGGCATGGTAAAGGATGAGGTCACTGTCCTGCATCAGAGTGTTAAGAAATATGTCTCGTTCTCCAAAAGAGTGACATAAGAATTATACTCTGCTTCCTTGACTCTCTACGTTTTATGCAGACACTACCTCAGATACTTACTAAAGCTGTGCCTCAAAAGGATGCGCACGTCACTTGAGCTGCACCATCCAATAAAGAAAAGTTTCGACTTGTGATTAGCAAGTAAGTTTTTCCATCGTGTATCTGTACAGTTTGGCACAACTAAATGAAACCAGGATACCCAACATAACTGCATTGTCCAGCAACCTTACTGGAGATGCCATAATGGATGCAGAGTATGAGCATGCTCTAATTCAACATCTTCGCTTTAGCAGAATACAAACAGCTTTCCATGCACACAGAGCTGCGATTACTTGAGGGAGTTTTCGATAAATCGCAACGTCTATGGGTCACAACATATTCTCTGGATCCCGCCTTTTATTACACATCACCTGGGTTGTCTAAGGATGCTATGTTGAAGTAAATGAAGCCCAGCATCGAACAATTGGTCGATGCCAACATGCTTCTTTTCTTTGAGTGAAGTATTCGTGGACTTCGCCTATGCGTGCATAGGCACTCCAAGGCAGATAACCAATGTGTGAGTGAGAGCTTCACTGCATCGCTTGATTCGTGGTAGATCATTTACTTGGACGTCACTAACCTACATGGGCATGACGTGCAACGATTACTGCTAATTTATGAGTTCTGATGGGTGTCCGAACGCGAATGCTAGGGATTAGGTGGAAAACTAGAGGATATGGAGGCTGATTTTAATGTGGGATATGTGATGGAACCCACACACTCTATTAGTTTGCGTAATGCGCACGCCGATTTGCCACTTTGTCCAAAGCAGCTAGTTCCGCAGTGAGACTCCGCCACAAATCTGATAATAACACTGGGGAATAAGCGGAGATACATTATTTACAATTGTAATCTCCAGCAGTGTCTCAGATTGCAGATGAGGCTGGTTAAAATCAACTAGGCTACCGCATTCAAGCAATCACCTTGGATGAAACAATATACTGATTTGAAAACGACACTGAGAGCTTCTGCGATGTGTGACTTTGAGAAAGATTTTTAAAAGTAATGAATAATTCAGTTTTCGGTGAAAATGGAGTATATGAGGAAACATTGTGACATTTTGATTATAGCCTAATGGGACGGGCGTTATGGCTTAAGAAAAAGCATCGCCATACGGAATTTTAAATGGGTCATAACGTTCAATTAGAATTTATTTGCTGGGAAAGTGCTGAAAATTCCCGGAGATTTCATAAAACGTATCTATGTGGGGATGTGCATATTCGGTCTGTCCAAATTCCACATGTACTGCTTTCATTATGAGTTTGCGAAACCTCATTTCGCTGATTCTAAATTACTTAATATGGTTACAGATAGATTCATCTACAGGATGAAGAAATGTGATGTATATGATGTAACGGTGTGCCACAGTGAAGAACTCGACACGTCTACATAATCCTTACAGTGCTGTTCCACAGAACCAGAAGGTTATTCCCCTAATGGAAGAAGAGTTGAATGGGTCATCGATTGTGGACCTTGCAAGTCTGTGAGAGAAAAGGTGTGTATGTCGTATATTGGAACATGGCATCCAGAGAAGGGCTAAGGGTGTGCGTCATGAAGCATCAGGAGTCCTGTCGACCGAAAACTACACTCCTGGAAATGGAAAAAAGAACACATTGACACCGGTGTGCCAGACCCACCATACTTGCTCCGGACACTGCGAGAGGGCTGTACAAGCAATGATCACACGCACGGCACAGCGGACACACCAGGAACCGCGGTGTTGGCCGTCGAATGGCGCTAGCTGCGCAGCATTTGTGCACCGCCGCCGTCAGTGTCAGCCAGTTTGCCGTGGCATACGGAGCTCCATCGCAGTCTTTAACACTGGTAGCATGCCGCGACAGCGTGGACGTGAACCGTATGTGCAGTTGACGGACTTTGAGCGAGGGCGTATAGTGGGCATGCGGGAGGCCGGGTGGACGTACCGCCGAATTGCTCAACACGTGGGGCGTGAGGTCTTCACAGTACATCGATGTTGTCGCCAGTGGTCGGCGGAAGGTGCACGTGCCCGTCGACCTGGGACCGGACAGCAGCGACGCACGGATGCACGCCAAGACCGTAGGATCCTACGCAGTACCGTAGGGGACCTCACCGCCACTTCCCAGCAAATTAGGGACACTGTTGCCCCTGGGGTATCGGCGAGGACCATTCGCAACCGTATCCATGAAGCTGGGCTACGGTCCCGCACACCGTTAGGCCGTCTTCCGCTCACGCCCCAACATCGTGCAGCCCGCCTCCAGTGGTGTCGCGACAGGCGTGAATGGAGGGACGAATGGTGATGTGTCGTCTTCAGCGATGAGAGTCGCTTCTGCCTTGGTGCCAATGATGGTCGTATGCGTATTTGGCGCCGTGCAGGTGAGCGCCACAATCAGGACTGCATACGACCGAGGCACACAGGGCCAACACCCGGCACTGGCCGTACACCTCTGGGGATCGTCGAGGGGACACTGAATAGTGCACGGTACATCCAAACCGTTATCGAACCCTTCGTTCTACCATTCCTAGACCGGAAAGGGAACTTGCTGTTCCAACAGGACAATGCACGTCCGCATGTATCCCGTGCCACCCAACGTGCTCTACAAGGTGTAAGTCAACTACCCTGGCCAGCAAGATCTCCGGATCTGTCCCCCATTGAGCATGTTTGGGACTGGATGAAGCGTCGTCTCACGCGGTCTGCACGTCCAGCACAAACGCTGGTCCGAATGAGGCACCAGGTGGAAATGGCATGGCAAGCCGTTCCACAGGACTAAATCCAGCATCTCTACGATCGTCTCCATGGGAGAATAGCAGCCTGCATTGTTGCGAATGGTGTATATACACTGTACTAGTGCCGACATTGTGCATGCTCTGTTGCCTGTTTCTATGTGCCTGTGGTTCTGTCAGTGTGATCATGTGATGTATCTGACCCCAGGAATGTGTCAATAAAGTTTCCCTTCCTGGGACAATGAATTCACGGTGTTCTTATTTCAATTTCCAGGAGTGTATTTGCAGTGTACGTACAGCAGTATTTACTTTGCTGTGCCACAGGTATGGAATACAATGCAGCAGACCAGTACTTGATCGAGAGGACACAAAGTGCACGCTGTGCTGCAGTCTAAAGCAGACCTGTTGCCTTATGATGATGAGACGGTCATTTGTGATGACAGGATTCGAAGTCTCTTGTACTCACACTATTCTGAGTGTGAGAGAGAGAATGATACTGACTATAAATGTTGCAGATTAGTAATACCCTTTTATCGTAACTTAAATAACTGTTTGTGTATGTTTATGTGCATGTGTGTGTGTGTGTGTGTGTGTGTGTGTGTGTACGTGTGTGTCATGTAAACACTTCCTTATTTATTTATGCACAACATGTGTGTGTGAGGAATGTGTAGCAGGCCGCGGTGGCCGAGGGGTTCTAGGTGCTTCAGTCAGGAAACGCGCGACTACTACGGTCGCAGGTTCGAATCTTGCCTCGGGCATGGATGTGTGTGATGTCCATAGGTTAGTTAGGTTTAAGTAGTTCAAAGTTCAAAGGGACTGATGACCTCTGATGTTAAGTCCCATAGTGCTCAGGGCCAATCCACAGTGCTCAGAGCCATTTGAACCAATTATTCATGAATATGTACTGCGTACACTTGTACATATATACGTTGTAAATAAAATCTGCACACCATGTTTGTTGACAAGATTTGTTGTAGAGTATCTGTGCACCATGTGCATCAACAAAAATATCCTGCATCAGAAATATACTTACTCAGCTTAATATCATGTAATTAGAATGGTTTCTAAGTTTCAGCTAAAACTAGCCATCTGACTAGTTTTTAAGTATAGATGCATGAACACATAGTTCACAATCCATCAAAATTTTTGTTGTATAACAACGAGGTACTTGGAGTCACTGAGATTGTCGAGTTTATTTGTAATGTAAGAACGAAAGTATCTCCCCAATAGTTTTCAGTATATATGTATATATCTGAAAACTGTTAACATTTGAACCAGTGATTTTTGTTCTTATTGCATAAAAAATATCTGTTCAGAGAATATTTGAACCAAACTGTATGTGAGGAACCAATTTGTACCTCAAGAACCAAACTGAACATCAAGAACCGTGTGTCAGCATTGAATAAACGAAAATAAACATTACCATACATCTTTGAAATATAGAACAAAAATGACGTTAGTTTTGAACATGAAGGTGAAGTTGAGCATGGTTGAGCACGAAAGATAATAAAATATGTCGGATGGTTGCATGGTACTATGCCTACGATGCCCCCAAAGTTGGCTTATGGAAGCAAGAGGCATGTGACCATGTCAGCTTCCAAAGGCATACAGAAAGCATGTCTAAAACTGTATCTCACAACTTGAAAGAAGCCGCACATGCAATATCTGTACAACGCTGTTTGCAATTAAGATGGGAGAAGCGTGAAAAGAAATCATACACAGATTGAGAGCCAAAAATTTCGTTTTAATTAGCAGACACAACACTATTTTTACACATATTCTTCTTGGGTCAATGGATTGCAGGACGTATGTAGAATTCCACGTCTTGAATAGCAGCAGAATTGAAGATTAGACGCTTCCATGTGATCTTCTTCTCGCCTATGTCGTAGATGATGGTATCTGTGTGACAAAATAATCGAAGCGAAGTCACCATATGTTTATAGGATGAACCAGAATCATAACAGTGAATTCCATGGAAGAAATATGTTAACCACTTTGCACTCCTCAGTGTTTCAGCACACTTCATGTTCTGGAAAGACGTCGATGAGGCAATCACTGGTGAGAATAATTATAGTGAAATGTTCTGTGTATGCTGTGAATGTAACTTCTTTAAATATGAACTGTCTAACCTCATCTTCATTCAAACACTGAAGGTGTGCAATCATGTTCACCACTGAGATGCCCTTGTGAAACACTCATGATATGGCTCAGCACCTGGTCATTCACATAGCTCGTTTCACAACACTTGTGAGCGGGCAGTAGTTAATCACAGTCATGTAGAGATAGAGCATATGTTGCAGTGTGTTCTGGAAAATCTGAAGATTCCAATTCAGTTCCTACATCTATAGATTTGATTATGTCTTTCTGCTTTGAGCAGTGTATTACAATGATTGGTGCCAGCTACTGAATTTTCATGGGGTGAGTATACAACCTTCCTCTTCATGGTATGAAGAATGGAACCTTGCATATGTGTCATGTGCTAGACTGTATACATTTGTATTCCACTGCAGGTGTAACTTACCATACTAGTAGAATTTGGAGTTCAGGTAGACTCTGGCAGTAGTTAACATACTGTTGTCAAATCACGTGGAATCATTTGCTATATTGCCACTTCTATAGACTGAAACGCAAGTATGATGACCCTGGTCGTCTCCAGTTAAGCGGAGGTTTTAATAGACAACGTTTGTTTGCACTGGGTACTCGAAAACCTTTCGTGAACGGAAGGGTAACGGTAGCACCACACCAGCATTAAGAACTTTTAAATGCTTCAAACACTGCTCGTCATATACATTGATGTGTGGCGGTTTCCATATTACTTTATTGATGGAGATCTCATTCTCCTCTTGCGCTCTTTGAATGTATGAGTTATTATACATTGCATTACATACCAGAATAAGGTAATGTTTAGCATTCACAACAATGCTCCGTATGGCTTCAAAATATCCCACAAGCAGTTTCAAAGGTATACATGTAGTAAATCTCTTGTAAGCTTGCACTGTTCTATCCACTGGCTCGTCTACGAACCATCTGACTCCTCTTGAATCGTTCATATCCGAGTGAGAAGCAGAGTCATACGTTTCAAGAGCTGATACTATGCTTACATTGAGTGTACGGTCAATCTTGACCGCAATAAGTGCATACTGTACCTCACAAAACTCGTAGAGCTTTACGTGTAAGATACAACGCTATTGTAGCAGTACCATCCATTCTGTAAATTATACAACAAGCTATATGAAACTCTTGCTTGGGAGGATTAAAGCATCTAGGTGTTGGACGATAATCCTATTTTCGTAGTCTTCTTAAATGTGTGTCATGCATAAGGTTTACACGAGAAGTACTCCTGGCAGTACGCTAGTCATATTCCCCCAGAGTAGTTACATCAAACGACAATCACTGAGAAATTTCAGACCCACTGATTTAAGAAACTCGTAGTTCGAAAGGTGATCATCATGCTGTTCACGTGTAAAGTGCTGTGCTGTGCATTGTGAACGTTGGTTTTAGACGTTACGACCATCCTGTCTTCGCTGACAGTACGATGATACTGAGAAGCTGCAGCAGGTCCCAGATGGTTGGAGGTCGCTGCCACCGCCTCCAGTCCAGCAAGTTAAAGGTCTCCCAGCGAGTTGGGACCTTTTTTCTCGCCGAAAGGTTGGGGTCGATCAACTGCAGGTCCTGGCCAGTTAAAGGTCGCCGCAGATTCCGGGTCTCTGCAAGTTCGAGGCCACTGATGGTTGCACTTTAAATGTAATCATACAGTGATACACTAGCCACGGAAGTCGAGAGTTGGTTGTCCTGGTCCACAATTAACAACCCCATTTAGTCCAATGTCTAAATTGTTATTGGGAGAAACATAGCGTTGTTAGGATTCTCAATAATCTTATACCCTGTTCCAATTGATGGAAGGAATTCGTAAATTGTATGAATCAATCTATAGTTGAGATTGGAGTTTTTTCAGTGTTACACTCGACATGGGTTGTCCTGACAGGAAGTATATCCACTGATTGGTTGGATCCAAAAAATTTATTAGAATCCTTCTTCAAAACCTGTCCCTTTATGAAACTCAGAAACCATCCCATAGAACCTGTTTGGTTAGAGTCAGTCGATGCATTCGGTGACTTTATTTCAGATTTAATGTTATTGATATTTGCACGAAACGCAATCCTTTTGCCAGAACTTTTTAAAACGTTGTTTAAATCGTTCTATTTCCGAAATTTCCTTTCCCCTATTAATTTCGAGATGAAAATTATTGTTAACCTCTGTGATTCTCGGAATGCTTTTATATATTTGCAGTCCAATCAGCGCAATAGTCCAAACCCTGTTTCTTGAATCAATAGGGGGGACGTAATTCGCAATACTGACGATCGTTTTTTTAAAAGTCAGAGTATATGACAGTGCATCTTTACTTCATGGATCTCCTTATGTATTTGATTGTTCTTAAATGCTAGGAGGAACATGATGCACAGCCGCCCGAACAGTAGATTATTAAAGTCTTGGTAGCGATGAAAATTGTAGGACACACTTCTTCTGCCACGGAAAATATCTCTGTAGCTCGTCTGGTGGTTGAAATAGTAGACATTATTCTTAGTTTTCTTAACATGTGCCTCACAATGGGTTCCTTGTCGCCCAGCAACATCTAAATTCACAATTCCACATTCTCTGGATTTACACTTGGTCTTTGGTAATGTATCCCGCACAAACAGACCATGGAATCATGGAATGCTGAATTTTTTACTAATAAAATTCAGAAGATCTGTATTTGTAAGTGGCCTATCCGGTAGGATAGCTAAAGAGGTTTTTTTTCTTTATGAAGAATCGTAGTCCTTTTGTGTATGCTTCCATACCTGCTCCTAAGAGTACGGTGCGTTCTTGATTGTTGTGGCAATAGCTGCGGCACAACCAGTGAAATCATTAATGGGAGATCTGCGAGGGCAGCCATGAGGAAAAGGATATTCCCGACCTGATGTTTTTCGTATCGGCAGAATCTGCTAGCTTTATCTGGTCGTTTATGCTTCAGGGGGCTCTTAACTGCATACGGCACTGTCAGGATACAATTTTGTAAATGACCCCCTTGGCTTCTTCTTCATCTTCGTAGTTATCTTCTTCTCCTTCGGTGCACGACATGCTGCATTCTGAACTAGCTTCAAATTCATAGCTAAGCCCTACTTAATTTTACCACACATGGTTTTATCAACTCCAAATTCTGCAAGGCCCTTTCTGTGCAAATATCTTTTTTTTCAAACGTTATACAAATTTTGATCAGCAGAGTGAAATACTGCAAAATCTTTATGTACGGCATATGCAGTGTCGTGTTCCAAAACAGCCTCGTCAGGCAGTTTAACCCCCTTATCACCATGGGCCAAACGTTTTTGAAGCTTTGTACCAGGTCCACAATAGCTATACTCTTAAATGTGCAATTAGACTGGAAGCATGTTGAAAACTCCATTACCTCCTATAATGTTCTTCCTATTGTGCATGTTATGCTACTGTGCTGACTGTGTTATGTACACCCTATTACACAGCAAATCGAAGGCATCAATGCAACTGTATTTTTGTGTTGCAGTCATTTAACTTGTGCGTTATCCCCGCAATGTCTTATAACATGCTTTATGAGCGTCACCTGTGGTCCAGAGCTCTTCTGCAATTCCTCTGCGTATTAAAAGCATCCTGAAATTGCAGTTTCCCTGCTATCCTTTTAAGATATAAGTTCTAGGACTTTTTCCCTGCACTTTGAAAACTGTGAAAATGTCACTGAAATAATTTGAGGGGTATGACTTTTCAAATACTGTCTTGTGTTCTGAAAGATACACAAATCGCCTACATTTAATTTCTCTTTTCGTAACTCCAGCATTTTCATACAACAGCATACCTTATCCATGAATCCAATATAACAAACGTTGATTGGTCTCATTTTAATTGTGCTATGTTTTAATTTGATTCTACTGTGCAATTTTTTCTGGTCTCGATATCCATCCATTTATATGAGCCGTAAACATTAAACCGTATCCATATTTCAGCTTTTATTGTACTGCTCAGACGTTCCACGATACTCTCAGGTGTGTGAATGTTGAGTAGTAGTGTATTTCACTGTGCTGCATTACGGTCTTAAATACCTATCGGGAAGCTCTCCACCATAATCGATTTGGAGTTGTCTGGGCAGTGATATGTCGCAATCTGCAACAAATGTTCAAACCCTGTTTTTGTTTCAAGAGGTGATGCCCAAACTAATTTGGAATATGTATGAATAACCACTAAATCAAATTTGAATCTATTATTCTAATGTGAATGTTCCCCCAGATCTACAAGATCAGCTTGTCATAATTTATTCAAACCTTTACTCATAAAATTCCTACAAGAGTATGTTTTATGCGTTGGTTTTTGCGTGTTTTGACTACTATCTCCATACTTATTTGATTACATCTCTGTGTCTAAGTTCGGAGATTACTGAAATAACCTCATGCCAATGAGCAGTATTATCAGCATGAACTGATGCCATGAGCAGTCACAGCTGACGTATTAATTCACTGAGAGTGTTGTAGTATATACACTATGGGGGATCGTTTGATGACTCTTTTATTCTAGATGCCAATACTATCACCAATGCTTTATTTACCATGTAACACAGGTTTTATAAAGGCTCTGTATTTCGCACTGTGCCAGTTTCCCACCTTCCTATGTTCACCAGTAAACTGCAGTATTAAACCATACGTCTTCAGATCTTTGTGAATAGTTTACAGTTTTGCGGGGATTTAGAAACTGAGGTTCATTAGCACAACAGTTATTTGAAATTTCCTACCGCCTATCTCTAGCTAAACTTATAGTCTACATACCCAACATGTATCGTTTCTCACCACTGACACTGAGTCTTTTGTGTGTCCTAGCACTGTTGTGATATTTAACGAAATCAGCAACACCATCTTCGCTGAGAGTTCTGCAAGAGATTCAGTAACTGATTTAAAGGTTTCTCTGTGAGTCGGCTCTCGATCCAAATGTCCCAAACTTAGCAATCATAACTTCTCTCGGACAGTCTTCTGTGCCGTGATAATCTTATGCTTGGTGGACATCTTGTTGTATCCTAAATAGACTCCTTAACAGTGTGCACCTCATATTCATTCCGTCCAGTTATATCAACACAATTACCTCTTGGGCTGAGTGCCTGACATACTTGCGAACTTGATAGTGGTGTGATGTAAACTACCGTACTCATCACTTTTGTCATCGCTCTTGCATATAAAGAAACTCCTCGAAGTTCGATTTATGCCTACTATCATTCAGTTTTCTTGATTTATCAATAACAAGAAACCCACACAGTGTGTGACTTCATAAATCTCCACACATCTTTATAAAATCACTTGAATGACATGTTAGTCCTACATGTGCCTGGTAAATGTGTTTTAACTGAAAGCTATAATGAGACTTTAATTCTCCTGCACCACCTATCTCGGCATTCTGGAATATGTTTTACTCAAATGAAATATGTGACCACCTATATGACGACTAAAAGAGAAAAAACTGTAGAATTTGATCCTTTAATTCCACAGCAACATAGTCAAATATGAGCACATTGTTCGGCTTTACTTTTTCTGGCTGAGGAACTTAACTTCTTTGACTAAATGCCGTGTATGTTACACCATCGACCCCTTGGAGTGTCCTTTGCGCTAACCGATACTTACAATGAAACAGCGTTTATGGAAATACGCATTTCTCCTCATAGTAGACACTTTCTGGGTGTGTTAACAGTGAGGTAAGAACATCTGTCTTGCCACAGCTGGATGGCCCTACAAGTACCACTCGTGTTTTATCGGTTATGAATTTTCCATTCTCTTTCTTCTTCTGGTCTGCTTCCTTACCATCGCAGGACCAGTCACATTAGGCGAAGTCCTGATGTTTCACCCACCCCTTCATGATACCGACATCAGGTTTTCGTGTACAGTGGCTTTTTATAGAAAATATTTGTCAGCAGCTAAGTTACGGGGTATAAAAACACGTGCAAAGTTTCAGCTGTCATTCAGTTTAAGAATGACTGGAATGACTGAAGGCATTGACTGTTGTGGTGAGGTGATTCAGTCAGCTTGGTGCTGCTGCGGAATTCTAGGCATTTCAGTGAAAATAGTGGAGCCGTAACGTTATTATGAGGGGTATGAACAAAATAAAACACTGTTTGCGGTAATACACATATATTCCTTCAACAGCTATACAACTAGTGCACTACACACACAAAAAAAAACAGAATTTAGCAAATGAAGATTTCTTGAATGCACAGATTTCAGCGTGTCGTTCTCTGAAACTAATGGGCGTTCCTTTGGTTTCTTCTTTTGACACCATATTGATGCAGTGTCCTAAATCATCTGCGAACACACTATACATACAATGTCTTTAAACACAGTTTGGACACATGGCATAACCCCAGGTAAGCCTTTCTGACGGAAAGGATAGCAACAACCATACACCAAACAAGTTTGTAATGGTGGAGTGCATTAGATCAATGGATCGATCTGTAGATCTCAGCATGAGATCTCAGCATCGTACAATGATATTATAGATAGCGCCAGGCCAGAATAGCAAATGTCAATGGCTGGACGAGACAGACAATACTCAGATGTCATACACAAATCGAGGAGCACTTTGGGTAGTATCAGCTCCCCGTCATGCTCGAACATGCTGGTCAGAGGCGTTACAGGATCTCATTGTGCTGCTGCAATTGCCGGTCCTGACAGGCCATTGATCTCTGCAGCTACTGACAAGCCCGTAGCTGTTGCTGGCCCAGACATACTGGACGCCGTTTATGGTCCAGAAATGCTTGAGGTCACTGACCAAAGAAGGAAAAACGATAAGAATCCCTTAAAAAAGACTTTGGGTTGAACAAAGACATAGAGCTGAAGAGAGTGATGGATGTGAACCACACATGTTTATTTTTAAGCTTCTTCTGAGAGACAGAGCTGGAAGAGGATCTTAGCTGCTGTTCACTTTTGCCACTAACTCACTCTGAATGAGAGCACATCCATATTATACAATCTTGAAGTCATGATTACGTGAACCAAATGTCAAGTTTCTGCTCTTATTGGTTCTTGCACACTTTCAGATAGGGAAATGGGTGTATTCTGTGTTCCATCAGGTTCCTGACAGAAGAGCTGGGGGGAGGGGGGGGTCCTACTTCAAGCATCCTCTGTCACAGATTTATAATCTTTCTGAGTCGAGGACTACACAGCACAGCTCGGGTTCATTCTGTCCAGGGTAGTGGAATAGGGCGAAGTTGTCCCGTGCACTGTGGAATGTCTGGCCATTTCAAAAAACTCGAACAGCTCCAGCACAGTTAGTAACTCTATGAGTTGCAAAATGTCTCTTCGGCCCATCCTGCTATGTCACCATTACTTGCTTAATTGTATCCATCCCTGGCTCATCCATCATCACATCTTTCCACTGCTCATGTAGGAGTTGACAGACACATTTGTAAGATTTATGCTTACAGGTGATGTACTTATTAAACTGTGGTTTGTCCAACATGAACATATCCTCAATTGAATGCACTATGAGAGTCCCTTCTCAAAAGGACACTATTTATTGAGACACTGCACTAACATGGTTCTGAACTGATTAAAATATCCCAAAAATGTATAGTGTACCAAGACATCTCTCAATATTTTTCATCATAATTTCAGCACTCTGCAGTGAGATCCTTCTTGTCCGGTAGCTCAGCACAGACTGCAAGATTTAGTGGTGCGGGCCACTTGGAACCCTGCAGCCACCTGTTGGCAGCACATGGAACTAGAGCCTCAGTAGCAGCGTGACCTCCATGATGTGCAGATGCATGCACTCAGTATTCAGCCCAGTGACGGTGGTACACAGCTGGCTGACATTCCTTCCTCTTTGTCAGTTCAGCTTAGACTGAGTCTATCCCCCACTAATTTCTAGATGTTGAGGGCCAGGGGAGGGTATGGGAGGAGATGGCTGTAAGATTTCCCAGGAGGAGGAAAAGTTGCTCAGAACTGAACAGGTGAATGGTGACAAACAGGTGTCCCATTTCCCAGATGGGTCAGGGAGAAGGGAGAGGGGTGGTTTAATTTATCAGTTTAATTAATTAGTCTATCAGATTAATATCAACAGTGTGTGCCACAATTCATTTTCTGATACATCTAAGCAGCGTTAATCCGAAAATCCAATTTACTATGGAGACAGAGAGTAACAGGCAGTTGAATTTTCTGGATGTGTGTTTCGATGGGGAGAAACGTTGGACAATAGCATGTATAGGAAGGCCATACATGATCGTTATTTTCATAAAGATTTAAACCACCACCCCAGACAAACAAAGAGATGTAATAAAAACCTTGGTAGACAGGGCGTACAAAATTTGTGTACCTGTTTATTTAAACGATGAGACTGAACATGTAAGGACGACTTTCGTGACGAATGGTTATTCTCGTAAAGACATGGATCAAGCACTTCGCTCTAGGCAGAGAATCAAGAGCAACAACGAAAAACAGCCGCCCAACGGCAAGATTTTTCTTCCATCCATTAGTAAGGCCACAGATCGCACTGGGGAAGTGTTAAGGAAATATGTGGTGGAAACTATTTTCAGACTCACAAGGAAAATAAAAGAATATTTAACATCTGCAAAAGATGCGCGACGTTCTTTGGCTACACCAGGAATATATAAAATTCCTTGTAGTTGTAAGCAGGTTTATATCGGTACCACAAAGAGAAGTGTAAACACCCGAATGGTTGAAAATAAGAGAAATTGGCGCCTGGGTCGCACGGATAAATCGGCCGTAGCAGAACAAGCTTACCAGGAAGGTAATCATAAAATAGAATTCAGTGAGACGAGCGTCATATATAAAAACTCGCATTATTATGCACCCATGTATAGAGAGCCTATCAAGATTGATAAACACCGTAATAATTTTAACTGGAAAGAGGAAAATGTTCAACTGGATTAAATTTGGATGTGAGCGTTGCACCGGAAAGGTGACGATCGAATACTTTCAATCCAGAATGTTGGCATTAACCAGAGACTGTCTCATAGCCGACGCCACGTGATGGACAGTGGTGCCCTCTGCACTGCCTATATAATGAGCGCTTAATCGGTTTCTCTTTGCAGTTCGCCGCTTTACTCGGAGACGGAGACAGAAAGTCAGGGGAGAGATATGCACATCGACCATGGCGTATCAACCCAGAAGTTTTAAGTGAAGAGAATACCCAAATTCCATGTATATACAGTAAGTTTTGTCTCTTCCAAATGAGACAGAATTTAAATGGTAAAGACAATACATTATATGTGATTAAACAGGACATTAATGTTTCTACAAAGAAAAAAGAACACATTTTTATACAGTACCGAATTAATCAGAGAATAATTACAGAAAGTCAACGATATAACACTAAACAAAACCACAGGGAAAACAAATCAGCACAGCATTAGAGATATGGTGTTACAAGTTATGAGGATTCTGGCCAGTAACGAGGCAACTGACCATCACAGATTGTATTCAAAATAACCACCGGTAGTGACTATATACGCTTTTAGTCTAGTGTGGAACGACTGCTGCGCAAGTGCTAGAATTGCAGCACAGATGACAGAGCAGGTTGCAGTAAGACGTCGTTGCATATCACCAGATGTAGTTAATGCGTTCGTGTGGATAGCGTCTTTCAGCCTTCCCCACAAAAAAGAATCTATGTAGGCAAATGCAATAGGTTCGTCCTAGTCAGCAGAGGGACATCGTCTAGGATCTGTGGAAGATGGTCTGTTACAAGGCTGCAATGCTTGCGCGCTTTCAGCGTTCGTCTATGAAAACGGGCCTATGAGCTAATGGGTCACCATCCCACACCACACATTTACATTCGAAGGACGCTGACGTTCCACACGACGAAGCCAAGAAGGATTGTCAACAGACGAGTAGTGTATGTTTTGGCGTTTTACCGGTCCTCGATTGGTCTTGATGCACATGTTAACACGATACTCACAATCGTTTCCATGCAGCTATTGATGGAGGTAGATGTGACGGTAACCAAAACTATTTCGATAAATACGGCATTGGACACTTGCCTAACACAAGCCACTTTCTCGTGCCATGGCACTGGAGCTAACTTGCGGATCAACTGGAACAGCAGCAAGAACATCAAAATCCCCCTATTTTGTACTCACTTGTTTGTTTCTGTCAAGTTTTCTAGAAGTTGCACTACCACCACGTACTTGGTTGAAGATATTGATAAATAATTGCTAAGATGGTGGACATTTGTGGGGATATCTTGCTGCATACACTGTATAAGAACGAGCTGCATTCTTCCTACACTTTCCTTAGGCCACGAGAATATCGGCTTTTTTTACGTTGGTAAATTCCATCGTCCAATTACGACCTACTGCTCGGACTCACAAACTAACTGACTAATAAGTCGCAGTGCACACAAAGAACACAAAAGAACAGAGTCAGCACATATGGCAACACCATACCTAGCAACCATTAGGTTCAATGGCACAAGAAACACCACTGACATTCAGAGTTACCCGACATTTAGTTTGTTAATGTCAACAGGCAATATACCATTGAAAAAGGAAATTTTGCACAAATCATACACTTTCCAGGTATTTTTAGAATCTGTTTATTGGCTAAAATTACGAACCCCTGATTACCAATCTATTGTGTGAAAACTGAACATCAGTAGCGCTTTCCATTTCTGCAATATTTGTTATGCTAATTTTAGGCGATTCACCCAGTATATATCGTGTACTGCCGTTTTCTCATTGGTTATACTTAACAGAGGAGACTGTAGTGGAGAATATTACGGCTATAGATAGAAATCAGACGCCTATACATATTAATGTAGTTCTATTAACGTATTTCTGAGCTGGCGTATGTGTTACGTTTATCATCATATTATATTTGCTGTTTATTTGTTATTGACTGTTGGTCGAAAGGTTTCTGGTTTTAACAGCCTCTTAAGTTAACGAATCATTGCTGGTATCCGGGAATGTATGTTTCGATTGTTCTCCCATAAAGAAAATTGGAATTGTCATGTTGTGCTCTGTCTGACAACTACATAGTAACTCAGTCGTGAGAGCAGTTCGAAGTCATGAGTATAATTCGTTTAATAATGAACGGTGCATGTAGTTTTGCTTCTCAGATAAGTGGTCACAGCTTCCAAAATGCAGTTAGACCCATATATCTAATATTCCAATATTTCGTTTGGCTCTCACGGTCAATGATAACAAATATTCCGCACCTTGTTGCTTCCGGCTGTCATTAAACAGGCTCTGAGGCTACGTCATACCGTTGATATGGCTTATCTGCTTCAGTGCCTCTGGCCTTTAATGTCACAGGGGATGTTGAACGACGGCGCAGTGCGGATTGGATGACACGAAATTCGAATCGTGTTTCATGAAATAAACACTTATTACCTCGAAAGATCTTCTTTCTTAATTTGCTTTCTTAATTTGCTTCAGTGTGTCCCAGCAGAAATGGTCAGTATTTGTGGATATGACCGAAACAATTGTTCGAAGCTAAAAAGTTCAGTAAACATGCGGTCTTAAGAGCTATCAGCACTTGTTCAGCAAAAGAAATGTGTTTTACAGTAGAGAAGGTGAGCAAGTTCTCATAGTTCTTAAGGTATGCATCTTAGAGCCTACAGTTTCCGGATATTTTTTCATCACAAGAATTATGAAAATCAAAGAGCTAGCAATAGAAGGGATTTGTTTCACGCAATGAAAGATGAAGAACTGCTCATATCTGCTAAGTTACGCATTCTAAGGCCCATGTTTGCTAGATATTTTTGCTTCAAATAATCGTTCTTGTCATACGTCTGAATTTTGACAATTTCTCCTAGGACATTCCGTACAGGTTTTCTGTTCAATGAGGAACTTCATATTGGGTCTATAAACAGCTTGTCACTTCATTATAACGATCTTTTTGAACAATCAGCGAGTATCGCCATCCACTATCACCAACAAACCCTATTGTCATTACCTATTAATGGCTCATTATGTAACCACATAAGAGTTTTGGTCTAACACTTCCACAGTGCTGTTTATGGAAAAAGAAATTAATGATGAAGTGAAATGATTCAGCCACTGACATACTATTGTCGGACGTATCTGCAATCAACCAGTATCATAACACGCTAATGCTCATAGGAATAGTACCTGAATGTAATTTTTCGTCAGGAATTAAAATACTAAGAAAAATATACTTCACGACAAATACTGTGACTCCAGCAGGTATCAAAGTCACAGGGCGAACATATCATAACAACGTCCAAAACAGCGTCGACAAATAATATAGCTCTTCACCGAGCTTTATAATTTTGTCACTATGCTGAATAACACACGAGTACATCCCATGATTGATGGATATTTTGTTCGGTTCATTTAGTTGCCTTTCAGAAATAAATAAGTTCAAGAAGCGTCGAAATAGTGATACGTAGCACATTCGTTACAAAGCGTTTGCAGCTACAATACACTGCTAAACCCAGAGTATATAACATCTTAGGATAAACAAAAATGTAATATGCGATGAGGAAGATATGAGAGCTAGCCTAGCAGTAATTAATTTAACCTACTAATCCCGTAAAGAACCGCCGTCAGTGCACATGCTACGTAACTCAAAATCTCACTTATATTCCAATCAAAAAAATACATAATACTTATCACTCTCTTTCAGCAATAAGTCTTATTTAGGGATTGAAGCAGACATATCATAATATTCGCCAAAATTAAATGTCACAGATGATGTAGATATTGATGCCATATTCAGGACAACTTAGCCTTTAGCATTGCACGGGTACAAAGTATCATGACAGAAATATCTTCATAAATGATGAGACCTTTAGTATGAATCATGAAACCTGATCGTGCCCTAGCTTAGTTAATTATGAACCACTCCGAAATTAGTGAATTATAGTACTCCACACTGTATGGCATACTCAACTTGACTCCCTCTATGATCCTATTACCTGACCAAACAACAGGTTGGGCTACCCAACCTTCTTCAGGCGGTATTATTTGTGAAAAAAGACGCAGACGAAATACTGGACTCTAAAGTACGCGTAACAGGAAGCAGGAGAAACGTCAAATACCGGGCCTTGGTTTTTACTTTCTACATACAATAGGGAGTTAATACAACGTTCCAGTCACTAGATAGATTTTAGATAGGTGTGTCTGATACACCAAGATGCTTTTTTAGGTAGGAAGAAAACATGGAAAATGTCGTGTTTACTTCCTAATACAATGAAACACGAAGTGGATATTCTCTTATTGTCAATACGAACCTAGGTACCTACATGTAGCTATCAGTTGAAAGTAACTGTACTCAAGACTATCAAGACAAATGCCTATTGCTAAATAAATAAATTAAATTATCAAATAAGTGGGCCTACCTAAGGCTACCAGACTATCTGTTGGCAGACGAAACGGAAACTAACTTTACATTTCTCTCTGGGATTAATTCCCGATTAGGAAAGACGAAAGACTTTGCTGCAGTCTGTTACAAAACTCTTACACCGATCAGAAACATCATAAAACAGGCGAAAAAAACTCTATTGTAAATATGCATTCTCACACATTTACGAGTGTTAGCGCAAAAGTAATCTCTGGTGATATTGAAATAATGGATGTATATTTGAGCACAACAGAATATTAATATCAGTGAGTTTCTCACAGTTAGTAAAACAAATATTTTCTAGCATGTATGAAAGAACCACTCCGAAATTAGTCAGTCATAGTACTATACACTGTACGGTATACTAAACATGACTCCCTGTAGAAACATATTACCTGGTCAAACAGCAAGCTGGGCTACGCAAGTTTCTTCAGGCGACATCAATTGTGACAAAGGACATTAATGAGATACTGGACGCTTTAAAATTCGCATAATATAAGTGAGTTTTTCACAGTTAGTGACACAAATGTTTTCTAGAAACAATGAAAGAACCACATACTTGACTATAAACAGTACGAGACAAAAAGCGACGGCGAATGTGTTGCAGCAACTAGAGATTAACCTACAACGAGCACCAGAGATTGATTATACTTGTCTGTAGGAAAGCAACTGAATCGCTTCTAGGAATTTACAATTCCTGTCAGCTATAACGAGCCAAAATAAAAGTACGATGGTCTTTGTTTCAATCGAAATAGACATTTTATTTTTAGTCTCGTTCACAAATCGCGATTTATCTTGGGATAGCGGCAAATGGTAGGCCCTTAAAGCTGTCGTTTGGATTATTGTAATACTGACTCTTATCGATTTGCTACTCGATTAAGTACAAGCAATTTCTTACGTCTCGTGAGTCACAATGTATAAATATCGCCGCGTTACTTACCCCTGGAACAGTACAGCCCCGAGAACGACCATCGGAAGCATCACGTACGTCAATACGTCTTCCGTCTTGACAGAGCCTTAGAATATGTGTTTCCACGGAAACGTCTACCATGGGACATCAACTGTTGAGGCCGCGGCAGCTATTTTCTGGATGCTTGTCGGCTCTGGCGGGAATTACTAAATGCTAATATGAATCAATTTTCAAAATAGAATGCAGCACGAATGTGCAAGTGTTCTTTCACGAACAACGAAACGACCCGAATGAAACTGGAAAACTGTCAGCTGCATTTCTCTTGTGAATGCAGATGGTTTAGCGTAGTTGTGAGACTCCCATTCTGATTAACATACCCTCTCCGAAAACGACAAATAGTAATATCTTCATCCTCTCGATTTGTAATTACGCAATACTCTTATTTAACATCCTAACTAACGAGACCTGGTTTTTAAAACGTCAAAAGGACATGCCACTGCAAAATACCGTGTGGTCTGTATTGGATATGACTGAGTTTTTGTCAATATGTGAAACAAATGCGGCTCGACTTTTCCTTATAATCCATACCCAATGATCTGTCTACACAGATGCGATGTGCACAGACAGATTTTTGGATGTCGATGAGTCTTTCGAGAATAGCAAAGACTACAAGCCACAGACAGAAACGCGCTGAAATTAGCGGTGATATGTATTAGAGAGGGTGTGGTACTAAGGGCAGCAACAATCTGCGTTATATCTCTGAAAATTTCACATGTAGTGTAGAAGTATAGCTTTGAGACAGCGTAGCAGAACAGCTTAATTCTGCAGATGCGACTAATGGTAGAGAATTGGTATTTCCTTGCAAAGAGCCATACCAAGATTCACTGTCCAATTTTACAATGCCAACAATGCCAGAATTCTTCGAATGGCCCTGATGATAACTGCTGATGCCGATGTCAGCATAGTAATAAAAGCGCGACTGCCTGAGAACTGGATGTGATGATGCCTTGTGCTCAGTGATAATGAAGTGTTGTTGCTGATAAGGAAAAGCTGACAGATGTTGTTTCACCATTGCTGACCAGAAACTGAAGTGATCACTATTCAACAGAATATGTCAATGGGCAGCGCAGATGCTACGGTAGCAACATGGTGCAGCATGCAAGCAAGAAGAAAAACATCAGGCTGATATCGAAGATACACATCGACCATTGGTTGCTGCTGCAGATTATCAGAAAGTAACTTGCACATGACGAATGTAGATGAGGACTGAATGGACTTGATTTGGTGATAGTATATAGTATATATCTTTTATGTTCATAGTGGATAATTTTTTAGACAGCTATTACATTAATTAGTATAAAATGGAGTCTGAAACCGAAAAACGTGGGTTGCTTAGCAAAAAGTGTAGTAGTGCAAGTAAATGATAATGAACCGAATGCCTTCGAACAGTTGCAAAATATTCCAAAATGTTAGGTTAGAGACAGTATAGATGACGACAATATTTCTCCAGAAAAGGACAATTCCATTCTATAGAAATCTGATTGTATTCTAAGGGACAACACATCCGATAGAGTCATTAAAACGAACATGGGAAGCACGTTGCAACAGGTTATGCAATCTATAGAGCACGCATAGGGGCCTCTGGAGAACAGAAAACTAAGTTGAGAACCGAGATTGGCTACAAATGAAAAAATTGCTTCTCAGCTTGTGGAGAGATCAGTGTGCAGTTTTATTTAGTACCAACTATACAATGTGTGTGTGTCTGTGTGTCAGATACACTATTCCCTAAGCCACACTGGTACTGTAGATGCCACAGCTCCATGGAATACCCTAGTGTGTCTACCTCACCAATACAAGTGCACCTAGTTGTCAGTATTCTTCTGTACAATTACATCTCAAATATCTGAGCTCTCTTTTCCTGTGATCTCCACCGTACAAAGCCATGCTTCACATGCACATTCTCACAAATTTACATTGATAGAACCACTAAAATGCTTTAGCTGACACACTTCTATTGAGATGAACAGAAACCACAGTTGACTGTGCTTTTAGCTTTGTTACCTGTTACCATTCTACACATTTACGGTTTTTTTCAGGATACATCCATGGGTTTCCACGTAATATCTATACAAGTTCGATATTTAAAGTACTATTGTACAATTAATCATATGCAGTTAGTATTCCTGGGATATTTTGACTCTCACCTTTATCACTAAGTGCCAGGCACTTAGATACGAACCCACGTCTTCTGCTATACATTATGTCACACTGGTAGTACAGATATCATAGCGGAACAGACTGCCCTAGTATGTCTCCCACACTGATACAAGTTCCATATCGTTGCTATTCCCCTTCCAAACTCACATTCGTATTGTCAAGGCTCTCCTCTATTGCAGAAGCACCTTGAAAAAGAACAAATTGGGGTTAATTCTGCCTGTACCTGAGGCATAAGTGATATATTACTAAAATATAGTTGTTATTAATGAGACATACTGAGGAGTATCAGTGAGTTGGATATGATTAACATATCACCTACATTTGAGGTAGAGGCATGGTTAACTCCATTGTGCTCTCTGCTAAGGTGCTATTCCAACATCCTAGAGCCAGAGCAATATTGATGCGAGTTTAGAAGGGGAGAGCAGGGAGTTGGAAGCTGTATCGCTGAGGGAGACATACTACGGTAGTCTGTGCACTGTGGTATTTGTAGTGCCAGTGTGATGTAATGGATAATACACATGCCTAGCCAGCTGGAGACCTGGTTTCCAATGCCAGCTCTCGTACTACTTTTCTTTATTGCTTTGGTCTACATAATTATCATACATAAAGTTGAAACTTAATATGTCTCAGGAAAACCAGCTATATTGATTAATATACCACCTATGCTCACCAAAAGCAGAACAAACTTCCTGATATGATTGTCTTAATTGGGGTGCTTTATCCACTCCATGCCAGAATCAGTAAGGGATAATTCGTATAGGCACTGTCATAACCTCCAACCTGTAACTTTCGCTAACATCTAAACATTTACACCGATTAACAAGAAGCTAGAGGAGAAAGGTAGATAGGATCCGTGCACACGTAAGCAATATCATTACTGGTGGACCAAGAGAGGGCCAGAAACTATGTTCACCATGCTGGCTAAAATCCTGATGATTCTGTGAAGTCCCAAACTATTAATATCTCACCTGGCTATCAACTGTTCATAATGACCTGTAATAGAAAAATTACTAAAAACAGGCACACACAATTTTTCTTATCGGACCCAGTATTCCATATATGCACTTGTGAATGCTATGGTTAACTGTTAGGATAAGGATTTGATCCATGAAATCACACTCGTACTTCGTAAACAAAAACCAACATATCTTACAAAATCATAATTTCATTCATCAAAGAACGTGATTCACTCTCTGTATACCTGAATTTAAATAATTTAATTACCCTAACCGTAAAAGAAGTTACACTCGACGAGCTGGTAACAGCATGTCTTACTGTCCACTTTGACACAGCCAGAGCGCTGTCTGCATCAGCCGCAGGATGACCAGCGCAACTTTAGATAGTGGGGCGGTAGGTGGCCAATTGGAGGCGCCGGCTACGTACCCAGTAGGGTGGAAGGTAGTAAACTGCCAGAAAGGTAGTTGCCTTGTTCTTCGTGAAGTTTACGGAATAAAGTTAGGTCTTGCAGTGGAAATCTCTACAGCCTCCCTCATTGGTTTTTACTAGACTAATCACAACACATACTTTAAAAAAGAGTGGACGCAACTTGACCATGGTCACCTCAGGTCAGAAGCAAGGTTTGAAAGTAAAATTCAAAGAAAAGTTATCCAGCATCCAAACAAAGAAAGACCAAACTACCTTGAGCACTTGCATGTACTCCGTACTTCATACGTTGCGCAACTTGTCAACGTTGGGGATGACGGAAACAGGATAACACATGTTGTAAAGAAATAAAATCAGAATATGATGGTTTCCCACGCAATGCTCCTCCCAGCTGCGATTTACATAAAACAGACAGTAGAAATTTATATGAGCAGTGTCCGTTCTGTTGGATATATTCGAATGAATAGCCACCACACATATAACTATATGCATCTTCATGGAAAATAATGATACATTCAGTGCAGATGTATTCCTCGTTGTGAAAATGAGATGAGGCTATGAACAATGAGGATAGTGGTCGAGGATGGGAAATTTGTCTGGACAGGATGTGTGCTCAGCTAACCAAAGTGGTTAAGGTGATCACTCGCAATAAACGGCAAATCCAGGTTCCAATTTCAGTAAGGCACATATTTGTACTTGTCCCCTCTGGATTTATTTCAGTCGCCAATTGCAGCTGCTGTCACAATTACCTTTTCGTCAGACAGCAGAGGCACAATCTGCTAGACTAACAGAATGTTAATTACGTATTCCAGATCATAATTACATGAAAGGCGTTGAGACAGGTCCCTTTCATTACACCAATGCTGAAGCGGAAAATAACATTGGAGTTATTCATGTCATGTGACATCAAGGACAACTGGTATTTTATTTTTATTTTTGATGTCCAATATACTGTAAAATAACAGCACAGGGGATATCTGTTTACCTCTGGGGTTAGTGTAAACGGGTTGGTGCTGCTGATGAGCAAGAGGAGACCAGCTTGCATGTGAGTCGTAGTGCAGAAGCGATTCAGCCCCATGTCAGGTGCCATGGACACATGGCGTGTTGTGTCACCCATAAGCAACAACCCTTTACAGAGCATGAACTAGAAGTCCTTTCCAGACGTAAAGGTGATTTGTGGTGAGAAATTACACTGTTTCTACACAAGTCTATATGCCTATCGTACCAACTTGCCATTTTTCAGCTGAACACACCAACTTTCTGATTTTACAGGCTATCGCAATCATTTTCTGTCAACTTTACAGCCTATATTGCCAGTCTACAATTTTATTGGCTATACTACCAATTTACTGCCAGTTTTATGGACTATGCTGCCAGTTTGCCTATTTTACAGCCTATTCAAACAATTTTTGTATTTGGCGATACACAGTTGGTCGGATTAATGATACTCCTCTCAATATAGAGCTCATATCTCCAGAGGTTCCTATTGGCAGAGACCTGATTACCTGAGAGCAATGCAGCCCCACATAAGGGGGAGGTGCACTCCTGGAAAAAAATTGGGTAACGAAATTTAACGAATATATGAATACACGCATAATAATTAATAATATTATTAATAATAATGGATGGACAAGTACACTCTTGTCCAGAAAAACAAAACATTCTTAATCACTACAGATAGAAAGTTCTTATGCACAGGACATGTACATTAGTATATCCTGCAGAAGTGATTAGCATTTCAACCACCTCGGTTTAGTGTGTGCCCTGTTCCCTAGCAGGCACAGGATCTGCCTTGGGCCCAGATAACATGTTCCGTGTATTATGGCATCGATGTTTATAAGGCTCAACTGGCGTCCTCTGGTATAGCCATACATGCAGCAATCACCTGGTTCGAAAGTTCATCTCTAGTGATTGGCATTGGGTCACAGGATTCCACTTTGAAATTTTACATCAGTGACAACTCTGGTGATCTGGCAGGCCAGAGGGAAAGGCACGCATGTTGTTGTGTTGAGATTAAAACCAAGTTGTAAGCAGTACAAAGCAAGTGGAAAGAGCAGTGAAATGTAGTTCGCGTGTGTCCCAAATTTATAAATCCGACCCCTAATCTTCATCACGCTTTGGAAAACAAGTCAGTGATATTTTGTGATCTCCTTAACTATAAAGTAAATTTCGGTTGTGTTCCACATGGTCAACATTAATTGAAAGCATACAGGTTTCATTAAATAAAGGTTCTTTTTTCAGAGTACGGACCAAACGCTGAAAAACTATTGAGAAAGCATAAGCGACACAAGTGCTGGAAACCCTGTATGTCACGAACGTTGTGTTTTTAGTGACAGCACAGCGGTTTTCCCGGTGCACAAATGGACGAATGAATAGCTGATTCTGCAAGAAACAGTATTTAAACAGTGCTGCAAGTAAAAGCACGTTAACTTAAATCACATCGTATCTGTTATTTTCATAATTAAAACTTTAGTTCCTGGTACGAAAAGTTGTAGGTTCAATTTCACGCCATCTGTTTTTAAGAATTTGGCGGACAGGTCAAATGGCAATTAGGCAGGTTTAGTTATAAATGCATTTTGTAGGATGTGTTGTGTTGTGGTCTGTTCTTGTTGCCAAAGTTAGAAATGGCTAAAAAAGACTCACTGCGGGGCATGCAGTAGATCACCGATCCCTTAAAGAACCAAGTGTCCGTGTATAAAATAGCTTTAAACATCTGATTACTTTACAAATAAGGTAACGTGTTATATATTTGACTGTAAACATGTATATGAGGAGAACGTTTGAAAGATTTGAAATTAAGATTAAAGTTTGTTTGGAGTCGCTAAGTGCTCTCATATCTAAATACTGGATGAGACATTCAGGGTATTCCGTCAGTTACGCTGCCTCAAGACATTCACTCAGTTTGTGACTGTAACTGTTTCTTATTATTTAAAGATGTTAACATAATGTTATACGTGTTAATGGGTAGATTATGACAGAATTTTAAATACATAAATTCGATCAACAATTACATGAAGTATAGGAAATCAAGTAGTGTTGCACCTGGTAATGGTTAGGTAGACAACCATCAACTGGTATTTGGTTCCATGACAGCGTTTTAGTAATATACATTGTTTGTAAGTCCTTGGCACCGGTGATAGTGACAGAACCTGACTCCCTGCTCCATATATGGCAGTGAGATATCTCGACGTGTTTGATAAATTTCTTTACGAGGGTGTCAAGCTATGGAACAGAGGAGCCACCCCTAGTTAATAAATGAGCATTCTCTTTATTGTGGCATGATGTTCTATGTATGAGTAGCTGTTGCTAGTTTGCTCTTCATTCCGAAGACTCACTTGTTGCAGCTCACCATGCTGGTTTATTCTGAGCTAGTCGCTTCATTTGCACGTAATTACAACAACCTGCATCTATGTGATACTCCCTACTGTATTCGATGTTGATCTTCATCAACAGCTGTACCTACTTTCATCCATTACCAAACTGAACTTGCTGCGTCACGACGCAGACTAGTAATCGAATCCTACTATTAGTGTGGTTGTGTTATAAATTAGTTAGTTCCTCTTTTAGAATCAGTAAGTACTCATATGTTCTTCAATCTCCCCGTCCTATACTCAGCATTTTTTTGTAGATTGGAATTTCTAAAGATTCACTTCTGGTCTTGTCTGAAATGTTTACTGTCCATGTTTCGCTTCTGTTCAAGGCTGAACTCCAGCCAAATAACTAAAGAAAACAATTACCAACGTTAAATTTATATTCGCTGTTAACAGTTTTCCTGTTTTCAGGAACTTTTTACTTCCCATTGCCATCTACATTTCACTTCCATTCTACTTCTGTAATCAGCGGCTATTTTACTGTTCAAATAGTAAAACTCATCTTCAACCATATGGGTTTCGTTTGCATATGTAACTCCTGGAGCTTCGCTTGATTTCATTCTGCCACAATGGCCAAGTTTTATTTCTGTTGATGTTCTTACTATAACCACATTCTAAGATACTGTTTATCGTTGTATATATTCCAGTGAGATTATGTTGCACATCAGCAGCACTTAATTTCTCCACACCATTTTTAGAAATTCTAAGCAATAAATTTTAAAAATTAGTAGATTAGAATTATATCACTGTAGCTTAACTTCCAAATATGAACGTCTTGTAGAGGAAGTAATTGGTCAGAAATAGGTGCCCTAACGTGCAAGTGCTTTGCATCAGAATTAAGCATAAAGATGACACTTGACAAAGTGTGGTGCCCAAGCATTTCATTGCCAAACTTCTCAGTCTTGTCAGAAGATACATTTTGTTACCTTTACACAGAAATAGAGGGTCAACCTGTTATAAACACGTTATAAATCATTCCCAGAGCTAACAGTAGTACAGAATGAAGGAAAAATTAATGAAAGACTCCTGACAGTAGCAATAATCCTTTTTAATTCTTAGTAAACATTGATAAACAAAATGGAATTAATTATTGCACTTAAAGTGACAGCAATACAATATAATTTGTCTTTGACATGAAAAAGTGAATCCAAAGAACGTTTCACTATTACCACCATTATATTTATTATATATAACACTTAAATTATTATTTTTATTTTCTTAAAGTATAAACAAAATTATTTGTATATGTAGGATTATATGCCTAAATAGACTGAATATGATCAGATACAAGAAGTGAAATAAATACTTCATTATAACTTGATTTAGAAACACATGGAAGCATGTATTTCTTCATGAATTTCTATAAGGAACATAATTGGACGTAGAGACTAGCAACCAAATGAATTAAAGAAGTAAAATACAATACAAACAAAGTGTGCACTGACGGTTGGCAAATTTTACGATTATCTTTCTCTATGTCAAATATATCGCAGAATGATTAGCATATTTGTTTTTCCAAGGTAAACAGTGGCAAGTCAAGTAATTGTACAATAGTGAGAACCTGCAGGACAAAACAGTGAATTAAAACTAGTACTTGACCACTTTAGCAGTGAACAAATTGGGGTTAATCTTACCTGTACCTCAGGTGTACGTGGTGTATTAATCAATGTAGCTCACTTTCATGAGACATATTAAGTCTCACCTTAAAGTATGATAATAATGTAGGCCAAAGCAATAAAGAAAAGCAGTGCCTGAGCTGTCATTGGAACCCAGGATGCCCTGCTTACTAGGAATTTGCGTTATCCTTTACATCACACTGGCACTAAGAACACCATAGTGCACGGACTACCTTAGTATGTCTCCCTCAGTGATACAAGTTCCAACTCTCTGCTCTTCCCTTCTAAACTCACATCAGGATTGCCCCTGCTCCAGGATGTTGGAATAGCACCTTAGTAGTGAGCGAAATGGTGTTAATCCTGCCAGTACCTCAAATGTAGGTGATATATTAATCATATCCAACTCACTGATACTCCTTAGTACGTCTCATTAATACTAATAACATTTTATTAATATATCACCTATGCCTGAAGTACAGGCAGAATTGACAATAATTTGTTTTTTGCTGTGGTGCTTCTGCAATACAGAAGAGGCTTGGCAATACGAATGTGAGTTTGGAAGGGGAATAGCAACGATATGGAACTTGTATCAGTGTGTGAGACATACTAGGGCTGTCTGTTCCGCTATGGTATCTGTACTAACAGTGAGGCATTATGTACATCAAAAGACACTGTTTCGTATCTAAGTGCTGGTACACGTTTTTACTCATTTGCTTTGGCCTACATCATTATCACAGATAAAAGTGAGAGTCAATATAGCCCAGGAATACTAACCACATGTGATTAATTGTGCAACAGTACTTTAAATATCGAACTTGCGCAGATATTAGGTGCAAACTTAGCGGTGTATCCTGAAAAAAAGCGTAATTTTGTAGAATGGTAACAGGTAACAAATCTAAAAGCACAATCCACTTTGGTTTCTGTTCAGTTAAATAGAACTGTGTCAGCTAAAACATTTTAGTTGTTCAAACATTGTAAATTCCTGAAAATGTGCTTGTGAAGCGTGGCAATGTATGGTGGAGATTACTGACTGCAAAACCAGAAAAGAGAGCTCATTTATTTGTGATGTAATTGTACAGAAGAATACTGACATTTAGGTGGACTGATAACGTAACACACATTTTATACTTAATACTGAATAAAACTACACACTTACCTCTCCACAAGCTGAGAAGCAGCTTTTACTTTTGTAGCCAATCTGGGTTCTCAGCTTAGTATTCTGTTCCCCAGAGGTTCCTGTGGGTGCTCTATAGATTGCATAACCTGTTGCAACGCTCTTTTCATGTTCATTTTAATGCCTTTATCGGATGTATTGTCATTTAGATTACCATCAAATTTCTATAGAATGGAATTGTCGTTTTCTGCAGAAATGTTATCATCATCTATATTGTCTCCAACCTCCCATTTTGGAATGTGTAACAACTGTTCGAAGCCATTATTCTCATTATCGTTTACATCCACTACTAAACTGTTCCGAAGCAACTCACAGTTTTCTGTTTCAGACTCCATTTTTGTACTAATTACTGTAATAACTGTCTTACCAATTATCCACTATAACCAAATCTAGTCCACTCAGCCTTCATTTACATTCATCATGTGCAAGGTAATTGGTGACATGTGTTACAGTTACGTTCTGATAATTTGCAGCAGCAACAAATGGTCGATGTGTATCTTCGATATCAGCCTGGTGTTTTTCTTCTTGCTTGCCTGCTGCACCATGTTGCTACCGTAGCATCTGCGCTGCCCATTGACATATTCTGTTGAATAGTGATCACTTCCGTTTCTGGTCAGCAATGGCGAAACAACATCTGTCAGCTTTTCCTTATCAGCAACAACACTTCATTATCACTGAGCACAAGGCATCATCACATCCAGTTCTCAGGCAGTCGTGCTTTTATTACTATGCTGACATCGGCATCAGCACTTATCATCAGGGCCATTCGAAAAATTCTGGCATTGTTGGCATTGTAACATTGGATAGTGATCTTGGTATGGCTCTTTGCAAGGAACTACCAACTCTCTACCATTAGTCGCATCTGCAGAATTAAGCTGTTCTGCTACGTTGTCTGAAAGCTATACTTGTACACTATATGTGAAATTTTCGGAGATATAACGCAGATTGTTGCTGCCCTTAGTACCACACCCTCGCTAATACATATCACAGCTAATTTCAGCGCGTTTCCGTCTGTGGCTTGTAGTCTTTGCTATTCTCGAAAGACTCATCGACATCCAAAAATCGGTCTGTGCACATCGCATCTGTGTAGACAGATCGTTGGGTATGGATTATAAGGAAAAGTCGAGCCGCATTTGTTTCACATATTGACAAAATCTCAGTCATATCCAATACAGACTACACGGTATTTTGCAGTGGCATGTCCTTTTGACGTTTTAAAAACCTGGTCTCGTTAGTTAGGTTGTTAAAATTATAATTTTCCAAAAATACTATGTCTTTTTATACTAGTGAGAGTACTGTGTAATTACATACCGAGAGGATGAAGATATTATTTGTCGTTTTCGAATAGGGTTTGTAAATCAGAATGGCAATGTCACAATTTCACTAAACCATCTGGATTTGCAAGACAAATGCAGCTAAAATTGTCAGTTTTCCAGTTTCATTCTGCTGATTTCATAGCACGTGAAGGAGCACTTGCACATTCGCTTTGCATTCTATTTTGAAAACTGATTCACATTAGAATTTAAATATTCCTGCCAGAGTCGGCCAGCTTCCAGAAAATGGCCGTCGCATCTCCAATAATCGTTGTCCCTTGATAGAGGTTTCCGTGGAAACACACATTCTAAAGCAATGTCAAGATGGAAGACGTTATGACGTACGTGAAGCTTGCGTTGATCGTCTTCGGAGCTGTACTGTTCCATGGGTAAGTATCACGGCGGTATTTATACATTGTGATTCAAGGGACGTAGGAAAATGTTTGTACTTAATCGAGTAGGAAATCGTTAGAGTCAGTATTAGACTAATCCAAATGACAGCTTTATGGATGTACCATTTGCCGCTATCCCAAGATAAATCGCGATTTGTGAAGGAGACTAAAAATGAAATGTCTGTTTTGATCGAAACTAAGAGTATCATACTTTTAAACTAGCTCGTTATAACTCACAGGTATTGTAAATTCCAGGAAGCGATTCAGTTGCTGTTCTGTAGACAAGTATAATCAATCTCTGGTACTTGTTTCTGTCTAGTTGTTGCAAGACATTCGCCGTTGATTTTCGTCTCGTACTGTCCTGTAATTAAGTCTGTGGTTCTTTCATTCTTCCATTCTTCCATTCTTCCATTCTTCCATTCTTCCATTCTTTTTAGAAAACGCTTGTTACTAACTGAGAAAAACTCAATTATATTATGCGTATTTTAAAGCGTCGAGTATTTCATCTATGTCCTTTGTCACAACTGATGCCTCTTGAAGAAGCTTGCGTATCCCAGCTTGCTGTTTGATCACGTAATAGTTTCCTACAGGGAATCAAGTTTAGTATACCATGCAGTGTAGAGTACTATGACTAATTTCGGAGTAGTTCTTTCACACTTGCTAGAAAACATTTGTGTTACTAAATGTGAAAAACTTACTTATATTAATCGTCTGTTGTGCTCAAATTTACATCCATAATTTCAATATCACCAGAGACTATTTTTGCGCTAACACTCGTAAATCTCGAAGAGTGCATCATTATAATAGAATTTTGTTTTCACCTATTGTATGATGTTTCAGATCGATGTAACAGTTTTGTAACGGGCGGTAGCAAACACTTTCGTTTTTCCGAATCAGAAATTAATCCCAGAGGTAATTATAAATTAAGTTTCTGTTTTGTCTGTCAACAGATAGTCTGGTAGCCTTAGGTAGGCCCACTGATTTGATAATTTTATTTATTTGGCAACAGGTATTTGTCTTAGCAGCTCTGAGTACAGTTAATTTCAACTGACAATTACATGTTGGAGCAATAAAAGTGTTCTAGCTATATAGAGAAACCAAAATTCTTCATATAGCCATCTTGCTTATTTCCTCAACTCCGTAAACACTGAAGTCATTTGTAACCAGTCGTCCAGACTGCAGATTATGTACACCTCGGGCACAAGCCTTAAGAGAATATCAAAGTTGTCCAGAATGAGATTTTCACTCTACAGCGGAGTGTGCGCTGATATGAAACTTCCTGGAAGATTAGAACTGTGTGCCGGACCGAGACTCGAAATCGGGACCTTTGCCTTTCGCTGACAAGTGCTCTACCATCTGAGCTACCCAAGCAAAGCTCACGCTGCGTCCTCACAGTTACTTCTGCCAGTACCTCGCCTCCTACCTTCCAAACTTTACAAAGCTCTCCTCCGAACTTCGCGGAACTTGAAATGGTTCAAATGCCTCTAAGCACTAAGGAACTTTACATCTGAGGTCATCAGTCCCCTAGAACTTAGAACTAATTAAACATAACTAACCTAAGGACGTCACACACATCCATGCCCACGGCGGGATTCAAACCTGCGACCGTAGCGGTCGCGCGGTTCCAGATTGTAGCGCCTATAACCGCTCTGCCACTCTGGTCGGCCTTGCGGAACTAGCACTCCTAAAAGAAAGGATATTACGAAGACATGGCTTAGCCACACCCGGGGGGATGGTAGAGCACTTGCCCGCGAAAGGCGAAGGTCCTGAGTTCGAGTCTCAGTCCGGCACACAGTTTTAATCTGCCAGGAAGTTTCATATCAGCGCACACTCCGCTGCAGAGTGAAAATCTCATTCTGGAAACATCCCCCAGGCTGTGGCTAAGCCATCTCTCCGCAATATCCTTTCTTTCAAGAGTGCTAGTTCTACAAGGTTCGCAGGAGAGCTTCTGTGAAGTTGGAAGGTAGGAGGCGAGGTACTGGCAGAAGTAAATCTGTTGGGACGGGGAGTGAGTCGTGCTTGTGTAGCTCAGATGGTAGAGCACTGGCCCGCGAAAGGGAAAGGTCCTTAGTTCGAGTGTCGGTTCGGCAGACAGTTTTAATCTACTATGAAGTTTCATATCCACGTAATGTTTCCTTGTACCAGGAAGTAAACGACGTTTCCCATCTCTTACTCCTATCTAAAAAAGCATTTTGATGTATCAGACACACATCTAAAAATTGTCTAGTGACTAACTTTGCCTTTACTCTCTATTGTATGTAGAAAGTAAAAACCGAAGCCCGGTATTTGATGTTTCTCCAATATCCTGCTACGCGTATTTTAAAGCATCCAATATTTCGTAGAGGTACTTTGTCACAACTGATGCTGCCTGAAGAACCATGGGTAGTCCAGCCGGCTGTTTGATCAAGTAATAGGTTCGTAGAGGGAGTCAAGTTTCGTATGCCATACAGTGTATCATTCACTAATTTCGGAATAGTTTATCATTAACTACGCTAGGATATGATCAGTTTTCACGATTCGTACTGAAGGTCTTATGTATGAAGATATTTCTGTCATACTTTTTACCCGTGTAATGCTATAGGCTAAGATGTCCTGAATACTGCATCAATATCGACATCGTCTGTGACATTTAATCTCGGTGATTATTATGATACGCCTGCTTCGATCCCTAAATAAGACTAGTTGCTAAAAGAGTGTGACACGTTTTACAACATTTCCTTGATAGGAATGTAAGTAAGATTTGAGTTACGTATGATGCACACTGGCGGTTGTTATTTTCGTGTTTAATGGGTTAAATTAATTACGGCTATTAAAGCTCTCATATCTCTCACATCGCATATTACATTTTTTGGTTATCCTGAGATTTCATATACTCTGAGTTTAGCAGTGGATTCTAGCCGCAAACGCTTTGTAACGAATGTGATGCATCACTGTTTTGAGGCTTCTGGAACTTTTCTATTTCTGAAAGGCAACCGAATGAACCGTACACAATATCCATCACTCATGGCATGTACTCGTACGTTATGCAGCATCGTGACAAAACTATGGAAACTCGGTGAAGAGCTATATTATTTGTCGTTGCTGTTTTGGACGTTATGACACGTTCGCTTTGTGACTGATACCTGCTGGAGTATCAGTATTTGTCGTGCAGTATATTTTTCTTAGTATTTAAATTCCTGACGAAAAATTACATTCAGATACTATTCCTATGGGCATTAAAGTGTTATACTGGTTGATTGCAGATACGTCCGACAGTAGTGTGTCAGTGGCTGAATCATTTCATTTCATTTCATCATGAACTTCCTTTTCAATAAACAGCACTATGAAAGTTGTAGACCAGAATTCTTATGTGGTTGCTAATGAGCCATTCTTAGATCATGAAAATAGGGTTTGTGGTGACAGTGGATGACGATACTCGCTGATTGTTAAAAAAGATCTGTATAATGAAGTGACAAGCTGTTTATAGACCCAATATGAAGTTCCTTATCGAACGGAAAAGCTGTAAGGAATGTCGTAGGAGAAACTGTCAGAATTCAGACTTATGACAAGAACGATTATTCGAAGCAAAAATGTCGGGTACACATGGGCTATGAAATGAGTAACTTAGCAGATATAAGCAATTCTTCATCTTTGATTGTGTGAAACAAAAATCCCATCTATCGCTAGCTCTTTGATTTTCATATTTCTTATGAAGGTAGTACGGACAGAGCAAAAAATGTCCGGGAACTGTGAGCTCTAAAATGCATACCTTAAGAGCCATGAGAACTTGTCCACCTTCTCTCCTGTTAAACACATTTCTTTTGCTGAACAAGTGCTCATAGCTTATACGATATTTACTTTAGAGCTCATGTTTACTGGACTTTTTTTGCTTCGAATAATTGTTCCTGAGATATCCCAAAATACTGGCCATTTCTCCTGGGACATACTGAACAATTCGCAAGCAGAAAAAAATACAAATTCTAATTATTATTGCACTATGTTGATTGGCTAATAACACGAGCCTGGGACAACCAACCCATTCTTTGAAAACCGCACTACAATAGCTCTTTCAATCTCCGCTTATATTTGCGGTAAAAATTGTAGGTGATTCACGCTGCATATATAATAAAACAAATGCAAAAATATAACGTTAATAATAGTCTTGTTTGACTGGAATTCGAGCGTAGGAAAAGGGGGAGAAGGAAACATAGTGGGTGAATATGGATTGGGGGTAAGAAATGAAAGAGGAAGCCGTCTGGTAGAATTTTGCACAGAGCATAACTTAGTAATAGGTAACACTTGGTTCAAGAATCATAAAGAAGGTTGTATACATGGAAGAATCCTGGAGATACTAGAAGAAATCAGATAGAATATGTAATGTTAAGACAGAGATTTAGGAACCAGGTTTTAAATTGTAAGACATTTCCAGGGGCAGATGTGGACTCTGACCACAATCTATTGCTTATGAACTGTAGATTAAAACTGAAGAAACTTCAAGAAGGTGCGAATTTGAGGAGATGAGACCTGGATAAACTGACTAAACCAGAGGTTGTACAGAGTTTCAGGGAAAGCATCAGGAAACAATTGTCACGAATGGAGGAAAGAAATACAGTAGAAGAAGAATGGGTAGCTTTGAGGGATGAACTAGAGAAGGCAGCAGAGGATCATATAGGTAGAAAGACGAGGGCTAGTAGGGTAACAGAAGAAATATTGAATTTAATTGACGAAAGGAGAAAATATAAAAATGCAGTAAATGTAGCAGGCAAAAAGGAATACAAACGTCTCAAACACTAGATGGACAGGAATTGAAAAATGGCTAAGCAGCGATGGATAAACGACAAATGTAAGGCCGTAGAGGATTATCTCAAGATAAATAGTTTAGACAAGAAGAGAATAGAAGCTTTCTAAATGTGGTGCTACAGAAGAATGCTGAAGATTAGATGGGTAGACCACATAACTGATGAGGAGATGTTGAATAGGATTGGGGAGAAGAGAAGCTTGTGGCACAACTTGACAATAAGATGGGACCGGCTGGTAGGTAGGACATGTTCTGAATCACCAAGGGATCACAAATTAAGCATTGGATCGCAGCGTGGAGGGTAAAAATCTTAGGGGGAGGCCAAGAGATGAATACACTAAGCAGATTCAGAAGGATATAGGTTGCAGTAAGTAATGTGAGATGAAAAAGCTTGCACATTATTGAGTAGCATGGAGAGCTGCATCACACAAGTCTCAGGACTGAAGACAACAACAACAACAACAACAACAGCCACATTAATAAATTATATTTTGTTATGTAAAGATAGATGCACTGAGAGTCAATTACACTCCAAACATCTGTCCTTGCATGACAACAAGTTACTTATAAATATATATTTTGACATTTATTGAACTCTGTCTTCGATTGTGTAACGAAATATTACTTATAATTTGGCGGCTGTTTTACGAAGTATAAATATTCTGCCGTTAACCAAAGTTCTGGTGAAACAGGGCCTCTGACCTAAACCAGTCGTACAGTAACAAATTTTTCACCATCTTCACGTGCTACAATATGTAAATTTCTCTGAGTTACTTTACAGTGTGACTTGGACACTAATGCTAGCTATGCCTCGCTGCCCTTTCATGTTCCTACTCACCCTTTCAAGTGTTTCGTTCTATGATCTCTGACCACTTTAGCGTTTGCAGGGTTTAGTCCAATCATCTTTGTTTTCCTAGCCTCTTAAGTGTTTCGTTCAATAATCTGTTATTAGATCCTCCTCCCTTGATGATAGGTGAAGCCTTTTGCACTGTCACTTGTTAGTGTCTGACATGCTCTTTTGCTAGTGGTCAAGTCCACAAGCAACTAACTATAATGTGGATCCTATTGGTCACTCCTGGGTCGTATCGTGTTTTACCGGCGTCAGAACCTTCCGCAGAATTTCTAAGAAATTTCGGTTGCAAAATATTAAGCCGTGATCCCATGGAACAGTGTTTCTGTTTACTTATACCTTCTGATAATTGAGGGTACTCGTTCGTTTACTGTATTGTTTATTTGTGAATTGACTGCATGAGTCTTCCATCGTTACGCCTTCTGGCTACGGAAGTGGGGGAATGGGATAAATTTGTTTTAAAGCTTTCCTTTATGTAATGTGACAGTATGAAATACATTGATTTACCTATGTTCGACGTAGCTGAACATAAACAGATTTTGGCTACATTTCTGTCTATCGTGACTTAATATTTCGGTCTAAGGCGCTGCAGTCATGGACTGTACGGCTGGTCCCAGCGGAGGTTCGAGTCTCCTCTGGCATGTGTGTGTGCGTTTAAGCTTAGGGACTGAAGACCTTAGCAGTTAATTCCCGTAAGATTTCACACACATTTGAACATTTTTTAACTTAATATTTAAGCACAGTGAAAGTAGTCTTAACAGTATCGCCATGTATAACCAGTAGTGATAATTTTACTGCACTTGAACAAATCCACAGTTTTCCAGTTATGAATTGCCACTTAAGTTGTGTGTAGCGTTACAGGGCCTGCACTGACTTGTCACAAGGTATCAGTTTTGATCACTTCAACCGTTTTTGGAATTTCGGTTATAGAACTGCGCCATCTCATTTAATTTAGCTCTCCCGAGCCGTATCCACCACAAGTTGGATACAGATGTAAAGGCAAAGTTACCAAGGGGGAAAAGTTCTAACCAACTGTCTTTTGGTAAATGTTCACGTATAATTGATACAGCGTTTTAGTTCGTTATAGGACTTCCTCCAGCAGTTGGCAGAATTTGTGTTCTACCAACCGCGTGGGACAAATTCCTTGTTCACTTTCTACTGCGCGAGGCACAGCTGAGAACGTTGTCGTGCTTAGTAGGTACGCGGCATCATTCGTTCTTCATTATTCATGGATATGGTTTTTCACCCACCAAGCTTTATGTTTTTTTAAGAAAGTAGTTTGCGGTCCTAAATTCTACGCAACCTTCCGTAAGCATCAAAAAGTTTGCTGACCCGATTAACGGAAAATTTTCCTACCTAAGCGAACGTGTCTCAGTTGAAGTTGCTGTTTGTAATTTGCAGACAACGTTGTTCTCGTCCACGAATGTTGATGACTCCATTGCACGAGAAGTTAGAAGACGAAATTTTTTCCTTCTTGTGGACACACTGGTTTCATTATTAGCGAAGTAACTGCAATGGGTACATAATTAGGGTAACACCAAACCATTAGACTCGTTTTCTTGAGCTCTAAATGCTAAACAAGACGTTGTGAACACTCCGAGGACGTAGCAGGGTCGATTTGTCACTCAGGCCACGGACTAGCGTTTCTTTCCCCTGTACAACTGATTTAGTTATCTCGCAGCTGAAGATACACAATTCATAGTTTTTTAACAGCGCTGAAGTGTCATCTTGAATTGATAATAAATGTTATTTATCTCATATTTAGTTCAAAACAATATCACAGTTAATTTCCAACCTCCACATCAAATTTTCATTAGTTCTGAAATAACACACAATGTGTTTGGGAAATTTAAGTCACAATATGTTAAAGCAAGAGTGTTACTCTTTATTTATTATCCAATAAAATTACGTGTCAATTTATCAAAATATATTTTCACACAAAATAATCGTTGTAACTATCCATCTTACATTTGCCAGTGTCGTGTTATGGAGTATGCAGTTCTCCAGCACGATTTCTCGTCACTTAACAACGTTGAGTGTTTGTAAATGAACACACACATAGCTATATACAGTACTGTGGCTACAAGCATGTTCCTTAACACAACACTTCTAACATTTAAATGTAAGATACTTTGTATACTTCTAGAGGTTTTGAAATTATTATGTATCATGAGGCCAACCTATTACTTCCTAGCCGTGATTTAATAATTTTTGTGTCAATTTCCAGATTTTTCTGGGCTCTGTGTGATAAGGTCGCAGTGACACGTTTATTTATGTTGCATTACAGGTCATATTTGAGGTTTGGGAATATTATTCTTCTCTCTATCTGTGACCTTTTCCTCCCCCGCCCCCCCCCCCCCCCCAATCCTCCTAGGAAACACCAGGTACACGATTGTGGTTACTGAATGAACTTGTAAATAGTTTTTCTACCAATAAATGGGAAACGACAGACTCAAATTAGTATATGAATTTTGCTATTTGGCCAGCAAAATAACTAATGGTGCCTGTCGCATACCCTTTTTACTTTTTATCAATTTATATGGCATAAATTTTAATTAATTTTATACTGATTATTGTTGCGAGCACGACAGATAAAATACGATTCTCGCTACTAGTTTCTGCAGTAGAATATGTTAACTTTATGCACTTTGACCTGTTATGTTGGGATACGCAGAACACTGAAAAATTTCGTGCTGTAGTCGTATGATCTTCAATTTGCAAACTATTTTTATACAACACTGATCTGGCTTGATATATGGCACATAGTATCATTATTTTAAGTAATTATGGAATAAAAAAACGCCCTTATCTACTTTCGTCTCTTGAATACACAGAAAATTACTCTTCTTACCTGTACGGAAGTTACTGTGTGTTATGTTTACTTAACGTAAGAGCTGCAGTCGATTTTTTTCAAATATGTAGACACTTAACTGCCACGACTAACATGAGAGTATGAAAGGATGAAAAAACTTAAATTTTTGATCATTGTATTATTACCCAGAACAGGTTTTGCAGAGCAGTCTTTGATCCCACACAAGTAAAATTTTATCACCCATGAATTATTTACGTAACTGGTAACATAATAGCAGCTGCTTTTGTCCACCTGAAAATGACACAATAAAGTACACAATTTCCGTCTTAAGTCTCTAGAAAGACGAAAGAGATAATTTTAATGTACCGTTACCTGCCCGCTATATTGCGGGAAAACTGTTTTCATTCAGTTTCATTTGAATTTGCCGCGGCAGCGACTCCTGCGATCGCTGCACAGCTCTGCGTCATAAAAAATTCATAATATGCTGAAAACTGCTAAGAATGTGAAATGAAATCTTGGGCAAGCTACCAATAAATTACAGGTAATAATTTTAACAATTTCGATATTCAAAAAAAAAATCAACATAAATTCAACGTGCACACCTCTTACAAATATCACCCTCCAATGGCGTCTTTCTCGATCAAAGGACAAACGAAGGCTACCTAAGCATTCAAGCTAGCGTCACAGGCTCTTACAACTTCAACGACTACAAGAAGACAGAGTAATGTTTTAACCTCCACTATTTATAGGCAATTTAATAAGCATCTTTGTAATTATTTTTCATTATCTCATTTGATACATACATTGGCCGACCAAAGACGTTACTTGTGAAATATAGATACATAAATATTGCAGAGACATAAAAATTAAAATTTGTTATCTCCTTTTATACTTAATCTACTACCATTCATACAGTAATGGAATAATAATAATACAAATAAATGTTTATTTTTATTATTTCTTTTATATATTCTATAGATTTTGTAAATTTCTTGCCAGGAAACGTCACAATGCCCCCTGGCAGCATGTGACTAACATTGCCAAATGTTTGTCAGTATGTTGCCATTAGCGTCAACACAGTCACTGTATATCACTTGGTCTTGTGAACATCAAACTAATTTTGTTCATTATGTTCATACGGTAGTTTGTTGACACTCTCCATAATTTCTCGAGGAATGAATGTCGCTCCTCCACTTTGCGAGCTGACCGTATACATAGTCCCAGGGTCGTCACAGTTTTGGCTCCTCTGCCTGGGCTATGTGCGTTCAGAAAACCTGGGAAACCTGCGCCGGAGACATGGTCATCTCGCTCGCTTGCAAGTTGAACATAGCTCTCTCAGTTTACGATTGAAGTGCCACACTTGTCAAGTGTTCACAACTGAAGCACATAACACAAGAATTATTCCTCAAAAAATGTTGCCACTTGGTCCTTTTCGACAACTGTACGTTTATGAAATTCCGCACCCGTGGTAATGCTCAAATTGATGTTTCGGTGGAAGTACAGTATTGGACATTAAATAATTCAAAGTTGTGTTATGACTGCCACTGAATTGTTCATTATAGACGCCCTACTGGGGCAATTTACTCATGTCAATTTATATTGCTAATATGAAGAAAACACCCTACATATAGTGTCTAAAAGGTTCATAGTTCGAGTTCATTACTGTTACAATATAAAGTGTTCGTCACTTGATGCAAGTTCGTACTACAAAAATCATTCTGCTGTTGAGTTCATGTTGAACGAAATATTCACGATGACGTTGGACAATGAGTGCGGTGGAGTGAGATCAATGTTGTGTCCTGGAGCGTCGGCTGGAACACGATGTCTCAGTGACAATCGGGACAGCCGCCGCGCACTCCAAAAGCAGGGGCGGTGCGGCGGTAGGTGGCGCCTGCGCAGTCGCGAGCTGAGCCGCTGTCGTGACGAACGGCAGACGTTTCGCCCGCGATCAGCTGACCTGAGGCTACACTGCACTCCCTGTTAGTCTGCCGCACGGATCTCCGTCAAAATACATGTAACAAACATTCCACCACAGTATACTATCTTTAAGGATACACATTCTAAGCTGTGGAAATAGAATGCAATTGGATTAATCAGCGTTTATTGTGCATTAAGCCGTTGTTTCGGTGTTTTGGTGCGATAACGGTTTACATGGCCTGGCAACCGCATTGCACTGTGACACTGCTATTAAGAGTTTAGCACGCGCAAGTTTCACCACACAATTTTACTTCGTTTTCACGGGCAATGCGCCGTCAGAGCATCTCTCAACACGTGAAATCATTTCAGTTCACACACACTAATTGTTTCCGTCGAGCGATGTTTATTGTTATCGTCTCTGAACGGATTACTACCTATTTCCTTACACACGGTAAGTTTGCTATTGTTTGAGCACTGCATTATAACGTTTATATCTCAACATTCGCTTCACTTGCATGTATATATCGGTGCAGTTCCAACAATCACTCTCTGTGCCTTCTACACACGATATTCCATCTGTGCGCAAGGTAGCAAGTGTACACGGAGCCTATCTGGAAGACATGACGCCCCGTGTGTGTGTGTGTGTGTGTGTGTGTGTGTGTGTGTGTGTAATCTTATGGGACTTAACTGCTAAGGTCATCAGTCCCTAAGCTTACACACTACTTAACCTAAACTGTCCTAAGGACAAACACACACACCCATGCCCGAGGGAGGACTCTAACCTCCGCTGGGACCAGCCGCACAGTCCATAACTGCAGTGCTGTAGACCGCTCGGCTAATCTCACGGGGCGCCTCTTCTTTACACAATTATTTTCACTCATGGTGAGTCCGTTACGTTTACGGTGTCCTTTGCACTTTTATTAACATTATTACAATGCATATATGACTTATGCAATTACATGAAGGTGTGTGAATTTGTACATTCATTTTTTCTGTGTACCTCGCCAAGTTATCACTCCTCTAGTAAACCGATCCTATCATGTGCGTATCAGTTGGGCTGGGGCAGATTGTTCAATAAATACTTTATTTTTTGGTGATCAAATTTGCATGAGTAGTCTGTCCTACCGGACTACAGTGTAGTTCCGCATACAATGAGTGAATTCGCATAATGGTCAGTCAGTGTTTAAAGACGTATATGAAATACACTGTCTTCAATTGAAGCACTGGTACGTACACAGGGCGCATCATATAAAATGGGTTCGGTTTAGACTGAATTTATTGATCATCTTGCGACTCAAAGTTACTTTCATTGAAATAAATATCCTCTCAAGCATTATCTTAACCTAATACAATTAAATATATTATATTACTACATGCAAACAGAACCGTATATAAACAAAGTCATACTTAAAACTAAACACACTTATATTCTTAGAAGTATAAAATTTTCTTACACCTACTATTTACGAATTATTGTACAAATAGTTTCACGTCTTTGCGTGAGTATATTCCTTCGATGTGTTGCAAAATGTTTGCATTCACCTGGGCTGTTTTGATAGCTTCAAATGCTTGCTGTCAATTATCAGTCCAGAACCACTGCACATTTTTTCGCAGTAAATTTAATAGTGATTCATCATTTAGTAACAGTTCAGGGACAAACCTCCTGAAAAAGTATGTAAGTCCAATACATGCCTTTAATTGCTATTTAGATCCTGGTCTCGGGAATTCTAGAATTGCTTCTAATTTGTTATTGTCTGGGCTGATGCCGTGCGGCGTGACAATGTAGCCTAGGAATTTAGTTCTGTTGGCCCCAAAATTTCGATTTCTCGAGGTTTGCTATCGCACCTGCCTGTTTAAATCTTTCTAAGACTCTACGCGTTAACTGCATATGCTCATCGCAGGTAGCAGTTGCGATTACCAAGTCATCAACGTATAATTTAATTCGTTCTAATAGGTATGGTCCTAGTACCGCGTCAAGTGCAGTAATAAACACTCCGGCACTTACATTCGAATTTATTTATTTATTGCCAAATTGTAGACCTGTTACCTGATGTTTAAAACAGGTTCAGGATAAGCAACATTATTTCTCTACTAATAACCGTGTGTGTGTGTGTGTGTGTGTGTGTGTGTGTGTGTGTGTGTGTGTGTGTGTGTGTGTATTTCAAACACTGGTGGTCAACGGCTCGGGTCAACGGCTCGAAGAAACCATTCCGAGGTATTCACCGTCAGTCACATTCGGTGATGGTACTAACAAAACTCTTCTCTATCCTACCTTCTTTTTATATTTTTAATAAAAACAACGAAATTATATTTATATTTGAACCTTAAATTGTTATTTTGGAAAGTATCATTCTTTGTAGATGTTTTAGATGAAACAAAAGAAAACTTACATTCAATCCGAAGGGGAGTACTTTGAACTGATAACTTCCCCCACCGAATATAAATGCTGTGTATTTTCTCGATTCTGGCGTACGTAGTATCTGCCAGTACGAACTTTGCAAATCAGTCGAGGTTAAATACTGCACACCGTGAAATTTCTGTATTTGCTCATCTAAATTTTCCGGAAGTGTTCTTACGGGTAAAATCTTGTTGATGTCCCGCCATCTAAGACCAGACGAATTTTTCCATTTGCTTTCGCCACCGCTACAAGATGGCTGACACACACACACACACACACACACACACACACACACACACACACACACACACACACACACACAGAGAGAGAGAGAGAGAGAGAGAGAGAGAGAGAGAGAGAGAGAGAGAGAGAGAGAGAGAGAGAGATCGATGATATGCCACTAACATTCTTCGGTTGTCTTTTTCCACTGCGTCCCTTCTCGACCATAGAATGGGATAAGACGCTCGACAATAAGTTTTGTGGGGCGTTACCACGATATGATAGTTATGATCCCTCATTACCCCTGGTCGTTCAGAAAATACCGTTGTATATTCTGACAGCAGCTGCGTTAGCAGTTGTTTTTGCATATTGTCTAAACTTTCAGATTCTTGAACTTTATTCTGGAATGCATCTACATTTACTTCAAAATTATTACTTTATTTATTTGGATAGTAAAGATCTGTCGTCGTTGAATTATTTCGTTAGTACAGTTCACACGGGTTCCTACCCTTGATATTTATTCTGTTACAACATGGCAAAAGTACCTCTTTCGATCATTGACAATTCAACCCTTCTGCCTTCATTAAGTATGCTTGGTTTTCCTGCGGAGAGGTCGATCACTGCGTCGCTCTCACGGATCAAATCTACTGGCAGAATGCAGGTCACCCTTAACCCCTTAACAACGAAGAACGAGCTCATTATGGCTACGCCCTCTACAAATTTCTACCTGTACTTGGCGCTTAATTAACTGGCTCTGTGCGCTTATGGCTGCAGACACCTTGCAGTTATTCACTGGGAAAGTCGGTGTATTTCGTCCCTTCCCAAGTGCTTTATACAGTTCTACACTCATCACACGGACCGAGGCAAATGTGTCAATGATTATGTTCACAGCAATAACGTAGATTTTTGCTTCTAGGATTGCTTGTATGTTTCCATTATTATTCTCTGCACATTCGTGCGGTTCTGTTTGGAGGTAATGCTCCATACTAATTTCGTCATTATAACGCAGGTGTACTGTCATTTTTGATGCTCTCACTCCACCCCACAGCCAGCGACTGAGAGCATATCGTGGCCGACTCTCGTTTGATTAACTATTTTCGTGCGAGATGCTTGGACGGTTGTTGTCCACGACCTCTGTAATATAAACATTTTGATTTGCATGCCGCCACGGTTGCGCGATAGGCACGTTTTTCTGCGGGGGTCTGTTGTTATCGTACCTCTCATTTTGTCGGTCTTGGTTCGGTTGGTGATGATTCCAGTTACGATTGCTTTCATTGCAATTGTCGTTCCACTGACCTCGCGCATGTTTCCAGCGGTTCGCCCCGGCTTGTCCGGAATCATATCGATCGTCAAATCTACGTTTTTTTTATTATTTGACGGGTGACCATAACCATTTTGATTTCGGTTTCTGCTACTACTCGGCTCATATTCATGCCTTTTGCAACCGCCTCCACCATTTCTATGGTTGTGGTTCGGTGCATTACCATTTCTACCGTTTGTGCATCCTGAGCCATTATTTCTTGCGTGTTCGCACGCTGATTTCACGTCTTCTTGTAAAAGGACAATCGAATCTAGTACTGACAGGAAATGTTCCATGTCGTTTTCGGGAACGTTAATTAGCTTTTCCTTAATGTGAGTAGGTAAATGTGATGTAAGTGACTGAATAATGTCTCTAGACGATATAGGCTCGTCCCAGTAGCGTGTCTTGTTAATGCATTTTTCAAAATATCGTCTCAGGTTTCCAAGACGAGTTGAATAAGGTTGAGGATTATAGATCTCTTTCTTAAGCCGCCCTTGGATGCAAAGCGATCAATATTTTGCTAAAACTACCTTCTCTAATTGCGCATATCTCGTCCAGCTGTCTGCTACTTCAGTAGCCCACAATGCTGCGTCACCCTGATGTATGAATGACATGATGTAATTTCTGCGCATCATTCCATGCGCGTGGCAAGATGTTTCTAAAACTTAAACACTACCGGATGTACTGATTTTCTTTCGGTAGTAAAAGTCTGGAATTGTCTGTTCTTAATTAGACTTTCTTCCACCAATATTTTTGGATTGTACGCATTTGTGGTTGGTCCATAGGGTGCCTGATCTGATTTGGAGTATTCGCATTGTCGCACGAAGACTCTTCATTATTGCGTCACGCATACGTCTGTGCGTTACCAAAAACATTTGGTTACTGGCGACACACTTGCATTTTTGGCCCGTTTGCTGCTATCGGCTAAACCTTTTTCCAAGTCTGATATCCGTTTATAACAATTCATGTGCCAATGCGGAATATCATCACTTAGTATTTGTTTGATGGTCTGAACATCACTCTACCTGGCTGTTTATTACAGCGCTAAAAGATTCTAAGCCCTTATCGCCAAAAGCTGCTTTTACCTTTGAATCAATCCTTTTCTCGATTTCGTTGTCTCGATTCTAACCAGGAATTAAACTCAGCCTCAATTTTAGTAGTTTCTTCGTCCAGTTTGTGTTCGACGAGCTGTGTAGAATTTAGTTCCAAGTTTTCGACTCGGTTAGCTGAAATGCCCATTTCATCTACTATGGGAGTATTCACTAGCTGCAGGTTATTTACCTGCGCAGTTAACTCCTGTACAGCTTTAGGTGTTGACTCGTAGTTTTGTTTCACGTTTGTTATGTTCTTTTGCACGGATTCTACGGACTCTGCTACTTGTTGGTCACTCTCAACTTGCTGGCGGTCCCTCTCAGCTTGCTGGCAGAAAAAGGCTCCAAATTGCTTGTCCTTTTCCGCTTGTTGTTGCGCTAACTTCGCCTGGTAATATAGCATGCGCTTTAATAAAGCCTGAATCGAATTCCCATCAGGCAGATAACCAGCATCTAGATCCTGCTTTGCTGGTGGTTGTAATACATCTTTTTCTACGTCTGCTTGGGGACTGGTGGACGATGGCAACACTTCCTGTGTCCCCGTCCCCCAAAGTTCCACAGGGTATTTCCTCAAACAGATTGCTTGTGCTGTCTAAAGCACTCGCTTCTACATTTACTGCACTGGTTAATTGACGTTCCTCAGTATCCATGTTGCCTGTGCGTTGCCTACGCAGTTTGACCATATTTATGGCTTTTAAGTTGGATACAATATCTATCGTCTTACTCGTTGCACACAAAATATATGAACTGGTGCACAATACAATACACAATGAAAAATTCTATCTACATTCAAACTATGTCCTGTCACAAACAACTATCTTTAAAACACACACACACACACACACACACACACACACACACTAGTGACATGAGATGACTTCACTAAAATTCATACTCTACTGACAGGACAACTACACTGTAGTCTTACCGTTAATTAGCATGCTTCTGATTTCTTGCTGCTCCAGGCTATGCGGTTGCAACTTTATTCATTCAGTTTGCTTGCAGTGGTGCAGTTTTCATGAAAGAATTATACATGCATTACTAATTAGCATTTGTTACAAAATTCGTCTGTAGATTTATCAGAAAATATATATATATCCACTAACTATTCTGAAAGAAAAAACATAAAACTTTAATACATTTTTTTCGTGCCACTGCTAATTTGGGCCCCTCGCTTCTGCGCGCCGTTTTGTCGCGTAATCCCCAACGCACACCTTTTTCACTTTATATGCAGTTTATATGGCATAAAATTTCAATTTTATATTGCTTATTGTTGCGAGCACGACAAATAAAATACGATTCTCACTATTAGTTTCTGCTGTTGAAAATACTTTAACTTCATGCACTTAGACCTATATGTGGGGATACGCACAACACAGAAAAATTTTGTGCTGTGGACGTACGATCTCTAATTTGTAAACTATTTTTATATAACGCTGATCTGGCTTGTTAAATTTGGAACATGGTATCATTACTGTAACCAACTATGGAATAAAAAAATACCCTTAGCTACTTTCGTCTCTTCAATGCATAGAAAATTATTTATTACCTGTACGGAAGTTACAGTGGGTTATGTTCACTAAACGTAAAAGCTGCAGTGGATTTTTTTAATATATTAACACTTAACATGAGAGCATGAAACAAAAATAATTAAATTTGATTATTATGTTATTAGTCAGAACAGGTTTTGCACAGCAGTCTCATCACACACAAGTAGAATTTTATCAGACATTAATTGTTTACGTAACTGGTAACATAATAACAGTAGCCCATGTCCACAATTTGCCTCTGTAGTCCCCAGGAAGCTGAAAGAGAGAATTTTAATGTAGCGTTACCTACCCGCTACATTCCGGGAAAACTGCTTTCATTCAATTTAATTTCAATTTGCCGCGGCAGCGGTTCCCGCGATCGTTGCACTGCCCTGCGTCATGAAAAAATTCCTAATAAGCTTAAAGCTGCTAAGAATGTGGACTGAAATCTTAGGCAAGGTAGCAATAAATTATTACAGGTAATAAATATAACAATTTCTAGATTCAAAAAAATCATAAATTGAACGTACACATTTACAAATATCAGCCTCCAGTGGAGTCATCTCGATCAAAGGACAAACGAAGGCTACCTAAGCCTTCAAGCGAGCGTCACAGGGTCTTACAACTTTAATGGCTACAAAAAGACAGAAACAGTAATGTTTTAACCTCTACTATTTATAGGCAACTTAATAAGCACTTTTGTAATTATTTTTCATCATCTGCTTTGATAAATACATTCGCCGACCACAGACGTTATTTGTGAAATATAGATACATAAATATTTTACAAACATAAAAATAAAAAATTATTTCCTTTTATACATAATCTACTACCATTCATACAGTAATGAAATATTAATAATACAAATAAATGTTTATTTTTAGTATTTTTTATATATTCTACAGATTTTGTAAATGTCTTGTCAGGAGACGACACAAAATGTAAACTGGTAGTGCCAAGAAACGAATTTCTAAAGAAGACAAATTTCTTAACATCGAATATAGATTTAAGTGTTACGAATTCTTTTCTGTAGGTAATTATCGGGTGTGTACCCATGCATGGCAGTGAATCATTGACAATAAACAATTTAGACAAAATGAGAGTAGAAGTTTTCAAAATTTGGTGCTATCGAAGAATGCTGAAGGTTACATGGGTCGATCATGTAACTAATGGGAGGGGGGTTAATGAATATAATTGGGGAGGAAAGGAATTTGTGACACAGCTTGACCAAAAGAACGGATGAGTTGATACGGTGTGTTCTGAGATATCAAGGGATAACCAAGTTAGTACTGGGGGAAGTGTTGGGTGTTAAAATCGTAAAGAGAGACCAAGTGATGAATATAGTAAGCAGAATCGGAAAGATGTAGGTTGTTGTAGTTGCGCAGAGATGATGAAACTCACACAAGACAGTAGTAGGAGAGCCGCATCAAACCAGTCTTTGGAATGAAGATCAAAACCATAACAACCAATAAACACAAATTGCTCAGGACTGCTGAACTGCTCCTTGCCTATTCTGGGTTTTTAGCCTGTAAATGGTGACATGTGACGTGGTCTTTCAACACTGGGTGTAGTGTGACATACCTTGTTATTTAAACCCTCATCTCAACAGCAGAGCAAAGTGCGTGGAACTCTTCAGGAAGGCAAACTCTCTGCTGCTGATGGCTCAAATAGTTCAAATGGCTCTGAACACTGTACGACTTAACTTCTGGGGTCATCAGTCGTCTAGAACTTAGAACTAATTAAACCTTACTAACCTAAGGACATCACACACATCCATCCCCGAGGCAGGATTCGAACCTACAACCGTAGCGGTCGCTCGGTTCCAGACTGGAGCGCCTAGAACCGCACGGCAACCCCGGCCGACCTCTCCGCTGGTGATGTCATGTATTTGTCTAACCCTGGAAAGACATGCGTCAGATCCACTCAGATATTCAGGCGGATCACTTCATCCATTATTGCCCAACATCACCAGTTCCGAGCTGCTAAAGATACTGGTTCATTATGTCTCTCCATGCTTGCAAAGCCCTGTTAATCAAAGAAGCATTCTTGTTGTCAGGAAAGAGCACTGTCTCCGCGCAGACGGGAAAATCAGAACAATTACAGAAACTAAATTCGAAGCACTGTCCTACAGAAGAGAAGAGTGGCTGGAATATTCTGTGTCCTATAGCTGCTGGTATGAAGATGTCCTACTGCCACAATTGCGGATGAAGGTCCACATCCCAACAGAGATGGATGGTCTACTACAACTTGTCTTTGTACAATTGAACAAATAACACATCACCTTACGCTCAGGACTTTCCATAGATACCTTGCCCCCATCTTGTCCAAACCAGTTTGAAGATACTCCTATATCCGAGCACAAAGGATGTCTTGTGAATGAATGGAGCATTCTGATCGGCCCTTACTGAATTAACCTGCAAAGTTACTGATGCTGTCAATGTGGGAGCACTGTCTGCCATTTTTTTCTGTGCAGACGACACTTCCAGTGGCGAAACTATTTTGTACAGATTGCCATATTGCACTGACAGATAAACCCTGAAAAAGTGGTCTACAGAGCGTCAAGTACGAAAGGACACTTCCTCAATTACTCTGATACGTCACTGACAACAGAAGCTTGAATATCTTAGCGTGAAACCGATTTTCTAACCTGCTATGTATCACCACAGTGTGTCGATGTAATAACCACATTCAATTCGAGGCCTTTAGCATAGAAAGGCATCACTGCCGCCGCACCCCCCCCCCCCCCCTCCTCCCCGCATGTTCAGTTTCAGTCACGAACTATTGCCACCTAAAGTAACTCTGAAAGTATGATAGTAACTGACAAATTTGTGGGACAAACGTTTCATGGTACAACGGAAGCCATAATATGACGTTGGTTTCCATTGCCAGGTGGGGCCGTGTCAGAGATATGAAAGTAAACTTCGATTTAGAAATGGGATATTATAGTTTGGTACTTATTTTCTGATAACAGTTATCGAGACGAATCCAATGATGTGTAACAGGAAGGTCTTTGAAGATCAATGAAATTCAAAAGGATTACTTGAACGTGCATTTACAAAAAGTGCTCGAAATTATGACCATTGATATCGACGCATTGCTGCAATCTTCTTACCATGGATTGATTGGTATTCCTTTTCACTTCGATACTTATCAAAGCACGTGCTCTGACAATTCTCTCTCTCGTATATCGTGAAAACAGTAACCATTCGCCGAATACAGCGTATCCATATAACGTGCCACTGTGATGTAAACACAATTCGACGGTTTCGCAGTACGACACTAGGAGGAACGGTAAGACTAGTCTCGTCGAACCAACCGAAAGTGAATGATGTACCTCTCTCAAGAACAAATCGATATGCTTCTCATTTATAGAGAATGCCAACGAAATTCAGTGATAGGTTGAGACTTATGCGCTGAAAGAAATGCTCAATGTATTCACCCTACACGGCGTACATTTAAATATGTGTATGATGAATTGAGAGCAACTTTATCTTTAATGCATTGGAAACATATTGCAAATGAAAGATACTAACAAGGGAATCTGGCTTGAGCCAGAGTAGTGTTGTTAATGTTCTGCATCACGATTAATATCATCCTTACCATAGAAATCTCCACCAAGAATTAACTGGTACGGATTGTAAATGTCTCATTGAATTCTGCTGATGAGCTAAACTTCAGTTCAGAGGGATGACATTTATTAATTTGATTTTATTTACTTATAAGGCTACATTCACGAACCATGAAATTGTTAATTTGGGTAACATGCATTATTGGGTAACTGAATATCGATGTTGGCAGTGGCAAGTAGCACACCAAAAACCGTGGACGGTGAATGTATAGTGTGGGATTCTGCAGGACAGAATTATAGGCCCCTATTTTATCGAAGGAAATGTTAATAGTAGGAAGTACACCACATTCCTGCAAGGAACATTAGGTCTGTTGTTGGAAGTAATACGTTTACGAACAAGGAACAGAATGTAGAATCAACATGATAGGTGTTCAACACATTTTTCGCTGATAGCTAGAAATGAGTGGCAGAAACAATTCCCACCCAGATCGTTGGACTGGACGCCTAAGAGATGTGTCGTGACCGGCTCGTACGCCAGACTTGACACCACTGGGTTTTTGCTTCTGGGGATTCCTAAAATAAATTGTTTATGACGTCGTTCCAACTACACCTTAAGATATGTGAGAATTGTCAGATCATGTTCTTCGGTAAGCGTCTATTTGATCAGGAATACCACTCAATCCATAATACGGAGATTGCAACACTGCATTGATACCAATGGTCATCATTTCGAACACCTTCTTTAAATGAACATTATTGCCACCTTTGTGACCTTCGTTGACCTTCAAAGACCTTATGGTTACACATCACTGGATTTGTCTTGGTAGCCGCTATCAGAAAATGGGTACCAAACTATATAATCTCATTTAAAAAAACAAAGTTGGCAATGTGTCTGAAGCGACCACACCTAGCAACAAAAACCCAACGTCATATTATGGCCCGCATTGTGCCATGCAACGTTTGTCCCACAAACTTTTCTGCACCTATCATACTTCCAGAGTTATTGGCTCAAATGGCTCTGAGCACTATGGGACTTAGGATCTGTGGTTATCAGACCCCTAGAACTTAAAACTACTTAAACCTAACTAACCCAAGGACGTCACACACATCCATGCCGAAGACAGGATTCGATCCTGCGACCGTAACGATCACGCGGTTCCAGACTGAAGCGCCAAGAATCGCACGGCCACACCGGCCGGCCTCCGAGTTATTCTTGGTGGCAGTAGTTAGTGACTCACCCAGTTTATTGTTCAATAATATTTTTTATTCAGTAAACCAAAACTCTACCGCAAATATGTATTACTTATATGTGAACAACAATTTCAGAATGGTAATGCTTGAAACAATGCTCATGAAAAGTTTCTTCACATTTTTCGCAAGCGTTTCTGGTTTTGTGACGGTGATTAGTCTTTTTTTGCAAAGATGTTTGTACTGTGTTCCATCTAAATGAGAGGCCGTCAAGATTCTGGTTATGTTTATTTTTCCCGTACAGCTGGCATGCGCTTTGTGTTTATAACACCGAAAATGCAGATAAATTACCTTCTACAGCATCCAAAATTTTCACCGTTTATTATTCGTTGACAATATGCACTGTACTTTTGATTCTGAAGCTGTATTACAGAAACCATTGAATACGTAATCGATGTATTAGTAGCCGGCCGGAGTGGCCGTGCGGTTCCAGGCGCTACAGTCTGGAGCCGCGAGACCGCTACGGTCGCAGGTTCGAATCCTTCCTCGGGCATGGATGTACGTGATGTCCCTAGGTGAGGAAGGTTTAAGTAGTTCCAAGTTATAGGGGACTGATGACCTCCGAAGTTGAGTCCCATAGTGCTCAGAGCAATTTGAACCATTTTGATGTATTAGTGTATTTATTTTTGTCAGTATGTAAGTGATTATAATAATAACAATATTGTAAATTGCTGGGAAATAGCCAAGTGAACGTTATTGAAATGTATCGATAGCTTCGACGAAATGGTGGTAGCTATGTAGTTCTTTATCCTTGCGTAGGGGGGGGGGTCTGTCGCGTTGCTGACAGGCGGAGGAAGCGGAGTAGCTTGCGTCATAAAAGAGTGCCGAAGTGTTTGCTGGACGCTCCTGCCGACTCCGTTTGCAGCCATGCGCACACAAATGTATGATAGACGGGCCTGATATGTTAGCCTTCGAATACTGAGAGACCGGTAGGAGTAAGACAGGAGGAGGAAACTGCAATTCCAACTTTCGCCTGTCCCACATTTATACGTGACTCTTGATACGGTGTTGTTCTGATCGAATAGCAGCAGCGGCAGCAGCAGCAGCAGCAGCAGCAACAACAACGGCAGCTCAACATTGCCGTCGGCTACATTCCTCGTAGTCTGCACAGCTACTGCACCGTAAGACTGAACTGACAGATATAGAAATGTAGGGCTATCCTGAGTGAAAGGGAAGAAGAATTAAATGATCTGCTGAACGGAATGAACAGTCTAATGAGTACACAGTATGGTTTGAGAGTAAATCGGAGAAAGACGAAGGTAATGAGAAGTAGTAGAAATGAGAACAGCGAGAAACTTATCAGGATTGAGGGTCACGAAGTCAATGAAGTTAAAGAATTCTGCTACCTAGGCAGTAAAATAACCAATGACGGACGGAGCAAGGAAGACATCAAAAGCAGACTCGCTATGGCAAAAAAGGCATTTCTGGCCAAGAGAAGTCTACTAATATCAAATACCGGCCTTAATTGGAGGATGAAATTTCTGAGGATGTACGTCTGGAGTACAGCATTGTGTGGTAGTGAAACATGGACTGTGGGAAAACCGGAACAGAATAGAATCGAAGCATTTGAGATGTGGTGCTATAGATTAATGTTGAAAATTATGTGGACTGATGAGGTAAGGAATGAGGAGGTTCTACGCAGAATCGGAGAGGAAAGGAATATGTGGAAAACACTGATAAGGAGAAGGGACAGGATGATAGGACATCTGCTAAGACATGAGGGAATGACTTCCATGGTACTAGAGGGAGCTGTATGGGGCAAAAACTGTAGAGGAAGACAGAGATTGGAATACGTCAAGCAAATAATTGAGGACGTAGGTTGCAAGTGCTACTCTGAGATGAATAGGTTAGCACAGGAAAAGAATTCCTGGCGGGCCGCATCAAACCGGTCAGTAGACTGATGACAAAAACAAAGGGGGTTTTGCACACTTCCTTTTCGTTCACAAACTATGAATAACTTAAATAACAACTTGCAATAGTTAACACTTGTAGGGTACCTGTGTTGTCATTCTCCTCAGACCTTAGTACTAAGCAGGGTCCCTTTCAAATCTTCGAATGTGTGTAAAATCTGACGGGACTTAACTGCTAAGGTCATCAGTCCCTTAGCTTACACACTACTTAACCGAAATTATCGTAAGGACACACACACACACACACACACACACACACACACACACACACACACACACACACACACACACACACACACACACACACAATGAAAGTGATTAATTATTTAAAGCCAGCTAGTTTCAGTCTAAGTTTTCTGCCACAGTAACTATTCATTCTTGTATTGCTTAACAAAGGCTACTTAAAGTAAAATAAAACTTCACTGGCACAGATAATAACCAAAGATACAGCACAAATTAAGAGTGCGCGATTTCATTTATTCTGTATTTAGTTTGGCGAGTGACTTCTGCTGGCTTGGTATGTATTTTATTGTGGTTATTTTAGAGGTAAAGCCGATTGCTTATTTGCTTAAATTAAATTCAGATCAGTCGTTAAAAAATCAAAAGTAAATAGCTTGCCCTTTTCTAAATTTTGCATTACGCTACACTGAGGTTACTTTTGTTTTCTACTCAACAAAGTTCAAGTTAAGCCGGTCATTTATTGTACCAGCTATTTGATTTAACGTTTGTTTCAAAATATAGTATTTCAGGGTAAATAACTACAAACTCAGTGCTTTCTGAATTATTCATTTTATCGTGAAATGTGCTGTGGAAAAGCGTGACAACCTTCTGTTGGCACGCCAGTGATTATTTGTGTCAATTTCTTTTCCGTTACCTTTCTCAAAATTCTGGAGAAACATTGCCCTAGCGGGCTGTCGAGCGTTTACTTTTCCATTTTTCAGCTAATCAATGTTTTATTTGTGTGATTTTTGTAGTGAATATTGCATGGTACCGTTTTTCTCCCTTTTGCGGTTCGTGATCGATTGCACTATATTCTACCCACTTCAAAATTATCAAGTAAATTTAGAATAGATTCTTCGTTCAGAATAGAGTGTTTTACACTTTCCTCCAACTAACTGCTGTTATTTTCCTTCGGTAACGATATCCTTATTCAATGTAAAATTTCGTCAGGCGTATGCAATCATCGTCAGTTATATCGCAATCCAGTAGGCCGATTCAAAAGGGGGAGTTTACAAGTTACCATGCGCTTTGTATTATATAGAAAATAAATATTGGCGACTATCATTTTAATCGTACCGATGTCCGGTAATAAATATTTTCGTACATCCGATCCTCGCCGCCCACAGAACAGTTACATGCTGTTGAACTATTTTTTTTTTCTTTTCAGCGTGGGACCATTTACAGGATTGTCTGATGTGGTTAACCTTAACTGATCGGTTGTCGTATCACTGACCCCGTACGTTTTTCTCTGCTGCAGTCGAAGCTACCGCGAGGCGACTTCGCAGTTTTCTTTGGATCATCTGTAGGTCTCTTCCGTATTCTATTGCTCATTACTATGCCCGTGAATCCAATTCCATTTTCTTTCAGTTTTTTGGGCAAGTAAATTGAGGGGGGAAAAGCGTCTTGCGTAGCTTTTGAATTGAGCTGGTAGCACGTCTGACTATTCTCAGATCTACATGCTCATCTAAGAATGTTTTTCAGCAGCAACAAAAAACCTGTACGAGGTACCGAAGTGGCTCGCAGAGGCATCACATCTCACATCTCGAACCCAAATCTTATGGGCTTACTCCTCAGGGAACTGCTATGCTCCGTGTCTGTCATAGTACGGTATTACACTCTCATTAGCTGATAGATGCTTCCCTAATTGAGCATGATACAAAAAGTGGTCCTTCAGATGTTTAGTTACAAGCGTCAATTTAACGAATCGGTCACCTGATGGTATTTTGGACTTATCAATACAGTGGACAAACTGTTTTATTGTTTCAAATTCGTTGTGTCCCATATCTGAACTGACAGATACAACTTACGTCTCTACGTCTCCATCTATGAATGGTTAGATATCCTCATAGAACAAAAATGATCGAGAAACTTATCAGTACGTCACATGAAATTTTGACACTGTGGTCACCATTCTGGGAATCATATAGGGTAAACGTATCTCGAAGGTGATTCAGTACACAGTCACAAGAAAAAGGGAAAAGTAAAAAATTAAGAGAATTCGACAGGATTAGAGGGGATAGCTTTTTCTTAGAGTAGAGTAAACTGATAAAGATTACGAGTAATGACAGCTTTCACCCAATCATAAGAAGATGAGCGATACCTTGGGCTTCGTTTATTGTTAGTTTCAAGTTCATTAGAATGAGGACCTGGTTCAGGTGAAGCATTTCTACTCATATACTCTGTTCTTCCCCGTCTTATAACTTTTGCTGCAGCTACTCCTCAAAGCCGTCTACCAGAAAATTTGTCAACAGTACTGCATGTATCATCGTCCCCACTGGGTGCCTCTGTGTTCCACCTATCGCCCAGAGGCTCAATGTACATGTTTACATCTGAAATGCCTTCATCTTCCTCCAAAATGGCTAGAATTTCATCATCAGGGACAGATCTGAAAATGTATTATGTTTATATACATACAAGACAATGTGAGTTTTTGACTAACAGAGCACTATCGTACCTGGTGTTTCCGTTTGGGAACAAACAAATATTTATAATACTCGCTAATAAAAAAGATAATTACAATTGATTTCTTATGGAACAGGCTCTTACATGCCAAAGGTATTAAGAATAACAAAACAAACAAAGAAAGAAAATGCGTTACAGTAGAATACTTACTTCTTGGGGAGCATGTTGCAAACTAAAGCGAATGCCAACTTGGCGAACACTTGATAACCATCAGGCGCCAAAGGCATTCAGTCCAAAGCACTAACAATGGACTTAGAATCCAAAAATTCACATTTTAATAACCAATATATATGACTCGGTATAAATAAATAAAAACTACCATGTGGGAATAACGGTAAAAAATTGGTTAACATGGATGCTGAACTACGGTCCAACGTCACATCGTTCACCTCTGGTGCCAGTGGTGAAGCAAATCTGCTCGATCCCATAGAAAATGGGCGCTTTAATTTCATCTATCAGACTAGGGTTATTCCACCAGACCGCTGTATACGACAGTTGGCAGGCTCATGATTGTGTTGTGACAGAAGACGTACTTAGCTTACAAATTAGACACGGCAAAGAAAATCCGGCTCTCTCTTAACTGGATAATTATCATGAAGCTTCTGATAAGTTGTGCTAGTCTCATGCAAGTGGAATGTAAAGATGTTTCTCTACAGGATAGCCCGATTCGAAGCCCTTCTGTAATGTTCAATTTCAACAAATTTCTTAGTTCGAGAAATACCACTGCAGAGTATGAAGTTACCTGATAATTCATTTATTACTGTCAATATTCCATTAACTTCCTTCATTTCGCTGCCGCTACACGTGTGTTTGAAGGAAGCGTTCAATGGTTTTTGGTCTTTTCTACAAGAATTTCCAAAAAACAGGTACTTCTTTAGTTCTTTCATTGTCTAGGGAATACTTTTTAAGTTAACATCGCGCATCTGCAGTTTTTCGTTGATTACATTGAAATGAATTAATTGATGTAGATGTTCCTCGATAGCAAAAATCGCGTGGCTTTACTCCCTTTACTTGTGCTTAGCAACTACGCTTGTAAACTGCTCAACCTGACGGTAAAAGACAATTGAAATGACGGAGAATATTCATGTCTTACATTAAATGCCACGGTCATTCTTTCCAGACAACATGGTCGTCATCTATTTCAAGCGGTAAAAGTGTAAGGTGTCAGGCAAATCCAACACATTCCATGAAAACCCTGACATAATAAGCAAATTTACTAGTATGTCACATAGCTCCGAATAAATCGTGACATGAAATTAACCAAAGCAATACAAGTATCGAGTGAGCAAATGGAATGCCACAGACTAACACAAGAATGCCTAAATGCATGTCGTACCTTCCCACCGTGAGGCAGACGAAGTTCCGAGGGGAGAAACGAGGACAGAAGCCGAGAGCAGAACCGTGTTGAGCTAGAACGCCCTGTGATAAAGAACGGACGGCCCAGCCTACCTGTACAACTACCACCAGCACGTTTTAGCGTGAGACTTTTTCGCGTCTCATGTATGTCAAGGACAACCCCCAGCCCATGTTAAAAGCTAGAGCCCTCCAGAAAAACAGTATAGATCTTACGGTAACACAAAAAGGGCCACTACCACCCGCAAGTTTTAGCGTGAGACTTTTTCGCGTGTCTGTTACATTAGGACAATCCTCCAGCCCATGTTAAAAGACAGAGCCCTTGAGAAGAACAGTATAGATCTCACGATAACGCTAAAAGGACCACACCAGCTGCAGGTTTTAACGTGAGACTGTTTAGCGTCTTACGTTGCAAACTTTAAAAAACATTGCCCCACCACGAAAAGTATAACGTTTCTCATTGGATAGACAGAATTTTTGCAGGCGGAGCTTAAGGTTAACATTGAGACCCTGATTGGTCAGATGAAAACAGTTTTTTTAAACTAACTTCGGAAAATTGTAGTAAGGAGAAGTTAGAGGAGAGTTGGTTCCGAGACGGCGAGCTGGACGGCTGGTGCGCCGGCCGCTGTCGCCCTGACGCTGCCTAAACACCGACAAGGTAATGAACGCACGCGATCCCGCATTTTTGAGCGCATAAGGCTTCACTCAGAACTGCAGAAGTCTCATCTGTTACACCCCTTTTTGCGTAATACTAGTGTCTATCGTTAATTAAAACTCATGGTGATCACATTTGCACTTGAAGTAAAGATCTGAAACGCGATGATTTTTCTATTTTATAGTTAGTGAGAAACCACATCAGCCACTGTAATGTACGACAGGTTAGGTAAGTAATTAAAGATAATTGAGGGTCACTGTAGACCATTTTGTTAGTTTTCTCTTTTGTGAAACTTAATTTAAACCTAGATTATAGATGTGATATGGCATAGGTCACCCTTCGATCGATTGTAGAACTTGGAAACCCATTTAGGGAATATTCGTTCACATTTTTGTTGAACGAAGTTGGTTTTTACCATCCTGTATTAAAACATTTCCTTTTATCAATAGTGCAATTTATAAACGATGTTTTGTGAGTAGAATAAAATTTCCAATGGTAAACTTAACTGCTTTTTCGACGTTATTTTACCAGCTAACTAAAAATAGGAAAGCCTTGAACCCTTTCCACTAAATTTAGTTAGTATTAAAATTATTTTACAGGGAGTGCAGTGGAGCTGAGGCTGAGATCATTTAGTATTTGGTTATATCATCGTTAGTCTCACTGAACTCTTCTGAATTCTACATGTCATGTGTGGTCTGGCGTCTCCTTACCAGCAACAGGTCCCAGGTTCAAACTAGTTAATTCCCTAAAAAAAACACACTCAGAGCGTCGTTGCGCGAAAGTGGTAGGGAGGTAGGGAGACACGATATAGAACAATCAGACACCACCATGAATGTTTAGAAAAGGTGATAATATTGCACAAGTTTGACTGTTTTCATTGGAAGAAACTCAACATCTACATTTTACCAAGTCCAAGTTCTTATTTCCACGGAATTACTTCTAAGTTTTTATTCACTTAATCAAGATAGAAAAATATTGCACAGTTGTAAAATTCACATCGGACTGAGTGGCCTTACACTTAGTCGCCAAACAGAAATTCTAACTCCATGGAAAACCAGTTTCAGCAATCAGCTGTGGCGAAAAATGTTTGCTGGTATTCATTCCCACCGAAAAAAAAAGCACGCTGATGACTTATTGGGCTTTAACTATACAGTAAAGTTACTTCGTCTGCAAGCAGTGCATACTGATGGCACAATTTAGTAGTACCGTGGCTTCCACCTCTCTCTATGCACTATGTAAACTGACACTGTATCAGTTCAGGTCCGTGTATTGCAACATCATACTGGTACCGGCAGTATCCTCGTATCGACAGCTAAATTGGTCATTTAATGTGGTTTTATTGTCGCCGAAATAAAATCATACGACTTCTGAACATGAAATTTCATTTCGTTCCTCCTCTCTTCCTGAAGTTTGTTTTCCTTTCTCAGTCAGTTTTTTTTTTTCGTCAAACCAGCAAAATGTGACAATGTGGCCTGCAATCGATTCCCAAAACGCTATTTACTACTCTTAAGAAGATTTCTTTTAACTTTGTCTTGGATGAAAGAATTTAATTTCCTCTTGAGTCGTCTTAAGCAAGAACGTTCACAAATATCCCGAATAAGTAAGCTCATCGTGCAAGTACAAAGGTATCACAAGTTGAGTTCCTTTAACTTTGGAAATCGTTAGAGGACACCCAGTTTAACACCTAAGGATAAAAGGACTGATGACCCTGTAGTTTGGTCCCTTCATCCCTCACAGCAACCAACCTAAGGATACGGTACTGCTAAAAATACGAAACTTATCAACCGAAGGCTGAGTTCATCCTCTAACAGAGGCGTATTTATAATACGGAAGCTAATGGAAACTGTCCTTGCTTCCTCCAGCGAGCACTGAAAGCCATGTACACAAATGTATAAAGCAGTGTTAACACTTTGAATGCTACAATTGGCGGTTCATCCTAAACTATAATTACTTGGTAACAAAAAATCAGAACTTACCAATGTGACAAGATTCCAGCTCTGTAATGACACATTACAAACTTACTGCCTCACCTATTTCGCTAACCTTGTGCAGCGTGATGTCATCTACCGGAATGGCGTTAGTTGCGAAGTACCACACTGGACCAAAAACATACCAGAGCCGGAGCAATATGACGTGGACCACTAAAAAATATAGGTAAATTTTACTTTTAACCTCTGAAAACGATGTCATTATCAACACGTGTTTAGAGACAAAATGCATTTCCACAAGCCGGCCGGAGTGCCCGAGTGGTTCCAGGCGCTACATTCTGGAACCGCGCGACCGCTACGGTCGCAGGTTCGAATCATGCCTCGGGCGTGGATGTGTGTGATGTCCTTAGGTTAGTTAGGTTTAAGTAGTTCTAAGTTCTAGGGGACTGATGACCTCAAATGTTGAGTCCCATGGCGCTCAGAGCCATTTGAACCATTTCCACGATATTCGAAATAATACTTACGGGGAAGATACACAAGCTAAGTGCTCCTCTGAGGCCCATCGTTAGTGCGATCAGTTCGTCCACCTACAGACTTGCTAAACTTCTGGCAGGATTATTAGCAACAACATTGGGACACTGCGAACATCATGTTGTCAACTCGCAGAAATTTGTTGAGACACTCAAGAGAATGAAAATAGGCCGAAACGATGTAATTGTTAACTTGGACGTTGTGTCACTTTTTACGAGGGTGCCAATACAAGATACGCTGGATCTTTTGGCCCAACATTTTCCATCTGGAATCATTAAGTTGTTCCGTCACGTCCTTACGATAACGTACTTTTTGTACCGCGAAAATATGAGATGACGGACGGCACAGCCATGGGATCACCACTGTCTCCAGCAGTCGCAAAATTTCTTCATGGAGCACTTTGAGGAGCAGGCTCTGCAAACTGCGACACTACGGCCTTCTGGTTTTCTACGATACGATGATGACCCCTTCCTGATATGGCCTCATGGTGAAGATACACTACCACAGTTCGTCGATCATACGACTGGTGCCAATACCAACATTAAATTTACTGTCGACATGGAGAAGCGACCATTCTTGGATGTTTTGGTTGAGAGGAAGGCAGGAGGCCAGCTTGGTCGTTCAGTGTACCGGAAACCAACACACACTGATCGGTACTCTAACGCCTATAGTTTCCACCACCCTGTACAAAAGAAAGCTGTCCGCAACACGTTGGTTTATAGAGCTAAGATTATCTCTGACGACGACCACCTACAGTCTGAATTGCTGAACTTAAAATGTGTTTTGAGGGGAAAATGGATATAGCAAAAGAAACATCGCAAACGCTTTCAACGGCCGCCGACGAAAGACACCTTGTGAATCAGTAGAAGAGGCCAAACGGACTGTATTCCAGCCATACTGTGGAGCAACTAGCTGGAAGTTAGGACGTCTGCAGCAGAAACATAGGCAAAGACCAGTGTTCCGGCCCGCCCCCAAGATGCAAGATATGTTGCGCCCTCTTAAAGACGACATTGTCCGTTGTGTATGGTGTATCCTGCGAATGTGGTAGCATGTATATTGGACAAACAATTCGCACGCTTGCGGAGCGTTGTACTGTGCACAAGCGCCATATACAGCAAAGGGAGCTTGACAAGTCGGCCATAGCAGAGCATTGCCTAGGAAACGGACATAAAATACAGTTCAAAAATAAAAAAGTGTTGGCTCTTGCGTTTACATATTGGGACTCCGTTATAAAGGAAGCGGCCGAGTTTCGTTTAAACAGCAACAATTTCAACAGAGACCAGGATACACATTCAGCAGGGCATGGGGACGGGCGTTGAACATCTAAAGAAAGCAAGGAGAGATGCGTGACGCGGGAACGGCAGCTCCCAAAGTGCGCAGGTCCCTGGAGCCACTTTACGTCACCCGTACTGCCACGGGCAACAGCTCCGCTAGCTGCCCGGGTCGACTTACGCGCGCTCGCCACATGGGATCGATCTAATTGGCTGCTAATGTCATCATGCCTATATAAGCGAGAAATCGTAGCAGCCCCGGCAGTTGGTGAACTCCTGACGACGATGGCGGAGATGGCCATCGGAAGCTCCAGGACTTCATTCGAATTGACGCGGCTGGAAAACCGAGAACGTTTTTTTTTTCTTCATGTGTGCCGTGGCGAAAGACTTCGAGGACACAATACTCACTGGGAACTTACGTGTGAAATCTTTTCAAAACAGGTAGTGGGAAATGAATTTGTTATCTTAGACGAAGGAAGAGCTCTCCACATTTAATGGCACGTCATTTCTTATTGTCCTATTAACAGGTTCTTACTCTCAGTACCTCACAGCTTAAAGAATTTGGTAAAGGTCGCAGTCATGCGCCTTTTGAAGATGGACACGGCGTCGGCGTTATTTCCCGTGCCTTGGCATGCAGCCAATGTAACATCCATCTGTGGGTAATGGGGATGGCGGATGAAGACCACGTGTACAGACGTCGTCGCTGTGACTCACGGCCTAACATGCAGGATCAAGACGATGGTACCTGTACTCCACTATTGTGATAAAGACCCTTTCTGGACGAGCACTGAAGTAAAAACATGCTTCATGTAACCGTGAGCGGGTCTACCATACGCCACTGTCAATGCGAAAGGCAGGTATGGAAGAAATTCGGCGATTAAGGATCAATATAAGTCTGTGAGATTTAACTTCACACTGACGTACGAGAGGAAATCGCTTTCTAACTGAAAGTACTCTATATTTGCGGACGAGAAGGTGTTTCCACTGCACCAAATAGTTTTCTCTGTGTACAGTACTGGCCATTAAAATTGCTACACCAAGAGAAATGCAGATGATGAACGGATATTCCTTGAACAAGTATATTATACTACAACTGACACGTGATTAAATTTCCAAACAATTTGGGTGCATCTTTGGCCGTAGTAACGGCCTTGATACGCCTGGGCATTGAGTCAAACAGAGCTTGTATGGCGCCCATACAGCTTCAACACGATACCACAGTTCATCAAGAGTAGTGACTGGCGTATTGTGACGAGGCAGTTGCTCGGCCACCATTGACCAAACGTTTTCAATTGGTGAGAGATCTGGAGAATGTGCTGTATGTACAGGGCCTGCAACATGCGGTCGCGCATTATCCTGCTGAAATGTAGGATTTCGCAGGGATCGAATGAAGGATGGAGCCACTAGTCGTAACATATATGGAATGTAACGTCCACTGTTCAAAGTGCCGTCAATGCGAACAAGAGGTGACCGAGACGTGTAACCAATGGCACCCCATACCATCACGCTGGGTGATACAACAATATGGCGATGACGAATACACACTTCCAATGTGCGTTCACCGCTATGTCGCCAAACACGGATGCAACCGTTGTGATTCTGTAAACAGAACCTGGATTCATCTGAAAAAATGTTTTGCCATTCGTGCACCCAGGTTCGTCGTTGAGTATACCGCCGCAGGCGCTCCTGTCTGTGATGCAGCGTCAAGGGTAACCGCAACCATGGTCTCCGACCTGATAGTCCATGCTGCTGCAAACGTCGTCTAACTGTCCGTGAAGATGGTTGTCTTGGAAACGTCTCTATCTGTCGACTCAGGGATCGAGACGTGGCTGCACGTTACGTTACAGCCATGCGTATAAGATGCCTGTCATCTCGACAGCTAGTGATACAAGACCGTTGGGATCGAGCACGGCGTTCCGTATTAACCTCCTGAACCCACCGATTCTATATTCTGGTAACAGTCATTGGATCTCGACCAATTCTGGTAACAGTCATTGGATCTCGACCAACGCGAGCAGCAATGTCGCGATACGATAAACCGCAATCGCGATAGGCTACAATCCGACCTTCCACGAAGTCGGAAACGTGATGGTACGCGTCTCTCCTTACACGAAGCATCACAACAACGTTTCACCAGGCACCACCGGTCCACTGCTGTTTGTGTATGAGAAATCGGTTGGATACTTTCCTCATGTCAGCACGTTGTAGGTAACGCCCCCGGCGCCAACCTTGTGTGAATGCTCTGAAAAGCTAATCATTTGCATATCACAGGATCTTCTTCCTGTCGGTTAGATTTCGCGTCTGTAGCGCATCATCTTCGTGGTGCAGCAATTTAAATGGCAAGTAGTGTACTTCGACAAGAGGAACGACATTCGACAGCATATATCTCCATTAAAGGCAAAGGCGTGGCCTAAATTCTGTCACAGTTTGGGGATGGATATCAGAAAATGGTTGCAGCGTGTTGTGGGTCCTGGACTGTGTTTTCTAGGCATTACTACTGCCTAATACCGGAGAACATACACTGAGGTGACGGAAGTAATGGGACACCTCTTGACATCGTGTTGGGCCTACTTTTGCTCGGCGTAGTGCAGCAACTCAACGTGTCGTCGACAACAAATCAGGAGTCCCCTGCAAAAATATTGATCCATTCTGCCTCTATAGCCGTCCATGACTGAGAAAGTGTTTCCGGTGCAGGATTTTGTGCACAAACTGACCTCTCGATTACGTCCCATAAATGTCGGACGATATGGGTAGCCAGATCACTGTAACTGTCCAGAGTGTTCTTCAAACCAATCGCAAACAGTTGTGGCCTGGTGACTAAGTTCATGAACGGCTGCAAATGGTCCCCACGCAGCCAAACATGACTATTTTCAGTCAATGATGGGCTCAGTTGGAGATGAGGATCCAGTCCATTCTATGTGAACACAGCCCACACCATTATGCAGCCGCCGACCGCTTGCACAGCACCTTGTCGACAACCTGACTCAATGGCTTCGTGGAGTCTGCACCATACTCCGAACCCTACCATCAGCTCTTAACAATTGAAATCTGGACTCATCTGACCAGGACACCATTTCCAGTGATCTACGGTCCAACCGATATGGTCTAGAGCCCAGGAGAGGCGCTGCAGCCGATGTCGTTCTGTTAGCATCGTTTGTCTGCTGCCATTGCCCATTAACACCGAATTATGCTACACTGTCCTGGAGGATACGTTCGTCGTACGTTCCGCGTTGCTTTCTGCGTGTATTTCACGGACTGTTCCTTGCCTGTCAGCACTGACAAATCTGTGGTAACGCTGCGCTCTCGGTTGTTTAGTGAAGGACATCGGCCACTGCCTTGTCCGTTTTAAGAGATAAGGCACAGACCTGACAATGTGGATCTTTGAGTATTTAATTGCCTAACAGTTATCCCATGCGGATATCTCAAACTACCATTCCGCGTTGGAAGTCTTACTTCCCGTCGTGCTGGCAATCACGTCGGAAACGTTTTCATATGAATCACTTGGGTTCAAATTGCTGCTCCGCCAATGCACTGCCGTTTTATATCTTGTGTACACGATACTGCCACCGTATGTACAAATATTTGTGTATACGGCTACCTCATGACTTCTGCCACTTCAGTCTAACGAATAGGAATGTATCCAGAGGTGGAGCCTCACTATCCGACTTTCCCCAAGTCATTCAAATTTTTATACCTCTCCGACATTGAATTATTGAACTACCTTTTGCATACTTTTGTTGAGTATGTGTGTAAAACTTTAGTTTTCCTAAGTGAGTAGTAGGATTTACAGAGTTCAGGACCTATAAAGGTCACGAAAACCACAAACTGGCGATATATTAGTGAGTCTTGTACTATTTGATGAGTGAATCTATTAACATCGTTCTCAGCCCCACAGTCCTCCTGGAATCCAAATTGCGATGTTCGAAGTAAATAGTTTCCACTTAAGTGCGTGACTACTCTTGAGTACATTACTTTTTCCAATATTTTGGAAGAAAGGTGTCAGTAAGTAAACTGGATGATAATTTTTGTTTAAGTCTGCCTTGTGACCTTTCTTATCAAGTGGTTTAGGAATTGCATATTTTAACCCGCCTGGAAAAACTTCCAGTGCTAGCAATGCATTGCTCATATTCGATAAAGACTTTTCTTATTGAGGCGGGACAACTTTAAAGATTACCGTCGAATCTTCTTGCCTAGGGACGCCAGATGAAAGTTGATGTCAAGCCCTGAATGGATAATGCGCAGCGGATAACTAGGGAGGGGAGCTTGAGAGTGCTACGTAGAGAGCGTGCCCCCTCCGTACGATACTAGGCAAGGGGCTGGACGGTTCACGCTGATGTGTGGGTCCCTGCATTCTGTATCTTTCATTTTAAATGAATTCCTTTAACTTGACTCCTTTATGAATTTTAGGGTATGTTAAAGACTGATGACCTATTTATTTAAACATGACGACTCGACTTTACAGCGATTGCTGCAATTGTTCCAGTTTACAGATATTACATTTTTACAACTTATAGTTCGGGTATATTATGTACTAATCTACACGCACATTTCCATGGTCAAGACGGAATTGGCCAAATGTATACCACCACAGTCTCCCAATATTTTACATGGGGCATCCACTATGTCAGGAGGATAACGGGCTAACTGGGGACCAGATACATTAACACAGGGGTTAAATTTCCGTAATTAAACGAGAACATTCATTTCCTTACACAATCCGAAGCTGGAAATAAAGAGTTAGTACAAATATTCAAATACCTCTCTTCCACGCTTGTACATCGAAACAGACGCACTCAGGGTATGTCCGCTCACTTACCCGTCTTCTGTAACTCTCCCAGAATATCGCGGGCACTCAGAGGTCTTCCTGGGCCCTGGTGGAGGCGATGGTCGAACCACTTGGCCGCGACCATCCTCTCCACCCCAAATCTTGTGACACTGGAACGTCTGACTTTTACCTGCCGGTGCTGTCTCTGTGATCCCTATCCAGGAGTAAGATTGGCACTACTGTACTGCAGAACTACTACCCAACTAAGATTTGGCCACGCTTTATGGAAGCGTGTGAGAAAGGTTAGGAAAGTTAATGTGCAGAATGACATTCACGTACAATAAATGCATAATTCACGACGCATATAAATATGTATTATGAAGCCTGACATTTCTTTCCACCCGTCCACGTGTGTTCTGTTGCACCCGCGGCCGGCCGCGTCGTGCAATAAAATTGACAGAGGAGGTGCCTCTGTTTCCCGATGCGAGCGACAGCGAAACCTGCTGCTTATGGAGCGGAAACTACAGTACCGTTGTAAACTTTCCATAATTTTGTTTGAAATTCCATCAATCCCATATGAATTTGTTTCTTAGGATTTTCATAATTGTATTGAATTTATTGCACTGTGCTGATGCTATCTCTAGTTACATGAAGGTTTGTGCGATAAACGTTTTTAATATATTCTCTTCCTTCTTCAGTGATCCATTTGATCCTACATTTGCTGCTACGTTTTTGAAATAATTGTAAATAGTACCTACAACATGTGAACTGGCATTTACTTTGTTATGGAATCTTGTGTACGGACGTCTCAACTTTGACCGTTTCCCATATAGTTTTCATCTGACTGACTAGCCTCTCGGAGCGATGTACTACTTACGTGTCGTACGTGAGGTGGCAGCCTGCGTTTCCTGACGACTCGTTTTGCAGGGACAGTGCTGTCGGTCCAGAGCAACCTATGGACGAGCGCACCGCGTGGGCTGTACACAAGGCTTCAGACTTCGAGCGTGTGGGACCCTGTGCTGTTGGCGCTGCTGCTGGCCATACCGGTATAGCAGCGGGGGCACGTTTCGTGGGACCCATCCTCGACCAAATGGATTCCTGGACTTTCTGCGACCAGCCGGTGAATATCTCAGATCTCAGTAGCTGGCAGTCTGCCGTTCCTACACCACACACACAGCGAAACGAGTATTTTCTGGTTACGAGATTCTCCTCAGTTTTGGTCTGCTTTAAAAATAAGTTTTAATATGCATTGTATATTACTATGAACGGTATAGACAGGAAAATCGCAACAGTATGTTGGAATTACTAATTGTAGCTCCTTGGATCCACTATTTTCAAATGGTGTTCTTGTGTAGTAATTAACTATTTCTTAATTATTCTAAAAGAGTAACTATTCTGTGAGCTGGTAAATTATATTTCTCACACACTGAAATGTCAAATTTGGCGTCCTTCTGTCATACTTCAAGACGTGATATAAACCAGAAATATGATTCGAGAGAAAATGAAGTATGTGAGATTTTCATAATATGACGATATGTACTTGCGATTCAGACTAATTCTCTCGCCCGTAAGATAGGTTAAAAGTAATGTGTAAGTAGTCGTGACATCTGAAAGCAACCCTCAAACACTGCGGAATAATTATGTCTTGTATTTTGAATACATTTTACTGATTATATGGAGGAATAATATAATTGAGTAACGATGTGTAATGTATGTAGAACAGGTGTTTCCAACACACAAATAAGTCCCATATAGACCTTTCCGAGTAAGGTAAGTAGGTACGTTAAAGATTAAGTTCTAATGCCAACGTTCAGAACCTAAGAAATTCCAAGAGTAACCAGAAAAGGAAAAGTATTTTTGCATACTAAATAAGCAGGAAGACAATACTCAAACCAAGCAGTACGTCGTTACATGAACAGAACATCTTAGTTACTTAGTAATCATTTAGTCATCACTTCTTAAGGGCATTAGTAGTTTACAAATGTCTTTATAGAGAACCTGACATATGCATCCAACTGTTTGATAATATCTTAATACCAAAGGCGACGAATTTTTTGGAAGATATCCAAGGAAATTCTAGAGTAATTGCGTCCGACGCTGAAGAGTGTATTGAGACGTGGACATGCAGACATCAGCCACATACTATGCGCGTAAATTAAGTATGCCCTTTTGAAGAAACAAGTGAAAATTGAGTCGCAGATGTACACACACTAGAGCAAGCAAGTTCAGCAGCCGATGTTAACAAAAACTTCTTCGTGATGTTCAAGAGCCTGAACAACACGATAATATATTTTCTGAATTTTCTACCACGATCTATACCTAAATTACAATCTACAGTACAGTACCGAACAAGAAACACGTGATAATTATTTAAATAATGACATTATTACCCAATATTGTAAACCGCTATTAGTGATGTATGACGATATGTAAATCGCCGTAGCGGATTCAGAGCAGACTGACTCAAATATAGACACGTTTCGAATGGCAGTTATGAGGTAACAAAATCATGAACTCGTCTCTTGGAGACTGGACATGCCATAGTTAAAAATGATATCAAGAAGATTATCTTTTCTAATGAGGGACGGGATTCGACGTAATCATACGCAACCCAAAGTTCTCTTCCGTTGATCCTGAGTCAGAAAGTCATGTAGGAACCGTTGAGGATGCACCACGATGCTCCAGAGCCGTAACGCCGAACACCAAGGTCCTTCCTCTCCGTAGCAGCAAGTGGCCGTGGTGCCAGTCTTATTACCACCGCACATTCGCGTGACCACCGTTGACAGCAGTCATGTACAGCGGCTACATTCCTGCAAAGTTTTTCTGCACTATCTCAGAACGAACATGCAGCTTCTCGTAGCCCAAGTACTTGATATCGCATTGACAATGCCGTCTATGTTGCTTTGATGGCATTCCTGACTGACTCACCACGCCCAGTCTCAAAAGGAGCTAACGCTCACGACCGTTACAGCGTACGTCGAACCTGATTTGCATTCTCATAGCGGCGCTGCAAGCGCCACTCTTATGAGACTGGTGCGAAACTAGAACGGGCGTAATCTTTTAGAAACACACCTACCAACTTTAGTTTATGGGCCACAATTCCTTCTTGGTGCTGTGATTCTCTTCCCGTAAGTATATTTTCGAAGATGCTCCGTGTGAGGGTTTTTAGTACTTATTGTGTGTAAATGCCTAAGTAGCATCCCTTATCAAGAGCAGATTTTAGTCCAGAGGTGTTGAACCATGTTCACCGTTAAACAGTGGCCTCACCCACAGTGGTGCCATGATGTGCCACGCCTCGTTATGGCTTAAGTGCGCGAGAATCGTGGCACTTGCGTGCTGCGTCGATTTGGCGCTGTTCATTTTGGGCAGAAGCGGACTGCGGCTACTGCTCACACAATTACTGAGAGTACGCCACACATAAAACATTAACATGTTCCTGAAATTGTGGAAGGAACACCAATAAAGGAGGAGAAAACAAGCATCGAATTTAAAACATAATCGCGCACGAGCTACTGCTGACTTTGAACATTCTCTCCTCATTAATAATTGGTGTTGACAAACGCTCAGTCTGAAGTTTTCGGATTATGTGCACTGACGGAAAAGGAGTCGCTAAACCGGGGAGGAGCGACATGAAGGAAAGATTACATATTTCACGCCAGTGGCATAACACATAAGAATGGCGCTGGTAGCCACACTAAGAGGATCCAGATCAGGTTTGCCTTAAATACATGCTCTAACGGTCATGAGCATCTGGTATCTTTGAAACTGAACGTGGTGAGTTGATGTTCTTTCGCCAATGCTGCAGAAAGATTTGGCAGGAATGTAGCCACTGTACGTGACTGTTCGCAGGAGTGATCACGAAAATGTACGATTTCATGAAGACCAGGCTCCAAACGACGACGAGGCACTGCACTAACGAATTGGTTACTTCAAGGACAGCTCCGACCCAATGCACGGCCTTCAACTAACCTTTCTGCGTGCTAAATGGTTCAAATGGCTCTGAGCACTATGGGACTTAACATCTGCTGTCATCAGTCCCCTAGAACTTAGAACTACTTAAATCTAACCAACCTCCAACCTAAGGACATCACACACATCCATGTCCGAGGCAGGATTCGATCCTGCGACCGTAGCGGTCGCGCGGTTCCAGGCTGTAGCGCCTAGAACCACTCGGGCACGCAGGCTGGCGTCTGCGTCCTAGACACACTGGACTTGCACATGGAGTTATGGTGTGGGGTGCGATTTTGTATGAGAGTAGGAGCACTTTCATGGTTATCCCACATACCCTACCTGCAAATTTTTCGCCATTCTGATGATTCCACCTGTTGGGCTACATCACGGGGATTGTTTTACAACCGGATATCACTCTCCCACATTGTGTTGTTAGAACCCAACGTCTTACACAGAGGGTCAACATGTTGCCTCGGCCTGCTCCATCACGAGATCTGTCTGGAATCGATCACATATAGGACATCAACGGACGAGAATTCTAGAGTCATCCACAAAGAGCATTATCTATCTCTGTATTGACAGACAAAGTGCAAGTCATGGAACTCCATCCTACAAACTGACATCCATGATTTGTACAACACAATGCTCGCACGTTTGCCTGCTTGCATTCAACAGTTGGGCTGTCACACCGATTACACAGACCAACGATGGAAAAACGTTTTTGTTGAAATATCTTGTTTTTCAGGGTGGGAAATCCAAATATGATACTCAAACTATCACCCACTATTCTTCACATTTTTCAGTTAAATTTATTAAATTAAGCGATTTGTTAAAAATAATTTAAAAAGCAGGTGTAATGAATATAAATGACGTTAGTAACACTGCTGAAAAACATTTGCTGAAAGGAAGGTCGATTCTATTTTTGTATGAACAGATGGTGTTTTGTTTATCATCAACCTGACTTCACTTTCCCGTTTCCTGTACATGTGCTCAGTATAATGTCTAATCGTTAGAACTCTGCTGATATATTGTTACATTTGTGGTGAATGTGATTAAAAACATAAAACCATTACAGATTTTGTGAAAAAGGTTTATCTATCAACTTTGTATATAAACGTGGTGATCAAAATAAATCTTGAGTGCCATATAAGGTATCATGTGTGTTGAAGATCTGAGACAATGGTCCAAAAAGGAGAATAAAGCCTTTAGATTTGCTATTTCTATTATACCGAGGGAGCCAAGAAATAATTCCGATGATAGTTACGTTTGTAGTGTTAATATTACTGGTCATAATTTGAAAAAACAAGACGGTAATAAGCTTCCGTACGCCATCCAACCAATAGGACATGGCGTAGATTTGATGGTTCCTGAACCACCAGATGATTAAAATTCTATTCCAACAGCAGTATTTTCTGATGCAAGTGATTTAGATGAACCAGATGAATTCCAATGTAATACAGCAAGTCTAGAACCCTAATTATTTACTGAGACCGAGGCTAACGATTCGGTTTAGGGATCTGGGCTTAACGAAAGAAAAAGCTAAATTGCTTGGCTCCAGATTAAAAGAAAAGAACTTATTGGCAGTTGGCACCAGCATATACATGTATAGAAAGAGAGCAGCAATGTTGCACGTTTTTTCAACAAGAATTTGGCTTAGTGTACTGCTCAGACATTCCCGGTCTGGTGAATGAGTTTGGTATTTAATACAAAACGCAATATTGGAGGCTGTTTACTGATTCACATAAAACTAGTTTAAAGGCTGCTTTATTACAAATGGTAACATGTATCCATCTATAGCTGTTGGACATTCTGTACATATGAAAGAAAGCTATGAAAGCCTAGAAACACTGATAAAATAGGCTATTCTGCTTATGGTTGGATGATATGTGGCGACCTCAAAGTAACATGCATACTCCTGGGTCAGCAAGGTGGCTTTACCCAATTTCCGTGTTTCTTGTGAGAATGGGGCAGTAGGGCTAGGGATCAACACTGGTGCAGAAAGAACTGGCGAGTGAGAGAGTCTTTAAAACCTGATGAGAACATTCTACGCAAAACTTTGTACATCCAAAAAACGTACTCCTACCACCTTCACATGTAAAGTTAGGCCTAATGAAACAGTTTGTAAAGGCTTTGCCTAATGATCGACCGTGTTTAAGTATCTCTGCCAAATGTTTCCACACCTTTCAGAAGCTAGACTAAAAGAAGGCGTGTTTGTCGTACCTGACATTAGAAAGTTGAATCCACAATGATCTTAAATGAGAAAGAAGCATGGGTATCACTCAAGCAAGTCGTTACAAAGTTCTCAGGGCATGAAAAATGACAAAAATAATGTTTCTATTATAACTAAAATATTGAAGAAGTTTAAAACTTTAGGATGTTTAATGAGCCTGAATGTTCGCTTTTTTAACAGTTACCTTGATTACTTCCAGGACAGTACAGGAGATGTTAGTGAGGTGCAAGGAGAGCGTTTTCACCGGGATATTAAAGTGATGGAAAAACACTACCAAGGCCGCTGGAACACCAACATGACGGGGAACTACTGTTCGACACTTCACCGAGAAGCTCAGCAAGCGACTCATCGTAGAATAAGTTACACAAAAAGCTTCAAAGAAAAAAAAGAAAATAGAAACAAATTCCAGCTGGTAAGAAAAACTTCTATTAACACACATTGTTTGAAGTAGCTTACTGTAAATATGAGTACAATCCACACTTATGTTGTAACAAAGCGTTTGATTAATTTCTCCATTTACCGTATAACATAGGATTTTTATAAAAAATGTGTGTGACATCTTGTGGGACTTAACTGCTAAGGTCATCAGTCCCTAAGCTTACACACTACTTAACCTAAATTATCCTAAAAACACACACACACACACACACACACACACACACACACACACACACACACACGCCATTACATAAAGGAAAGCTTTAATACAGAAATTTCTCCCATTCCCCCACTTCCGTAGCCAGAAGGCGTAACGATGGAAGACGTATGCAGTCAATTCACAAATAAACAATACAGTGAACGAACGAGTACCCTGAATTATCAGAAGGTGTAAGTAAACTTAAACACTGTTCCATGGGATCACGGCTTAATATTTTAGAACTGTAATTTCTTAGAAATTCTGAGCAAGGTTCTGAAGCCGGTAAAACACGATACGACCCAGGAGTGACCAGTAGGACACACACACACACACACACACACACACACACACACACACACACACACACAGGCAGAGAGAGAGAGAGAGAGAGAGAGAGAGAGAGAGAGAGAGAGAGAGAGAGAGAGAGAGAGAGAGAGAGAGAGAGAGAGAGACCCACACCCCCATGAGGGAGGACTAACCTCTGCCGGGATCAGCCGCACAGTCCATGACTGCAGCACCTAAGACCGGTCGGCTGCTCCCGTGCGGCTAGAATTTTTATACTACGAGGGTTGGAATTTAATAGTGGCAACTATTTATTTACATATCGTACGAAATAGTTACGTGTTTCAAATATTCCTGATCATCAAAGTAGTCACCAGAATTGTGTATAACCCGTAGCTAACGACGTGGAAGTCCTAAGATACTCTTAGCACTGCCAGTTGCGTTGACAGTTTGAGCGCCGGTGTCTATTGCCCGACAAATCTGTAGCAGTTCTGAAGCTAATGCCGGTAACTTTCCTTCAGTTTAACAATCGAGTTGAACTAAGGAGGGCTTAAGTCAAGGGAGCGCAGTAGGTGGAATAGCACTTAGCATCCCCATTAGTCAAACAAATCAGTAACAGCTTGATCAGTGCGTTCTTTAACATTGTCCTGCAAAATGATAGTCAAGTACAGAAGAAAGTGTCATCACTTCTGTCTCTATGCTGTTCGTTTTTGGAACACAACCGACGATCAGCTTAGAGACAGAATTGACACTTTCTGCAGGACGTGACCATCATTATTCGGGACAATTCTCAAGCACGTACAGTGCAAGCAGTTACTGATTTGTCTGACTGATGGGGCTGCTAAGTGCTATACCGCCTACTGCACTCCCCTGACTTCAGCTGTCGTGAATTCAAGTCGATTTTTAAACTGAAGGAAACACTTAACGGCATTCGCTTCAGAACTGCTACGAATTCGTCGGGAAATAGACTGCTAAGAGTATCTTACGACTTCCACATCGCTAGCAACGGGTTATACACGATGCTGGTCACTACTTTGAAGGTCAGTAAAACTTTAGAACACGTATCTATTTTGCACGAGCTGTAAATAAATAATTGCCACTATTAAAGTTCCAACCATCGTATATCATATAAAGCATATTGCTCGAAAACTATGGGTGATACAAAAACACTAGATTACGATTCAGCTCATAAAAGTCTATAAAGATCAGCAATCAAAGCAAAAAAAGTTTTTCGAAAAAGTTTTTCGTTGGCCTGTGTTATTAGTTTACCAGCGTTTCACATCTGCTTTGGCTTACTTCGTGCTTTCATTAACCTGTGACCTTGCAATGTCAATCACTAAAATATGTTCCTTAGATGCATTACGGAAATTTAATTACTATACATTATTTTCCCCCCCATGAACCATGGACCTTGCCGTTGGTGGGGAGGCTTGCGTGCCTCAGCGATACAGATGGCCGTACCGTAGGTGCAACCACAACGGAGGGGTATCTGTTGAGAGGCCAGACAAACGTGTGGTTCCTGAAAAGGGGCAGCAGCCTTTTCAGTAGTTGCAGGGGCAACAGTCTGGATGATTGACTGATCTGGCCTTGCAACATTAACCAAAACGGCCTTGCTGTGCTGGTACTGCGAACGGCTGAAAGCAAGGGGAAACTACAGCCGTAATTCTTCCCGAGGACATGCAGCTTTACTGTATGATTAAATGATTATGGCATCCTCTTGGGTAAAATACTCCGGAGGTAAAATAGTCCCCCATTCGGATCTCCGGGCGGGGACTACTCAGGAGGATGTCGTTATCAGGAGAAAGAAAACTGGCGTTCTACGGATCGGAGCGTGGAATGTCAGATCCCTTAATCGGGCAGGTAGGTTAGAAAATTTAAAAAGGGAAATGGATAGGTTAAAGTTAGATATAGTGGGAATTAGTGAGGTTCGGTGGCAGGAGGAACAAGACTTCTGGTCAGGTGACTACAGGGCTATAAACACACAATCAAATAGGGGTAATGCAGGAGTAGGTTTAATAATGAATAGGAAAATAGGAATGCGGGTAAGCTACTACAAACAGCATAGTGAACGCATTATTGTGGCCAAGATAGATACGAAGCCCACACCTACTACAGTAGTACAAGTTTATATGCCAACTAGCTCTGCAGCTGATGAAGAAATTGAAGAAATGTACGATGAAATAAAAGAAATTATTCCGATAGTGAAGGGAGACGAAAATTTAATAGTAATGGGTGACTGGAATTCGAGTATAGGAAAAGGGAGAGAAGGAAACATAGTAGGTGAATATGGATTGGGGCTAAGAAATGAAAGAGGAAGCCGCCTAGTAGAATTTTGCACAGAGCACAGCTTAATCATAGCTAACACTTGGTTTAAAAATCATGAAAGAAGGTTGTATACGTGGAAGAACCCTGGAGATACTAAAAGGTATCAGATTATATAATGGTAAGACAGAGATTTAGGAACCAGGTTTTAAGTTGTAAGACATTTCCAGGGGCAGATGTGGACTCGGACCACAATCTATTGGTTATGACCTGTAGATTAAAACTGAAGAAACTGCAAAAATGTGGGAAATTAAGGAGATGGGACCTGGATAAACTGAAAGAACCAGAGGTTGTACAGAGTTTCAGGGAGAGCATAGGGGAACAATTGACAGGAATAGGGGAAAGAAATACAGTAGAAGAAGAATGGGTAGCTCTGAGGGATGTAGTAGTGAAGGCAGCAGAGGATAAAGTAGGTACAAAGACGAGGGCTGCTAGAAATCCTTGGGTAACAGAAGAAATATTGAATTTAATTGATGAAAGGAGAAAATATAAAAATGCAGTAAATGAAGCAGGCAAAAAGGAATACAAACGTCTCAAAAATGAGATCGACAGGAAGTGCAAAATGGCTAAACAGGGATGGCTAGAGGACAAATGTAAGGATGTAGAAGCTTATCTCACTAGGGGTAAGATAGATACTGCCTACAGGAAAATCAAAGAGACCTTTGGAGAGAAGAGAACCAAGTGTATGAATATCAAGAGCTCAGATGGCAGCCCAGTTCTAAGCAAAGAAGGGAAGGCAGAAAGGTGGAAGGAGTATATAGAAGGTTTATACAAGGGTGATGTACTTGAGGACAATATTATGGAAATGGAAGAGGATGTAGATGAAGACGAAATGGGAGATACGATACTGCGTGAAGAGTTTGACAGAGCACTGAAAGACCTGAGTCGAAACAAGGCCCCCGGAGTAGACAACATTCCATTAGAACTACTGACGGCCTTGGGAGAGCCAGTCCTGACTACACTCTTCCATCTGGTGAGCAAGATGTATGAGACAGGCGAAATACCCTCAGACTTCAAGAAGAATAGAATAATTCCAATTCCAAAGAAAGCAGGTGCTGACTGATGTGAAAATTACCGAACTATCAGTTTAATAAGCCACGGCTGCAAAATACTAACGCGAATTCTTTACAGACGAATGGAAAAACTGGTAGATGCAGACCTCGGGGAGGATCAGTTTGGATTCCGTCGAAATGTTGGAACACGTGAGGCAATATTGACCTTACGACTTATCTTAGAAGAAAGATTAAGAAAAGGCAAACCTACGTTTCTAGCATTTGTAGACTTAGAGAAAGCTTTTGACAATGTTGACTGGAATACCCTTTTTCAAATTCTAAAGGTTGCAGGGGTAAAATACAGGGAGCGAAAGGCTATTTATAATTTGTACAGAAACCAGATGTCAGTTATTAGAGTCGAGGGGCATGAAAGGGAAGCAGTGGTTGGGAAAGGAGTGAGACAGGGTTGTAGCCTCTCCCCGATGTTATTGAATCTGTATATTGAGCAAGCAGTAAAGGAAACAAAAGAAAAATTTGGAGTAGGTATTTAAATTCATGGAGACGAAGTAAAAACTTTGAGGTTCGCCGATGACATTGTAATTCTGTCAGAGACGGCAAAGGACTTGGAAGAGCAGTTGAACGGAATGGACAGTGTCTTGAAAGGAGGATATAAGATGAACATTAACAAAAGCAAAACGAGGATAATGGAATGTAGTCAAATTAAATCGGGTGATGCTGAGGGAATTAGATTAGGAAATGAGACACTTAAAGTAGTAAAGGAGTTTTGCTATTTAGGAAGTAAAATAACTGATGATGGTCGAAGTAGAGAGGATATAAAATGTAGACTGGCAATGGCAAGGAAAGCGTTTCTGAAGAAGAGAAATTTGTTAACATCGAATATAGATTTATGTATCAGGAAGTCGTTTCTGAAAGTATTTGTTTGGAGTGTAGCCATGTATGGAAGTGAAACATGGACGATAACTAGTTTGGACAAGAGAATAGAAGTTTTCGAAATGTGGTGCTACAGAAGAATACTGAAGATTAGGTGGATAGATCACGTAACTAATGAGGAAGTATTGTATAGGATTGGGGAGAAGAGAAGTTTGTGGCACAACTTGACTAGAAGAAGGGATCGGTTGGTAGGACATGTTTTGAGGCATCAAGGGATCACAAATTTAGCATTGGAGGGCAGCGTGGAGGGTAAAAATCGTAGAGGGAGACCGAGAGATGAGTACACTAAGCAGATTCAGAAGGATGTAGGTTGCAGTAGGTACTGGGAGATGAAGCAGCTTGCACAGGATAGAGTAGCATGGAGAGCTGCATCAAACCAGTCTCAGGACTGAAGACAACAACAACAACAACAACAACAACAACAACAACAACAACAACAACATTATTTTCTGATGTGGCGATTTTTTCCGCCAGAGTATTGCGTATAGTATCTGAAATACAAGGAATTGAGTATAAATAAAAACAGACACTGCATGCTGCATACAGCAAAATTTGAAAGACATTTTCAGCATGCACGATCATATGAAGCAAAAAAATTAAATATCTGCTGAAAAAAGCATACCTTAAGAGGTATAAGCGTTTAATCTTCTGTACTGTGAAACAAGTCTTCTACTGCAAGCTCTTTGCTTACCGTATTTTGGTAGAAGGCAGTAGTTACTAAATTAAGAAAAAATGTAGTACACATGCGCTATAAAATGCGTACCTTAAGAGCTATGATCTTGGTAAGTACGAGATGTTGCACAGCAGCGAAGACGAACAAGTGATCGTAACTCTTCAGATATGGCCATTAGAGCCCATTTTAAAGGGACATTTTTCATGTTATCGTTCCTACCACTACCTCAAGATATGGAAAGCGAAGAGCTTGCAGTGGATGACATTTGTCGAAAATGATGAAGCGACCGCAGCTCTTAGGTTTCGCCTTTTGAGAGTCGATGTTTACCATTTTTTCTGTCGAATAATGGTTCCTGTCATACTCACCAATAATGACCATTCCTCCCAAGACACCTTGTATACACAAATTCCTCGGACACGTTTAATTTCGAAGGCCCTGCAGGAGTATCTATGGACAAATTACTGTGAGAAGAAAAACAGGCGCATGAATTTCCTGATACGATGTTAGCGACGGCTTCAAGGTCGAGAAATTGGCCAATCTCAGTAACACAGATAAAAATGTCAGGCTTTACCGGTACGTAGACTGCGATGTCATAGATTGTGTGAAATTGTCAAAAGTTCCAATCCAGCATTCGCTGAAAGCTCTGCATGAAAATCGCAGAAAATCTGCAGCTTGATGGCGAGACTAGTATTTGGAGCGTTGTCCTCTCAGATTAAAGTCGAATAAGCCACTTCGTTCGCTGAAGTGTGCCAGCGAATTGATGGTAGCAGGTACGCACCCCAACGTTTACAGCGTTTATTTCGAATGTTGTCTAAAACCACTGACATATATGCACCCCACCGTTAAAGAAGGGGTGTACAGCTTTTAACGGTGCATAACAAGGGATTGGAAATTGGAAAAAACCGGACTTCAAGCCATTAAACAAGGCGCCGGATGTGTACGTAGGCACACGTATTACAGATAGTAATTCGTGCTCCTTTGAGCATGCACTGTCTGCAGCTGAATAACAAATTTTACACCATCTAAGTACAGGTCTCATTAGATATATTCAACAGAGGCGGCGCTGAAAGATCATGATCCTCGTTCGCTATTTATTGGATCAATATTAAGTACTGTCTGTATATTTCGGCCACCATGCGACGTAATAAGATGCTCTGGACTATGGAACCGAACGAGATTTCGCGTTGGTACTCTGGAGGGTGGCATTTTAAATTCCAGAATTCCACGTATACATTTCCATGGTTTCCCTAGATGGTTTTAGGTAAAAGCCGGTATCGATTCAACGTACTGCCTTCCTCATATTTGTCAAACGCGAGCAGGTTACCTAGGCATCGATGGGTCGTTAAACAATTTTACTTTCAATGTAAGACAGCAAAACAAACTATGCGGTCACATGCACTGCTCGTGCTTTCTACATTGTGAAAAGGTATAAAATGCTCTGCATTTGTTCATGGGTGACGCGCGTTGAAGTTAAAATTATTCGTTTCTCCAGTCAGAATGGTGGGTATTACGTGTTGAACAGCCTAATTCTTATCGGGTAGCCAAACACGGAGTAGTGGTCTATTGAGATAAGAAAGATACCGGCTTCATCGTGAGTTATTACATATCTAGATGTCAATATCTGTCAACCTAACAGAGTAGGTAATTGTGTGCAGATAATGAAGAACACAAAATTATTGCCCCGATTATGCATACCTTGTTTCGTCGTTCAGAACTCTTTGAAAGGATTTTTGCTGTAGTTAACGTAGGCGAGAGCAACCGCCGCCATTAGAAATTCGATGTGTTGCTCCCGACATACGGCTGTCAGCATAGCTAACGGGATCACAACAGGAGATAAGGGCGCCGCATTCAGGGTGCCGTGAAGCGAACACGGCGGTAGCTGACAGGAGTCATAGCAAAGCGCTGTGAAATAATGGCGAGACGAATGCTTGCTAAAGGTGAACAGATGCCACCACCCTAAAAGACAGTCTGAAAAGTAAATGATAAAGAGTAAACATAGCAGGTATATGAGGGACTCTAAAACCTTTGTAAATGTCCCTTCAGATGATAGTAACTGACAAACTCAGTAAAATTGATGTATAGCGTTCCCTAACGAAGTTTTATAGGGCGTCTGCTGTTCCTTATCATGGGAGAGACAAATGAAAATGAGAGGTTGAAAAAGAGTGCGTAAACTCATTTCATATGCAATCGTCATAACTTTATACATTTATCCCCCGGTGACACAAACGGTCAATGTATTCAGGGAAAATGTTTGCGGTTCGCTTCGGAACCAAATCGTCCCCTGGCGAGCATCTCTTAGTCCAAACAAAATCGTCGGTCCTGAATGTCTTTCTGCAAGGCTCCAAAAACATGGAAATCCCATGGGCAACGATCGGAAGCATATGGAGAAAGTGTAGAAAAACATTTTACCAGACAGGACGGGGTAAGATTCAAAGTATCTCATCTTAAAATGATTCACGAAAACGTCAGCTGTTGTCAAAGAACGTAATGAACTCAAGCATATTGCTGTCAGCAATTGTTGTCAAGCCAATCTCGTGCTAACACTTTACACGACAAGAATAAAAATTCTAGTGTATCTTTCCTGAATGAAGATAGCCCACTGCAAAGAATTTTTCCCCGTTCCGTTCCTAGGTGACATTTCCTGTCGGATTGGAAGACTACTTAAAAGTTACGTCCTCACCGGAGCGTTCACCACTAGTAGTATCACTAAGCTTGTTTGCATACATAACGAGAGACCTACAGACAAATACCTAAAATCTGGGATGTACAAAATTCAATGCATCTTACTGCTTGTTGAGAATGGCCATTCGCATGTGTTGTTTGGTTATCTTTTGCTCAACATTGTTATCTAGTCAAGACTTCTTAGTGCTTTTTAACTTTATTTTCTACTTACTGTATTTTTAAATGTGTTAACTTTGATGGATGGTCACAGCCGCGTTACACAGACCTGTATAGTGGTCAGTGTGCGCAATACATTTTCCGATGTTACGCCGTTATCTGCCTAAGGTTTTAAATTACAAACATAGATGTGCTGCAGCTAGTATTTATAACTATATGCAGAGATCCCGAGACCTCGCGCTACCCATCGAATCGGATGTCTAGGTCGCGGCGGACCCACTTACTTGCGTCGCTGAAAACTCGTACACAGCAGCCGGCCTTTGCGTCAACATAGTGGAAAGTTCAATGTGGCGCCACTTCATCAGGTCACGGCGCCACCGTCAGCTGAAAATTAAATAAACCTTACCACTGTACCCATTCTTCAGCTCTTTTTACACGATAAGTCATTTTCAAATTAAAATTTATACGCGTCTCAATAGTGTTTCATTTCTTTAGTCTGGTTTTTAAATTCTTTTGACTTACGTTATAGACAAATGCGCCCTCATTGTGCTTAATCGTTGTAAGGTCTTAGACACCCTAGCTCTCTTCGCGGCTCTTGTGTAAGTAAAGTCTTTCATTCTTACACTATCAGTCTGTCGGTATTAACGATTTTATGCATCTTGTTCCTTTTTCTGTTATTAGTTATGACGCGAAGTTTCTTTTGGCCAGCAGATCTTTCTATTTCTTATGGTAAGTGTGTAATCTGTTTATTATTGTACAGTTACTGATATTAATGTGATGTTAATTGCGATTCAGTTCTGGTAATTACTAAACCTGTTTTACGCCATTCTTTTTGCATGACAATATCGTCCTTAAGACTGCTTTCCGATGAGATAATAATTGTATTGTCTTCAGAGAATGACAAATTAATTTGACGAAACCAGTCAAGAAATTAATTTAATTAGTATCTGTGTAGTTGAGGACTGATTTCTCTATTCCTAAAATATTGACTTAGTACTAATGGCACTACGAACAAAAAGTTTCTTACTGCTATCTTATCGAATACTGACATACTTGAGACTGCGTATAAAATACGAATGAGTCTTGTGAAAAAGAAAACAGTAACCATGTACCGTCAGTGATGTTTATTTACACAACAAGCACCATTATCGGCCTCCAGCAAACCGATTTATTTTCAGATAGCTTGTGTGGTTTACATTGTGCTTCTTGCAGTTAACACTAGATGTTGGAAAATTAAATCCAAACCGTGTAAAAATAAACCTGACGGTTAGAAACTGGTAACGGCTTTATTTTTGTAAATAATTAGCGTTGTCAACAGTGGTTGATTGCTTTTTTTCTTCTTTGGAAGAAACTCTCTCATTGGCACTTAGAACCACTGTTTCCTTACAAATCACTTACAATGTACGAATGAAATACTTAACTTCTACATCAGCTGATTGTCTTGCAGATATGAGGTGGACAGTACTCTTCTGTGGTACCAGAAAATAAACTCATTTCTTTGGATATTAATCGGTTACGCGCAAACAGTGATAAATTCCATTACCATTCGCCTGGTAAATATCAGATGAGTGTTTTCTGTTTCCACTCTTAAACTGTTCGTGATAGTGCATAAATGTCTTGGAATGAAGACTGCATTAAGATTTTCTAAATGCGTTGACAGTAGATAAGTTAACTCAGAGTAAAGCTAACGATCGAGTTTTACAGTAGTTAAGGCGTCAGAGGAGCATCCGACCATGTATTCAGTTTCTACGCCTTTTCCTTCAGTGGAAGCCTAGTAGTTCCTGGCAAAATGTCAGGATCGATTTTCCCTCCAGTTATTGTGCTATCAGATGTGCTGCTACATCCTTAATGACGTCGCCGTCGACGAAACATTGAACTCCATACTCATTTCCGTGAGTCTATGTTAAAATTATTGTTACATTAACTGCGATCACAAACGAGATAAGGGTCTTACCGCTTTCCCTTCCTTTACTACTCAATTATGAGAAGCTGGGTGCCGCAAATATCTGAGCTGTTAAATGCCACAGCAGACGATACGGTCAGACAATATTATGCCCATTGGTAGCTAACTACCAACTTCAATTCATTCTGTAGTGTAGTGATCCGTACTGTTTTACTACGTTTATTTACATGTCGCTGTTTCAATGACAGACATTGTAAGACACTGTTAAACTCTTGCGTTACTACTTTAGCAAGCTGTGGATCATTGAAACACAAAGTTCATGTTCAGCTGTGTTGAAATAGGGGTCAGGAGGTCTGAAGGGGGGGAGGAGGGGGTGGCGAACCTTAATCACTTTTTTCACATTACTCTGTAAGAACATTTTCACTTCCCTTTTAACGACCCTCTTCTTACCACTAACACCCCCCACCGCCCCACCCTTCAGCCCGCACCGACCTAAAAATAAAAAAAATTAAAAAACTAAAAACCCTGCGGTCAAGCTTCAAGCAAATGGTGTTAGATCGTCTACATAACTGTCAATATCTAAAGTATTACTTCGTATTTAGAATCGCTTACACAACACTGTCGAGCAAAATAGGCCTGATATTGAAAGTTAAAATCAATAAAACGTGAAAAATTCGCTCTTTCTGACGCAGAAACTTCAGTCACTTGTGCTGTAAGAGGTTACATCTACATGATTACTCTGCAATTCACATTTAAGTGCTTGCCAGAGGGTTCATCGAACCACAATCATACAATCTCTCTACTATTCCACTCACGAACAGCGCGCGGGAAAAACGAACACCTAAACCTTTCCGTTCGAGCTCTGATTTCTCTTACTTTGTTTCGATGAGCATTCCTACCTATGTACGTTGGGCTCAACAAAATACATTCGCATTCGGAAGAGAAAGTTGGTGACTGAAATTTATAAAAATAGATCTCGCCGCGACGAAAAACTTCATTGCTTTTTATGACTTACATCCGACCTCTCGTATCATATCTGCCACACTCTCCCCTATGGCGTGATAATACAAAACGAGCTGCCTTTTTTTTTTTTTTTTTTTTTGCACCCTTTCGATGTCCTCCGTCAATCCCACCTGGCAAGGATCCCACACCGCGCAGCAATGTTCTAACAGAGGACGAACGAGTGTAGTGTAAGCTCTCTCTTTAGTGGACTTGTTGCATCTTCTAAGTGTCCTGCCAATGAAACGCAACGTTTGGCTGGCCTTCCCCACAGTATTGTCTATGTGCTCTTCCCAATTGAAGTTGTTCGTAATTTTAACACCCAGGTACTTATTTGAATTGACATCCTTGAGAATTGTACTATTTATCAAGTAATCGAATTCCAACGAATTTCTTTTGGAACTCATGTGTGTAGTGGTTCCAATGTCGACAAGGCGTGTGGATGTCTTTTCCTTCCTGCTTCCAATAATCTCTTCCTGTTTCTCATCTTGTGCTGCCGTTAATACGAACTCCTGAGTGGCGGCCTGTTGTTACATTACGATCAGGAAACACGTCTGCACAGGAGAAATACGGCTGCCTGTTTGTATCTACTCACTTCTATCGCGTCGCATTATGTTCATCATAAGACATGTCTGTGAGGATGACTTTCCAATTAGAGATATATCTAGTTGTGAGGGTGATACTAAGATATAAGAGATGTTCCGGAACTTTGCTAAGGATCCAATAACTCATCTGTTACACAGTTATTTCGAAACTGAAGTTAAATGGTTAATTTAAAATTCAGTGTTTCATTTTAAAACTTTATGTATCAAATTATGCTTTGAATTTCACTTGATTGCCACCTTTTGAAATAAGCATACTGGTGAGATGTATTGGTACAGAATATCCACATCATAACAATGCAGGTAGAACCAAACATTTAATGCCTCCGAAAAAGGAACCCTGTTGGCATGGTTTTGGAGTACTTCCGTGTACCGTACCTGGACTAATTCAATATTTGGCGTTAATTACTGTTTGTGTACATTGTTGACAGACCTTCACTACTTTCTACAAATATTTTAAATTTTTACTGTTTTTCACAAATTTTTAGATTTAATCGTTATTTTTTCTGCGCTATCCTGAGGTTAACATTTTACGCCCCACGTAGCCTACGAGAACTAAGTGTGCGATTCTAGGTAAACGTTGTTGTCCAACAAAACATTTTACTAAAATGGCAAGTTTTTTCTGCGAAATCTTTGGAGTACATAGTCACCAGTGACTGCACATTTATTACAACGTCCACAATTGCAGATTCGACCTTAAACATTCTCTGTATCATGTGTGAACTGCACACTGCGCTTCTAGAGTCGCATTGAGCAAGGCAACTAGATGGGAACGTAGGAGAATAGATTGTTCGGCTCTTGTTAGCTTCGAAATCTTCCTGCATTTTTGCCGTACCTACTCTGAACTCGGCCTAGTTCTTACCAAGAATACTTCCACTGGCGGCCTTCTCAAGCTATAATCCGCGGTTCCATTGCGCTCTTGAATGTTCCATCTTAAAGTAAATCCGTTGCCTACTGGTTGTCTGTGTCTGCAGCTGTTGGTCCAATGGACATGTCCAGCTAAGTCCTGTGTTAACGTATGCCCGCTGGGGCGTGGTCAACTCTCTCGGCAAAACAATTTTCTGTACTTGTGATGTCTGTTCCTTCGGACATGTCCGGACACAGTGGTCATGGCAGCTGCACGGACTATCCTATCACGGCTCCCGTCAAGACTCGAACTCACAACTTGTCCATACACTACTAACGTCGTGCCCCTTGCCTATTTTTCCCTTTACTCGCTGTATTTCACCAATTGCCGTTAAAGTTCGAACCTGATGTGCATCCGCACTGAAGAGGTCATTGGCAATCTTCGCCTGAATTGTATATATGTGGAGTCTGTCGGATATGTCCGGAAGAACAGTTTTGATCCACTGACCACTATGAATTAAGACACAAAATAATTACAGACCTTGGCTGCAAGCGGCAATTGATTTATATCAATGGGGAAGTTGAAAAATTTGTTACGGGTCAGGGTTTGAAACTGGGTTTCTTACTAGGCTGATACTATGATGACTGTGTCTAGTAGTCAGAGCGTCTGCCTAGCAAGTAGGAAACCCGGGTTCCAATCCCAGTCCAGCACAAATTTTCTCATTGATTTAAATCAATGCTCGCTTGTACCTAAAGTCTGTAATTCTTTCGCGTCTTAAAACAATTTTCGCAGCAGATGGATTTTAGGAAACCGTCATCGCTCTCGGCTAGGAAGCCTATGACTATCGTTCCAAATCAATTTACTAACTGCAGCCGATTAACAGCAGCCATCATCAGCTCATAAGAGGCTGTAAAACCGTGTCCGCACACGCAACTAATAACGCCACAGCTGGTGGCATTCTGAAGAGGTACCTACCCTTCACGCAGAGCGCTAAAATTTCCACACCATGACGCAGTACTCAAAATTAGCGTCACCCGAGTTCTTTAGAGCGGATATGGACGTTACATTGCTCGTTATGACATTATAGCTGACACCAGAGTTAAATACAAGAACAAGAAAACCCAAATATTGGATCTGTAACTGAATTTCGGCAAGGAATAGAATAGGGGCAACTAACACACTTTTAAATGAAACACTCATTGACGTAACTTCTGTCAGTTACGGAAAACAGCAGCATATAGCTTATAAATGTAAATTGCAGACGCAACAGTTCTTGTGGAACTGCAGAACATTAGTGCGTTGTTAAATTCGAATGCGGCCGGATAGCTGTGAGTGTTACAACGTCGCTTTCCGGGACGGGGAGTTGTATCGACCACCGTTCGTATCCTTCTGGCAGATTAACGACCGTGGTAGGTGTGCCAGCTAGCCTGGATGTCAATATTAGGAGGTTCCCACATTCATAGAGATGAATAGCGCGGTCTCCAGTTCAGCTGACAGCTTCCGCTCTCCATGGCGCAGCTCCTTCCGTAACAGGGCGACTGCGTCCTCCCTGATGAAGTCCCAGTTGCACGGCGTGAAGACAGGGTTCGTGTTGATGGTCTGCAGGTCCTTTTCGCTGACGAATTAGAGCGCATGATTCCTTTATACCCGCCACGTAGTTCGAACGGCCTGTGTGTAAGTCTTGGCTTCCGTTTCCCTTCGACCTGCCTGAAGCGGTAGCGGTGCTTGTAGGCATTGTAGGCATTGTAGGCATTGTAGGCATTGTAGGCATTGTAGGCATTGTAGGGCCTGGCCCGCACCGTGACGGCGAACTTCAGTACCTGTGGCATGTTGATACTGTCTGGAAACGGTATGACGTCGGAATGGACCTCTTCTTGTTTCGCCTGCAGCTTGATCTCCCCAACACGAGGGGGAAGAAGCAGACGGCATTATGTCCAAAGGTGTCTCCCAGGTTTCCTGTATTGCTACAGGTTCCGGAGGAACGTCCGTTCGCGTCGCTATATCAACCCCTGCCGTTCGTCCCACCGTGGAGTTCGCGTCGGGGGCAGGTGTCTTCTTCTGCACCAACATAAGTTCTTCCCGCAGGTGTAGTAGCTGCCGGTGAATAGCGACGGGCTCCTTCTGCATGGCTGCCCTCTCTGCCTCCATTACGGCTTTGAGAGCAGTCATTGCGTCGTCGGTGGCGGCGATGGGTGAAACTCCACCCTCGCCGTCCTCTTGGTGGCGCGGTCCATTCCCCCCCCCCCCTATTGAGTGAGATGACGGGGCCGCAACTTCTCCGTGTACCGCTTTCTCCCTTGTGGCGGTGGATGTGTGCTGCTTCAGGGACGCAGCTGCGAGAGTTTGCAGCGTGCGCCGCGCGCGAGGTTAGCCGATCGGTCTCAGGCACTGCAGTCATGGACTGTGCGGCTGGCCCCGGCAGAGGTTCGAGTCTTCCCTGTGTGTGTGTGTGTGTGTGTGTGTGTGTGTGTGTGTGTGTGTGTGTGTGTGTGTGTGTGTGTCCTTAAGATAATTTAGGTTAAGTAGTGTGTAAGCTTAGGGACTGATGACCTACGCAGTTAAGTCCCACAAGATATCACACACATTTGATTTATTTATTTTTATTTTATTTTTTGCAGCGCACACTTCAAATCGCGACTTTGTACCTGCATCTTCTGGCGGCGTGCCCGACCTTCTGGCAGCGGTAACACTGCCTCTCGGTCTGCAGCCTGCTACGCTTCTTCTTGCTGCCCCGGCCATCTCCCACCAGCGTGAGCAGAGCGCTTAACCACAGCAGCCAGCTTGCCTCCCTCTCCGCGTCCCGACATTGCGTTGGGCTAGTGGCGTTGGCGTGCGCGAGCGACGGTAACGAAGTGAGCCGCAGCGAGTCGAGCAGCGGATTGCGTCGCCTCTGCGCATTCACTGAACGCAATTCGTGCCAGCACCCGAAATCAACGGTGAGTGAAAGTCTATTAGATATTTATAACGAATTCAACACTGTTTCATTGAATCGAGCTGAATGGTTGAGTGATGTTTAATAAATGCGTTGCGGCTGTATGGAATGGGGTGTGCAATGGGTCTGAGCTTCCCTGGTGTACGACGGACTGCAAACATTCCTCGCTACTGCATTACTAGCCGGCACATGGTAATAGAATGATCTTACGGCTGTTAGAACACGATTGGTTTCGTGCTGTACTAGCCTATCTAGGTAATGTGCTGTTCTGTGAAATGTCTCATTTTGAATAGCGACGCATATCGTTAAGACTACATTATATTTTCTTTTTTTAAATATTATGGTTTTTCCAAAATGAGATTTTTCGCTCTGTAGCGGAGTGTGCGCTGACATGAAACTTCCTGGCAGAGCACTTGCCCGCGAAAGGCAAAGGTCCCGAGTTAGTCTCGGTCCGGCACACAATTCTGATCTGCCAGGAAGTTTTATTATGGTTTTTGTCAGATTTAAATGTTAACATTATTGTTGAAGATAATTGTAACCTAGTAAGTTGAGCTTTTCTTTACCAAGGAATATATCTCTTACGACAAATCTTACGACAAATGCGTCTCAAATTTAGCGTACCTTATCGATTATATTTTCGTACTACATGACACCAGAGATTGACAATATAGTATAAGTACTACATTTACGTACGGTACAGTTAGTTGAAGGCAAGTGTATATTAGATTTTTGATATTTTGACGTTCACCGAACAAAGTTGGGGGCCAGTATAATTTTGGAGCAAGTGGAAAGTCTAGTGAATACGAGATTTTACCTTCATAGACTTCTATTGTCAAAATCACGCACACTGAATATAATATGATAGTAACTGACATTCCGATCGGGACAGGTTGGGTAACTCGCCCGTCTTCCTGGTAATACAAATGAGAACTTATCAGTGAGGGCAAGAATATAAATAGGCACAGTGCTTCAGTCTACGTATACGCAGAAGTTTGCAAGCACATATATCTGTGTTTCGAACACTGTTACATTATTTGTGGTGTCGGATACTTCGGCCTTCTTTCTCATTTAATCACTTTTCCAGTTCATCCACAAATGTTACCCGGAAACAGCAGCCACCGATAAGAATCCTTATCAGATCGAATCCGACAGATGTTTCCTTTCAAGTATATTTGTCTTATAAGTAGAAAAACAAATAGAGGTAGAGAGAAACGCAGAAAAGGAATGTAGTTCATTAAGTGTTAGGGAGCAGGAGCAATATAAGGATCGGAAATTTACGTCCATCTTGGTGCACAATTACACAGCAAGGAGACCTTAACGGGCAGGGTTATCATATAATCATTACATGGTGCCCCCATTCCCAGCTAATGGGATTAGTGCTGAGATGATTTTCGTAGACCGTATAGCTGTTTCGAATGCCGAGATTGAGGAGAAAAAAAAAACAATTATTTTGAGAGATCTATATGATACGAAGCAGTATATTCTTTCACTCTTCCTCGAATGAACGTTCATAGAATTTTACAGCAAACGTTTCCGTGCTGCAGAAGGCGTATTTGTTCTTCTTTCAGATTTAACGTACCCATAAAAACGTGTTGCTCTTCATTGAATCTATTGTCCTCCACTAATCCCATCGCGTAGTGTTCCCAGGCTAACGAATAATGTTAAACTATTTTGTCGAGAAAATGGTTTTCTAAGCTACCTGTTACAATGCTAATCAACATTTCTTTAGTATTATTGCGTGACTGTCTCGCAGCTGCTTTTCCTGCAAAAAGTTCCATTTGATCGTTCAAGATAATATATTATTAAACATTTTGCTGTTCGTGTTTAGGGATTGCTCCCCATTTGTTACTAAGCTATGTGGCTTTTTAAAATCCGATTTATGCAAGGTGATCGCTTGCAGAATATATGAAAAACGTTTTCATCACTGAGGCAAGCCTCCGTTAATGCTAGTGTTACTGTGTCCTCCCTTTCAAGCGGAGCTTCCGCCGCTACCTGGAAAAAAAATATATCTAAAGTTTCGAACTTTTCTCTCACTGTCTACCATTTTTTCCGTTTAACCCTTTAATTCAGAAGTACACAATACTGTACACCATATACAGCATTAAATACTTAGACGGTCAAGTACTAAGTACTTTTTGTTCACTTAAAGACTGTTATAGAAACACATCGTCGAAGGAAGGTAGTATCACCAAGTTTGATCGAGAAGACCATTTTATCTCAACACGTAAAGTATCCAGGAAACAACTATATTTCCAGCAATACGTCATACAATCAAAATTACCAAGTATCAAAAACTTGGAGCAAAGCCAGGAGGATGTTACAAAAGTCAAGTACTTCTTGTTTTATGTAACTCGTATACCATCTGTGAAGCGTATATTGTGGCTTATCACACGCCAGAAAAATTTGTAGGTAGCTTTCTGGCTGGGCGAGTTGCTTCAACGACTGCTGTGTTGACATCCTAAACAAAGTCCAGCAGTTATATATCGCGACGTAGTGAGCAACGTTTGGTTGCTAGCGCTGTCAGAATATAAATGGACGACTTATGTTTAAGAAAGTCGTCTCACTGATTTTCGTCTCACGGTGCTATTTCTGTTATTGAGATCGTAAAGTCTGTCACCTCTAAGGTTAGTGGATGATAGGATTTCTACGAAGCTTATGAAACCAAACGTGTTAAAAAGTAGGGGTCAAAGTTTTGTAAAGTGAAGCTTAAAAAAAAAAGCAATCGATTATATGTAATTTAAAGGTGTATAAGGGGAGAAAGGAAAGGAACGCTAGGGAATCACTGCAGTCAGCTGCGTGTGGACAATACACGGAATGAGCGAAGACTAGTGAAAACGTGTACCAGACCGGATTCGACGCTGGGATCTCCTGCTCTCTAGGCAGGTGCGTTAACCACTGCGCCTTTCGGGACGTAGGGTTACCACAACTGAGCGTACTACCTCGGCACGACTCTGGCCGATCTACAAAAGCATCGAGCGTCACCTTACTGTAGTCCATGTCCTCCGTGCTCGCTACTATGACTCCGACAGATATTGGTGCGTCAGCACAGGAGGAGGGGGTCCGTTGCCTAGCTAGGCTTAATTAACTGTATGAACGAAGTCCGAAGGAAAAGACACCACGCAGAATCCGCAACTGTGATACGTTAATCGCAAATTCTAGGTAGATAGGGGGAGAAAAATACAGGGTTGTTTTCTCCATTGTGTACAAACTCGAGATTGATCGCTGAGAAAATACGTAAGAAGAGATGAAATGAGCTTATGTCCGGAAATGAAACCATTTATTCACTTACACATTGTTACAGAGATTGCGGTCTAAAACGAATCTACATTTATACTCCGCAAGCCACTCAATGGTGTGTGACAGAGAGGACTTCACGTGCCACTGTCATTACCTTCGTTTCGTGTTCCAGTCGCGTATGGTTCGCGGGAAGAACGACTGCCGGAAAGCCCCCATGCGCGCTCCAATCTGTCAAATTTTACATTCGTGATCTCGAGAGGTATAGTTAGAGGGGAAGCAGTGTATTAGATACCTCATCCAGAAACGCTACCTCTCCAAACCTGGACAGCAAGCCACACCACGATGCAGAGCGCGTCTCTTGAAGAGTCTGCCACTTGAGTTTGCTAAACATCTCCGTAACGCTATCACTCTTACCAAATAACCCAGCGAAGAAACGCGCCGGTCTTTGGATCTTCACTCTCTCCTCTGTCAATCCGATCTGGTACTCATCCCACACTGATAAGCAATATTAAAGTATAGGTCGAACGAGTGTTTTGCAAGCCACCTCCTTTGTTGACGGACTAAATTTTCTAACGTTTCTCCCAATGAATCTCGACCTGGTACCAGCACTTACCAACAATTAATTTTATATGATCATTGCACTTCAAATCGTTCCACACGCATACTCCCAGATATTTTACAGATGTAACTGCTACCAGTGTTTGTTCCACTATCGTATAATCATACAATAAAGGATCCTTCTTTCTATGTATTCGCAATACATTACATTCGTCTATGTTAAGGGTCAGTTGGCACTCCCTGTACCAAGTGCCTATCCGCTGCAGATCTTCTTGCATTTCGCTGCAATTTTCTAATGCAGCACCTTCTCTGTATACTACAGCATCATCCGCGAAAATCCAAATGGAACTTCCGACACTATCTACTACGTTATATATATATATATATATATATATATATATATATATATATATATATATATATATATATATATAGTGAAAAGCAATGTTCCCATAACACTATCTGTGGTACGCCAGAGGTTCCTTTAGCGTCTGTAGACGTGTCTCCATTGAGAGCAACCTGCTGTGTTCTGTTTGCTAAAAACTCTTCAATCCAGCCACACAGTTGTTCTGATACTCCGTAGGCTCTTACTTTATCAGGCGACAGTGCGGAACTGTATCGAACGCCTTTCGGAAGTCAAGGAAAGTGGAGTCTACCTGGGAGCCTGTATCTAATATTTTCTGGTTCTCATGAACAAATAAAGCGAATTGGGTCTCACACGATCGCTGTGTCCGGAATCCATGTTGATTCGTAGAGAGTAGATTCTGGGTTTCCAGAAATGACATGATACGCGAGCAAAAAACATGTTCTTAAATTCTACAAAAGATGGATGTCAGAGACATAGGCCTATAGTTCTGCGCTTCTGCTCGACGACCTTTCCTGAAAACTGGAACTACCTGTGCTCTTTTCCAATCGTTTTGAACCTTCCCTTCCTCTAGAGATTTGCGGTACACGGATGTTAGAAGGGGGGCAAGTTCTTTCGCGTACTCTGTGTAGAATAGAATTGGTATCCCGTTAGTTCCAGTTCACTTTACTCTGTTGAGTGATTCCAGTTGCTTTTCTGTCCCTTGGACACTTATTTCGATGTCAGCCATTTTTTCGTTCGAGAATTTACAGAATGAACTGCAGTGGTATCATCCTCTGTGAAACAGCTGTGGATGAAGGTGTTTAGTATTTCAGCTTTACGCCTGTCATCCTCTGTTTCAATGCCATCATCATCCCACAGTGCCTGGATATGCTGTTTCGATACACTTCCCGATTTAACGTAAGACCAGAACTGCCTAAGATTTTATGTCAAGTCGGTACATAGAATTTTACTTTCGAATTCACTGAACGCTTCACCCTTAGCCCTCCTTACGCTAACTTCGACATAATTTAGCTTCGGTTTGTCTGAGAGGTTTTGGCTGCGATCAAACTTGCAGTAAAATATTTGCTTTCGCAGTAGTTTCCTAACTTTGTCGTTGAACCACGGAGGGCTTTTCCCGTCCCTCAGTTTTACTCGGCACGTACCTGTCTAAAACGCATTTTACAATTGCCTTGAACTATTTCCATAAACACTCAACATGTCGGTGTCTGAAGAGTGTGTACCACACAGCCACTGTTAAAGCATTTGCTGAAAATGTTTTCCCTGTATTTCAACACCTGAGTTAGGCGTCCCATGTTCTGCCTCAAACGTTCGCGCCGGGCAGGGTGCATCCGAACAGTGTGAAAGACAGCTTAAATAAGCTACTCCAGTTTCTCCACATCTGGGATTGGCTCTGCAAACACGACACTTTCGAGATGCCCTTAACCAGAAGTCGCACGGCTTGAGATCCGGTGAACGAGTAGACCAGGCAACTGGGCCCCTCGTCCGATCCATCGATCAGGAAACACAAGATTAAGATGCGTCCAGACGTTAAAGGCGAAGTGGGCTGGAGCACCATCTTCGAATCATCAGTGTCAGCAGGGGAGGTCACCTTCCCACCCCCGCCCAAGAAACGCCAATAGTTCCGGCCTATTGGAAGGAAGACTGCTCCCAGAATACGGTCGCCAATTATCCCGGTCCACACACTCTGGCTGCACCAGTGATGGTGATTCGCTGTCACCATAACATGGGGGTTCTGCATACTACCCTACAGATAACTGTTAAGAAAGCTTAAGATACCACTTCACGCAAAGAAGGCCTTGCCTGTGAAGAGGCTGGAGACACGCCTCTGAATTGTGGGTGACCAGTGAAGAAGCGGGTTGCAAAACGGTTGTCAGTGCGGAACGTCTGTCATTAGTAAGCCCTGAGCACGCTTTTTAAGTGCTAAGTGCAGGAACAATTATCGCAGAGAATGCTGCACACGCTCGTCTGACTTACCCTGTACTGGCGGGCCAACTGCCTGGTATTGACACGGCGGTCGCCTTCCATTGTGTTAATCACATTTTCCTCCAGGTCTGGTCTCCGAATTTGTTTTCCTGCTTTCTGAAACTTCATGTCTCAGAAAAATGGCGAAACACAGTTGCAAACATTGAATGCTGTGGTTGTTATCGGCGGGAAAAGGTCTCTTCATACAACCTTGCTAACCGCCGTCCGTTGCTTCCTGTAAGTAAACACCACGTTGGCAAGTTCTCGGCTCGAATACGAAACCATTGTGTACAACGCCGTATCACATCCACTGTAAAGAGTTAGCAGGAGAAGTGAATTGTACACATTACCAATTACCATGGCAGGACAGAGCGCTACGGTATGA